>NC_134012.1:61283707-61638707 GCF_047716275.1 Strix uralensis | reverse complement strand
AAAAGCAAAGAGATTCAGAACATTTTCTAAATTTTTTTTTCCTTACAAAATGCTATAAGAAAACAACAATAAGGGCTAAAATGAAAAGTTACCTTCTAAAAAAAGAGTGTGTGAATAAATAACTGTATTAGGATAAGTATAGGACATCAATCCTAGGATGTGTTCCCTTCCAACTCAGTTTGATGTGTAGAATGTCAACATTCTTGTCCCTCTTTATCCACTGATGAGGAGGAAAATTCATCCAGCTTTTGGATAACCACTAACCCTACTCTAATCCTCTTGAATAAGGATAATGTTTGTGTTAGTCATTACAGATTCTTTTCAGAGTTACTAATACCACTGAATATATTCAGCAATTCAATGCAATAATGTTAAGTTACTGTGCCAGAGCGGTGAAAGAAAGCAGTCATAGCTTTTCTGTTTACTCCATTTCTCCAAAATGTTGTACCTGGGTTGCATGCTCATTCAGGAAAAATACCCAAAATGGTAAGATATCGAAACAGTGAAGGCTTATTCTCCCACTCTTCCGGTGTCCTCATCCTTTGAGTACGCATCAGCTTTCACATTATCTCAGCTGCTGAGCTCTAAAGCAGAAGCCTGATCACCAAAATACATGACATGCTTTTTATTGTAAAATAGTATATGCAGTTTAGCTGGGCACAGTATGTCCTCTGTCAGGAAAAGTACTTAAAAAAAAAGAAGCTCTATCAATGCTTTAGCATGTTCTTGAATATAATGGGGATCATATCATGTAGATTAATGAAATGCAAGCCTATATGAGCCATTAGGGGAAATGGCTCATATATGAGCCTATATGAGCCGTTAGGGGAAATTCCTCTCTGGGCCCTGAGGAGATAAACTTCTTTATTACATGTTTACATTGCATTACTTTGCAAACACACTTGAAACCAAGTTTTTTTGTATAGAAGTCAGTAAGTGTTTTGCTACCAATTTAAAAGGCAACCTTACCCTATACAAATATATTGTAACATTGCACTGGAAACTTTGCATTCGTCAAGTATTAGATTGTATCTATTATTCAAAAAGCATCGGATTTGGTAGGGATAGATATTTTGTCTTGCCTGTGTTTTCTCTGAATGTGTGTCTTATTTGGCTATTGAAGCTCCAGAGAAACTGAACAGAATTGTTTTAGCTCAGAGAACCTCCTCTAGTTTTACAGACAAATTTCTATGTTAGCAGAGCTTTACATCAAAATGTTTTAAAGTATTATAAGAGAGCAGTGGGCCTTACCTCAGAGACATTAGAAGTATATTGTATTCAGAATTTCCGGGAATCTTTTTTCTTATTTTGTGGTTATTTTGAGTGGTTATTTTGAGTGGCTTTTAACAGCCACTGGCAGTGTCTGAATAATTTGTCCAAGGACATTTAGAATGATTTGCAGTGTGGTATATTGTGGAGCAGTAGCCATTTCTTTATTAATAGAAAGTTACAGAAAGTCTGTGATTTATATGTCCTTAATTCCACTTATGATATTAAAGTAGAAGAATTCCTCACTGCATATATGGCAATGTACATTGCATCAGAACAAGTTAATTTTTTTTGGTACAAATTTGAAAAAGGCCATAAAAACTTCCTGACTGACAAAATGTGGACCTATTTATTGAAATGCAGTAGTTCTACTGAGTGTTGACTGCCTCTAGCAATAGAGTTTTCTTTTGGAGTATTAGCTTGTTCTGTACTTGAGGTCTTTGCAAAACAATTCTAAGGAGTAGCAACTTATGGAAGGTATTTCTACTGCAAATGATGTAAAAAGAAATAAAGGCCATCTTTGTAAAGATGTTGTGAGAGGGGAAGGATTAATATTCATGATCAGCATGCTGTTTTTGGCACCAGACCCTATGGAAATAACCAAGCATATTCAACCTGAGAGTGTTTTTTAAATTCTTAAGTGTAATGTTGACTATGTGTTACTCGTTTTAGGCTAAAAATATCAAGAATATTGTCAGGTATGATGCAACACTGAAATTTGACAACTAATAAATACCTGCATTATTTTACTATTTGACAGGAACAAAAGGAAAATGCTGCCAAAAGAGGAAACAAATCCATTAAAAAATATTTCTGTATTTGGTGTTAAGAAAATATTATTGGTGTCATTAATGGCAAATGTGGTTTTGATGAAAAAATGCAAAGAAATGATAGCAAGACTTTTTACCTTTACTCAGAACTCATTCATAGCCCAAATACCTGCAACTTCATTTAAATGCGAATGAAGGATATCTGGAAATTGGTATATTACAAAGAACTTAGTCTTAAAAAAATGGCACAGAAGTCATTATGAAGTCACATAAAGGTCAAAAACTTCAAGTGGGCTGTGGGCATGCATTGCTGAAGACTTTCATCTGTGCTTATGTCAGTGCTGGGAGAGGGAGCTTGAAACACAGGCTCAATGAGAATTTATATCCTTCTATAAAAAGCTGAAATTCCACTTAAGTGAATTTCATTGCTACTGTTGTTAACAATGCAGATTATGGCTCAAGCTATTCCTTTCTGGGAATAATGTCTCTCATTCTACCAAGTAGGGGCCAATAATGCACTGACTTAGCCTGTAACTACGGTGTGCATGTGTGGTACTGCGTTTGTGATTTCTGTGTGAAATGCATTTGAAGGAGATTAAATTTTCAAGAATCATACATTTTTTTCTCTGCTCATACATTTTGGCTCTCTCAAAATGTTTTATGTTGTGTAAAATCTGAACACACCTTACTGCACATCTGACAATGAAAACACAGGTTTTACTTTTGAGGCATATATTTTAAATGCCAGCTTCCTCTAAGCTGTCTCTTCCCTCCATCCACTGGTTTTAGAATAAGTTTCAGTGACTTCTTCTGTAGTGGATTTCAAAGCTAGAAGTGGTGATTGAGAGTCAGTTCTTGGTGTGACATTTTTGTCCTTTCAATTTGTCTCTCTTTACAAGAAAACCTTTTCCTGATATTACTTTCAAACACATAGAGTGGTAAGCTTTGAGTAGAAGAACTTATAGAGCTTATGACATCTTTAGGTTTTCAGGATTCCACTAGGAAATATTTCCTTGTAATCAAAGGCTGACACTCTCTATTATACCAGTTAGCTTATTTCCAAGACTTTCTTGTACATTGAAGTTTGCCACCTTCAGATGTGTTGTAGACCATTGTTTCATGTAATCTTGGTGGTACCAGTCCTAGTCCAGGCATCTGGACTGGGTCTGGGAGAGATATTGGCAGAAATCTTGAACTGTAATCTGTATTGTGAATTTAGCATGCTCTGATACTTAAATTGAGTAAATAAGCTGGAAAAAGTGTCCTCCTTCCCACTGCTGTCATAATTTTTTAGGAAAATGGTCTGAAATGCATCAAAGGTTGACTTCTAGACACAGTCAGCCCAATGGGAAATAGTCTTACTCTCTCATGAGCTTCATATATTTACAGACTTTGGAAAATGATGAAGCCAATTCATATGAATCAGTGTTTTTATATGAAGGGCCTTTCAAAATAAAATTCTTAAGAAGACGACTGTTGACATCTACACATACAGCAGTGGTGACAGCTAGTGTTTACTGTGATCTAGGTATTTACAGCTTTAAGCAAAAGGACATACTGGCAATTCAGGATTTTTTTTGCATAATAGGCAGACAGTGCAAAACACAAAGCTGGAATTCTGTATTGTGGTAGAAATGCTCAATGTCACCAGAGCTATTGACTTTTCCCACCTGGCTTGCAGGCGTTTGGAGAGAAATAACATATGTGACATTGTAGAACATGATCTTAATGAACACACAGGCATTATGTTATATCAAATGTAACAATGGATGTGTTGGTAAGCTACTTAAGAACATGTCGGAACGTTTGGTTAGGAACTAATTTTTCTTTGGCAATGTTATGAGGAAGAATGTAGACATTTAATTTACAGTCTAAGAATAAACAGAAAATGTTCCTCAGGTACACTTGTGTTTATTTTAAATAGCTATGTCAATATTTTTCTTTAAAGAAAGTGGTGGCATTTTATGGTTTTGATTTTTTTTTCCTATGAATTTCACTAAAGAATTCAGTGACTGTTCTTTATTTGACTTTAATTTAACTTTTCTGTTATTTTCTGACTTCTGTTGAAGCATTTCTTTCAGATCTCAACTGCACAGTTGCAGAAATGTTCTGCACAAAATAAGAAAAAAAATTAAAAAATAAATCCTTCATTAAAGTGCAAATGAAATTAGTTAAGGACCTCATATAACCTTGAAGTGCTGTGGAATTAAGACCTAATCCCACAAAGTCTTAAGAACATGAATAATGTCACTGGTCATCCAAATTACTGCAGGTTTGATTGTTTATCATGGAAATTCCATGGAGAATAAAACCAATGTATTTTGCTTTTCCTGGTGAAACTCAAAGGAGGAAAAATGGTGTTCAGGATAGGTCACTAGGCCAGTAGCCAGAAGGTAATTTTTCCTTCCTTTGATTCGGACCAGTTTTAGAATCTGGAAAACACATGTTGTTTAAATGGTAAAGTAAAACAACACTTCAAGCACCCAATATTTTTTTTCCCTGGCAGCAATTTTGTGTTGTCCTAAGCAAGCATATTAGTGGCACCCCTTTCTGTAGAAACATTTCAGAATGTTATCATTAATCCACTGGAATTCTGTTTTTGTATATCCTGAGAGAAAGTCTGGATGGACCTTGTGTCAAGGGAATGTATGTTCTGAAACTTCTTTTTAGTCGTCACTGTGTTCGAGCTATAGAAAATCCCTAGGACTGGTACACAGTGATTCACAACCTCTGTCTCTACTTTGGTATGCTATGTAAACTAGTTATGTAATGGCAAACTAATGCATGCCCAGTGAGGAACAGGTCACTTTTTGCTGATGAAGTGGGAATGATGTGAAGCCATTCACAGAGGTGGTAGAACACTGCTAGTATCTTCCTGATCTGAAGGTGAAGAGCTTGCCAATACTGCAGCCTTTGTAGATGTAGTCAGTCACATCTCTTCTTCAAAGCCAGTCCTACTCTTTAGCCCATGTGTGTCTGGGCCAAAGACCTTCCTTGTTGTACACCTTATTTGGTGTGTTATTTCCCTGCTGAAGAAGAGCAAGGATAAAATGCTTTATGCAATTCTTGTTAAACTTTGTGTTAGCCATGTGAAGTGCTTGTATTCTGTCTAAGGCCATTCAGGTCAGCAGGAACATTTTTATATGCAGCCACTGTCTTTTGTTCAGGCCTCTGTTACATAAAAATGTAAGGTCCTTGCAGATCTTATTGAGGGGGTCTGGCATCAAAATTTGGACAATTACAATATGCATTACCCCCAAAAATCTATAAGTCTATTTCCTGATCTGCTTGGAATATCTATAAGCAGTCGAGCAGTTCTTCTCATGAATTATGGCAATTCTTAATTCCAAACACATTGTTGGTGTATAATTAAAACGCACTTTTTATAACAGTAGTATAACACAATACATATAATCCATAGCAATAGAGTTAAAAAAATCACTGTATTCATAAATTAAATTGACATTTTGAAATGTTACAGAAGAGCTGCTTTGCTGTCTGTAATCAATAAAAAAAGGATTTCAAATAATTAAAATCTCTGATGTGGACATTCCTTATTTGGTGCCTGTCAGACAAAACAGTAGCCACAGACAGGAGATAAATGTACATAAAATAAGCCTTACTCCTAGGAGTTCTTACCTACAACAGGAACTATTGGCACACAAGTCTTTCCTGGTTCAGATTGTAAATGAATTAAGAACATACTAAGCATTGCTGTGGATTTGCAAGTTGGTAAAGGAAGAGAGAAAACAAGATACATGACAATATTTTCACATGAACAATATATGAGAAATAACTGTTACGTAATACTAGCTGTTGTACGTGTTTGATACATAAACATGTTTGCTAGGTGTTTTAAAAATATCTACAATATGCATCAATTCCTGTTACTTATGCTTGTAGAATAGATAAAGTCTCTCTCTTCTTAAATCTCCTCATTATAAAATAGAAGGAAAAAAAAAAAAAAAGACTGTTTGAACACAGCCCTTAGTTCTTTTGTGAATTTGTTGTTAAATTACACTTTCTTGTAGGCACTGTTGATTACTGATAAATGGTGATAAATGTTTTGCTATTCATAACCAAACTGTGACAGGACAATAACCTGTAAAAAAATATTTTCTGTGATTACTGGGAGACAGAAGCCTTGTTAAGAAGGTTAAGGAGTGTCATGATGTGGCTCTAGGAGGAGCAAGGAAGGTTGTTGACTCAGGGGTCTGTGATCCATCATTCTTGTAATTTTTGAATCGCTTTTGTTTCCTGATTAGATGCATGAAAATGTTATAGAGAAGGAGACAGTAGAACACTTTTAAATTCTTCCAGAGAAATGAAGAGAGTAGTTTATGGAGTTGCATGCTAGGCTTGTAAGAATGGGAATATTGGCAAACTGTAAATCCTTAAGTTTCCCAAGCTATTTGATTCAGGTCAGTCTTGCTTGAGACATCACTTTTGGAAAAAAATTAGGCTATAGAAGCATCATAGACTGAGGGCAGATTTAAATTATTATTATCTATTTTATTCACAGTAAGCAATGATATATGGTGTTTTCTTGCATAAATCTATCTGAAAAGAATATAGCCAGATCCATGTCTAATTTAATTGCTTCTGTGTGTCAGACCCCTGGTCCCATATGTTTGCTCAGATGGTACAGTTGCATAGCTTTGCCTTTGATTATTAACACTGTAGTTAACTGGGCAGGGAGAGCTTTAAACTAGAAACCACTGGGGAGGGAGTGATTTCTCAAAAAATAACCAAGGAAGTTGTGGATGGAGTAGGCAAGCCAAGGGCCTGGGGTGATGGGAGTGGAAGGGACAGAGTAATTGATGAAGCAAATCTGAAGAGCAATCTCTTTGAGCAAGAACATGTAAGCCTGTACTGGGGAACTGGCACAACTTGGGTGCCTCTCTGAAATTGCTCAACAGTAATTGAGCTGGGTTTATGTGGTGGGATTTTGGTAGTAGGGGACAGGGCTACAGTGGTGGCCCCTCTGAGAAGCTTCTCAAAGCTCCCCCAGCTCTAAGTCAGACCCACCTCTGTGCCAAGGCCAGACCAATTAGCAATGTGGCTGCACCTCTGTGATATCATATTTAAGAAGGGGAATCTGGGAGGAGGACTAGGAGTTGTGAAGAGGAGTTATGAGAAAGACACCTATGTGAACACCAAGGTCAGTGGAAGAAAAGAGGGGGAAGGGGCAGAGATGTGCTGGAGCAGACACCTCTCCCGTATTCTGTGGTGAGATGGCAGGCCACCCCCTCAGCCACCATAGAGGTCACTGATGGAGCAGATGCCTACCTGCAGCCTGTGGAGAACCCCATACTGGAGCAGATGGCTGTGCTTAAAGGAGGCCAGGGTTCTGGTGGAAGAAGAAGCCCCCACTGTTGTACTTTGGTGCTGGGAGGACTGCAACATGTGGAGGTAGCCCAATGCAGAGCAGCACAGGAGCGGCTGCGTCCTGTGGGAAGGACTTACACTGGAAGGAGTTCATGGAGGACTGTCTGCCATGAGAGGGAAACCATGTGGAGCAGGAGAAGAATGTGAGGAGTGGTCCCATTCCTGAGGAGGAAGAAGTGGCAGACTGACCATAACCCCCCCATTCCTGCCCCCTGTACCACTGGAGGGGAGCAGGTAGAGAAATTTGGAGTGAAGCTGAGCCTGGGAAGAAAGGAGGGGTGGGGGGAGGTCTTTTTAAGATGTGGCAATGCTTCTCACTGTCCCACTCTGTCTGTTAAGTGTTGTTGTTAATGTTTGAATTAAAGTGATGTTCTTTTTTTCTTTCCCTAATGAGTCTGTCTTTTGCCCTGACCATAATGGGTAAGTCATCCCTCTCTGTCTTTATCTCGATTCTTGACCCATTTTGTTTCTCCTTCCCAGTCCTGAGGGGGGAAGGGGTGAGTGATTGGCTGAGTGGAGCTCAGTTTTCCTGAGTTGGAACTTGGTCTGCATGAGTTGGAAGTCTCTATGCAGTCACAGGGCTACAACATCACTGGGATCAAGAAAGTGTGGTGAGACAGCTCACACAACTGGAGTGCTGTGATGGATGGATACAGGCTCCTTAGGAAAGACAGAACAGGAAGGCAAGAAGGAGGATTTGCCCTTTATGTGAGAGAGCAGCTGGAGTGAATGGAGCTCTGCCTGGGGATGGGTAAGGAGGCAGTTGAAAGCTTGTGGATGAAGACAGGGAGGCAGACCGACATGGTTTCTGTTGCAGCGGGTATCTCCTATAGGCCTCCTGATCAGGAAGAAGTAGCTGCCGAGGCCTTCTTCAGATGACTGGAAGGAACGTCACATTCCCAGGCCCTGGTCCTTATGGCGGTCTTTAACCACCCTGATATCTGCTGGTGGGTTCAAGCAATCTTGGAGATTTTCTAGAGTTCATTGATGACAACTTCCTGACATGAGTGATTGAGGAGCCAACAAGGAAGGTTGTGCTGCTGGACCTGTTACTTACAAGCAAAGAAGAACTGGTCATGGATGTGAAAGTCAGGGACAGCCTTGGCAGCAGTGACCATAAGACGGTGGGGTTTATGATCCTATGAGGAGGGAGCAGGGCAAAAATCAGGACTACAGTGCTGGGTTTCAGGAGAGGAGATGCTGGCCTCCACAGGCATCAGTTTGGAAGAATCCCATGGCATATGTTCCTGGAGAGGAGTCCAGGAGAGATGGTTGATTTTAAAGGATCACCAAGCTCAAGAAAGGTCCATCCTGACAAGTAGACAATCAAGCAAAGGCAGCAGTAAGAAAAGCGCGGGTCCACTCTGAATAGGGCGGAGGTACTGATGACAAATGACATGGAGAAACAGGTACTGAATGCCTTCTTTGTCTCAATCTTTACTGGTAAGACCAGCCTTCTGGAATCCCAGGCCCCTGAGACTAGAGTGAAAGTCCAAAGCATTGAAGACTTCCTTTCAGTGGAGGGGGACCACGTGTCCCGATCCAGTGGCAGGGGAAGTTTTGATATGACCCCAAGAGCGAGATTAAGACACAAACGAGGTCAAATGCTGTATACCCAAAACAGTTTTTAATAAAAGCGAACAGATGTAGCGATAGGACAGAATGGAAGAAAAAGACAGAATTCAAGCAAGCATCCAGAATATGGATCCAGCGGTGAACCGTTGGTCCTCAGTCTTCAGTTCTTTGGTGGTGGGTGCACATGGAGAAAAGTTTTTTATTACCTTTTAAGTTTATCATATCAGCTGATTAGCATATCTGCCCACCTTTAGTTTTTTTTTTCTCTGGTCCTACAGATTTTTGCTGCATGCGGCTTTAGGGCAGGAACGTTTGCCTCTTATCAGTTCATTATCAAGGCATGCATGGGGTCTGGCCTACACAATAGAGCCACAAATGGCTACAGGATGGAGCCAATGATAAACATTTGGTTTCTGCTCAGTCCTTGTCTCCCCCTTCCATGCTTATCTAAGGAGTTTGACAAAGCAACTGCAAGGGCGTGGGGGGTGCATCCTTCGATACACTCCTGCTTCCTTAGACTAATCCAAAGGTCATGGTAGCTTGTCCTTGAGGTTTGCACATACACAAGCAAGCTTTGAGACAGTCATATGACAATTCAGTCTCTCACACCATGTTAGGGGGCACTTAAAGAAACCAGACATATATAAATCCATGGGGCCTGATGGTTTGCACCCACAGGTACTGAGGGAGATGTCAGATGTCATTGCAAGGCCAGACTTGATTATCTTTGAAAGGTCATGGCATTAGGGAAAGGTTCCTGAAGACTAGAAGAGAGCAAATGTCACTCCTGTCTTCAAAAAGGGCAAAAATGAGCATCTGAGGAACTACAGGCCAGTCTGCCTGACCTCCAGTCCTTGGGAAGGTGATGGAGAAAAGTGCTCCTTAAACCATTTTCATGGTGGTGGTACTAAGGGAAAGCAAAGCATACAGTGCTGTGAGACACCTCTAAACAGCATGATTAGTATGATTTACTGTTTTTCTCAAGGCCTTACAGGCAATGCCTTACCCATTTTAATTTGGATGTTGTAGGATCCTTTCCAGAATATTCTGGAGAAGATGGTATTGCTGCTGATTAAAATCTGAAAGTGACCCTGTTAACCTTTGCTATCCCTGGAGCACTGCAGCCATTTATTCCCAGCTCAAGGGGAGATTTCTTTGCCTATGTCCTCAATACTAAACCTGTATAGTATCCTTTTTATGTTTTCTTCCATGTTGCAAAACGTGCCCATCTTGCAAAACTTCTCTTCTTCAGCTATTGTTTTTCTCATCTCCTCTGTGCTTGTGACAGACAACATATTTTTGTCCCTGTCTAAAGACTAGAACATATTTGCATTCGGGGGATATGGTGGGGAGGAATTGATCTTTTTAACATGAGTCAAATTAACCTAAGCTAAACTTAACTCTAGAGATGTGTGTCTAACCCTATCATGACAAGTCCTTCTAATTCCTCATGCTTTTCTGCTAGAAGAATTAACAATGACAGTAGGTGCAACTACACTGTGATTTATGGTATTCATTACGGTATTCATGGCATATGGTATTTGTCTGAAGAGGATCAAAACTGAAACTTTGACCCCTTTGGCTATGATCTTCTCACTGTTGTCACAGGTGCTTTAAAGAGGTGGTAAAAGAATGGAGAGGGGCAAAAAATAATGCAGGTGATATGTTCTTGAACTCTTGACTTCCAGCAGCTGCATTTTAAAAACTGTCATTCCATTTTGCTGGTATGTCTGTGAGGCTTCTCCATTATGTGTGCAAACACAATCTGATTAGTATTTTTTAGAAGCTTGTCTTGTCTGCTTTTATTACAGACATCACCTTCAGACGTGGGGCCACCACAGCCCTTAAATCAAGAATATTTAGCTATTATTTGTAATAAATGTCAGCAGGGCTGGATTGAAGCAGCAGGAAATATTCAGGGCAGAAAACACACTGACATTCATTCATGCAAATTTGTACCACTCATAGAATTAATCATAAAGAGGGAGGGTAGAACATATATTGCATTTATATTACTGGTTTGGACAATTGTGATTCATCATGAAAATGAGGGCTATAATGGGTAAGCAGCAGCCTAGTGACAAAGAGCCACATGCAAAGTATAATTAGGTGAGTATAACTTCCAAGACTCTTTTTAAGTTTTTGGGTTTTTTTAAGGACTCTTTCTAAGTTACAATGGGTCAATGTATAAGGGAAATGAGAATTGCAGCTCCTCACATTTTAACTGGTAATTTCAATCAGAATTTTTTTAAAAATAGACAACTTTTAATATTTTTATCTTTTCTGGCTCTCTTCACAATGTGGAAAGATCTGTTAAAATTTATTTGACCAGAAATTATTTGACCAGAAAACAATAACTCTAGGAAGATTTTGAGGACAAAATTCATAAGACCTTTTAAACTTCAATATCATATCTTCTAGAAAGCTTTCAGAATATAGTATGGGAATTCTTGTATTTTAACAGGAACAGGGTTTTTTTGACAGGTATTACCATAGTATGGGGATGTTTTGCCAGATTGTGGCTGGAGATGACCCCTAGAAGATTTATGTTGGTGAAAAAACAGGAGGATCTCCAGTGTCAGGGAAGTTAGAGGTCCAGATGTTACTGATTTGATATGTTATCAATTTAATATAGATTAGTATTAATTTGTTTAATTTTAATAAGAATATAGAATTATAGGAGACATTTAGTAGAAATCATATGCTACATTTGCACTCTATACAGGAACCGAGGCTACTACGAACTCCCCTGTACAGCCCTGTACCAAGGCCGAAAGAATTGGTCAGAATCACCTTGTAGGAACATTTAGAACTATAGATAACAGGCTTAAGATTCAAGATAATTTTACTTATAAGGTATTTAATAACCTGAAAGAATGCAGAGAGATGTCAGAACCCAAATTAATGGGAAAATGGGGAAATTGGCTGAAGCAACATATAAGTTTAAGCCAAGAAACAGTGTCCTCAAGCAATAGGTAATTCTGACAGGGGGAGATCGCGACTACCGACTCATTAACCACCGACTCACATTACACCCCAGACCCATAGACCCATTTCCAGGTGTTTCTGGACTCTACTGCGCAGAATCGGAAATAGGAGGAGAGTATGATAATGATTTCCAGGAATTGTTATGTTTATGCATGAATACTTAATGAATATGTATAAATGAGTTCTATATAAGATGTATGATTTTGGTGCATGGTGTGCGTCGTTGGTGAAAGGATTCACCCGCGCACCCGGCCGTCAATAAAGAAGTGTCTGCTTATCTACATAAATTGGTGTTGATAAGTTTTATTCTGAGTTTTTCGGTAACACAGAGGTTGCTGAGAAGCCAGATCACCTTTTACTGATTTTGAACCCTGTAGCCTGCAGAGCTGACATGAACAGAAATTGTTTCAGGAGTCCAGCTATTTAGTGCTGTTGGACTGATTCAAGCTATTTAGTGCTGTTGGACTGATTCAGACTGGGAAATTAATTCTGGTGACTAGTGACTTCAGCTCTTAATCATAGAATCATAGAATGGTTTGGGTTGGAAGGGACCTTAAAGATCATCTAGTTCCAATCTTCCTGTCATGGGCAGGGACATCTTCCACTAGATCTGGAATAGTGTAGTTTGCTCGTGAAAAATACAAAGTGCTCTCTTCCCCAACACTAATCTTCACAAATTCCAATAGAGAAAACAAACTTAATTGCAAATGTATTAAATACTTAGCATTTGAAAAAGATATCAGGATATGTATTTTTTAGTAATTGTTTTCCTTTTCTTTCACTGTTAAAAGGAGACAAATGTTAGATTTAGTTGTCACTAGATCAGAATCTGGTGGACAGCCTATTGGAAAATCACTGCTTGATAGAAGTAAGAAAACATTTTAAACCCATTTAAATGTTTCTTGGTGCAATATTTGTTGAAACCTACACAACTGAATGATCTGTAGGAAAGCTGTAATTACTGCTTTCTTTTATAAGGTGCAGTCCTTTGCAGCAATCCCTAAGGAAGATTATCTGTAAGTGATAAAACTCAGAAAAGAATTAATATTTATTTTATTATTCCAAAAATATGGAAAACCAGAGGATGAAAGCATATATTTTTTTTTCATCTTTCTATTGTTTTGATGCAACAAGAGAAGTTTTAAACCTGTTCTTGAGGAGATTAAAAAATAAGTCAACGTAATGGAGCTGATATAAAAATACTAGGGGAATTTAGAGACAATAACTATTCTCACAGTTCTTCAGTTGTAGAATTTAAACAAGTCACAGAGAGCATGAAGCTGAAGTATGATTCATAAAATTAAAATACAGAAAACTTTTCCTTTCATATGGTGTTCTCTGAGCTAAATGTAATTTTCAGAGTACTGAATTTCCTGAAGTGCGAAGGAATTCAATGCAAAACAAATATTAAAAAAAATTTTCCATTTTCACTGTTTATTGCATAGGGTGTTATCATGCAGACTGGGAGGATATGTAAACAAAAACACCTTTCAAAGTGCCAGAAGCAGTAAGTGTAAACTTTTTCCTAGGTTTTGTTCTTAATTGCTGAAGGTGGGGAAAGGACCTGATTTGGTCAAGGGGAAATGAATGCTTCCTGTTAAGTGAAATACAACTTCTTTTCACATAATTAATGAATTCACACAGCTGCTTAGCTTGTACTGTTCAGTTCTCATTAGCATGTTATGCTCACTGAAAGAAATAATAATTAAAAGTAATTCTTTTTTTTAGGGAAAAATGCTTTTTTTCTCTTCCATTCTGTAAGTCTTAATCATTCTTGAGTGTGTTTGAATCCTGGCTACACTGTGCTTCAGGGGCAAAGAGTTTTGTGGTAGAAATACACAGAACTATCACAGTTTACACCGAAGAAATCTGACTTTTTACGTGTCCCATGTTTTCAGGGTATTCTCTAAGCTCCAGACTGCAGTTAAATTTTTTTTTAACGTGAGAAATCTGGTGAGCAGGGATGTTGTCTAGAGACTTGATAAGCTCACCGTTGGAGTATTTTAAGCAGTTCTGATTTCTTCATCTCAACAAGGAAATAGTAGAGCTAGAGAAAAGAGCAAGTGAAGGCAGATGAAATAATCAAAGGGATAAGGAAGCTACCTTATGGGCAGTGACCAAAAATGTTAGAACTTCAGTTTGAATATGAGAAGGATGAGAAAGTATATCATTAAGATATACAAAATCATCGAGGTGTTGGATATGGTGGATCATACACTGCTGTTCACTAGATCACACTATATTGTAAGTAGGAGCATGCACTCAAACTAAGAGGAGAATGACTAGAAAGATGAAGTGTCAGCTAGGCCAAAAAGGGACAAGGTAAATTCATAGACAAAAGGTCCTTAAAGAGATACTGGAGGAACAGGCTAGGAACAATCTTCTAAGATCCATAACATGGTACACCTTAGATGTTGGAGGACCATGATGAAAATGGACTGCTAATAATAGCCAGGTGTTTGTGCTCTTCTTAAATAGTATCTCCTACTGCTGCTTTTGGAGGCAGAGTCCTAGGCTCTGAACCATTTAACTCAATAGGTAGGGTGTTTCTGATGCTCTTGAACGTTCTGCTTAGAGAATGCAGGTATCACTCAACATAAAATGTCCTGTGAATTTTTTTCATCCCAATAGCATTGAGGCATAAATAACAAGGAGGAAGAAATGAGTTAACAAATAAATTAGTTAGCACTTAACTGAGCACAGATGGTACCGTTTACAAAATAATTTTTCTGGTTAAATTAGGCACTGGCAGTAATTAAGAGCCAATTCCTGAAGAAATGTCCTAGCTGTCTGTGTAAGAATGCGTATATATTTCATTTTTAAAAACTTCTCTTTTGCCTCCTGGTTGAATAACTGTGCTTTACACCAGTTCAAAAGCTTCCAATGCTATCAAAGTGATGCACAAATACTCATTCCAGATATTACCAAAAATCATTAGTTGAGTTGTGTGGGGGATTGATTTAGAAATCATTAACCTAAACTCTTCTTTCTTGTGATGTTCCTCATTTATATATATTAGTTTTTCTTGGAAATCTTCAGAAGTAGAAGACAATCCAATTTAAAAATAAAAAAATAAAGCTGATATTGTTGTGGACTTCTAGAAGAAACTTAGTATGGCATCTCCAAGACTGCTATCAATACATGATTTCATTAGTGTAATTAGCTCATATCTGTTTTATAATGTGTGGATCTCAGCTCCCCTGCAATTTAAAAAAACAGATTTGCCTTCTTGCTTCTGTCTTATTTCCCTGAATATGTAGTCTGTGTCTAGCATTACTAAGGTGAAAGAAATGCATAGCAGTCATCCCATGGCTCCTTGTGCAATGATAAGAAAAATGCATTTCCTACCATATAACTGTGGCTTCCTGGGTGCTTCTTTGCAAAGGATCCTCTGGTGTGAAGGCCAGGTGACAGTTCAGTGTCACCCAGCAGATTTCACCTCTACAACACTGAAAGACAAGGTAAAACCATTTCCTTCTGCGTGTCCCGGATTGGATGCAGTAAGGCCAAATAAAGATATATGGTACAGTATAAAGTGAGTGAGCAGTTGAGCCCTAGTTGGGAAGCAGAACTGCTTAATCGTTTGGGTTCTTATTTCATTGTTTCAAGGTTACTTCTGCTTTGATAAGGAAATACTTAACTTTACTATCTTGCTTAATGGTACTAAATTCAGCAGGTGTAAGCAAGAGCTTCAGAAATTTGGTAAATGGGGCCCAAATACAACCCTGTTTATCTTCAGTTTAATGGTGTATCACTATTGACCCATGTCCAATGTCTGTTGTTATAATGTGGGACTGACAGAGAATTTTCCAGCCAAAGAAGTAGTTGATATCATATACCAGACATTAAAATTTATATGCAGATAATTTTTATGTTGAGTAATTAATATTTTGATTGAGGTCTCCTTTGTGATTGTTTTTAGGAATTTGAATTTTCAGTAAAATCCTAGAATAACTGCAGTTAACTAATATAAGGAACAATCTCTTCTGAGATGCTTGTTGTTTGATTTTGATGATAAATTGTTCTACCTAAGTATATTATGCAACTGTGACTCACAAAAGTAGTAAATAGCTAATAGGGACAATGTATGGCCTCTATTTTAATGAAAGTGGTACTGTCACTCTTCAAAAGCAGTAAATACCCATTGTAGTTACTTGACTAAAATGATTTTATATATCTGCTTTACTCTGTGCAGTTGTTTGAAGATACAATAATCTATCTTCAGTATCGAGGAGTGAAACAGTTTACAAGTTCATGATTATTTAGCCTCTCTATTATTAGACCCCAAAGATAGTTGTTCTTTTCTAATATGGCTAAATAACAATTAATAAACTGAAATTTAAAAATATTTGTTAAAACAATGCTCTTTTTGTGTACCAGAAAGTGAAGAGAAAAACAATCCTGTAACTCAATGGATTTGACATTTATTTTTCCCAGAAAATCTGTGTGTAAACATACAAATTTTGGAGTGCTTGTTGGGAACTATAAGAAGGTTAAAATGGAAATGCAGTCTATATTAATATAATTCTGTAGTTTTAGGGTATATCTTTCTCTAATCCTTTTATACTGAAATCATAAAAGTGGCTGAGGCCATTTGAAATGTTTTAGGTTCTTTGAAATTTCAGATGCAAGTATTGTAAGGAAGGCCTGCAATGAAAGGAAAGGTGCAACTGGTTGGTTGATTCGTAATGCAGAGGTTATATACTTCTCAATGAGTTAATACTGAGTCAAGTACTCTATCTTAGAATTGGAGGGTGCTTTCTGCCTTTTAGCTGAGTAATAAAACTGTGTTTGTGATAACTTTTGGCCACTGAATATTACGTGGTGCATTTTGCAAGAATAGGTTTATTAATTTGATTGTCCTTGGCTGGACTCTAATTGCAATAATTGTATTCTGCCTTTCTAAAGTCACTTTTGAAGTATCAAGTAGAACCTTCCTTTCTTTTCCTGAAGTGGAATCAAAAGAGCTCTGTAATGGCTTAATTTTTATTTTTCTTTTGGGGTGTGGGGGGTGCACTTGGGAGAATGAGAGAATGTGCTTTTAAAATCTTTTTGATATGTCAGTGTTCTGAATGAAAGTAAGATCTACAGCACAGATGAGCATATCTGATGTAATGGTGTTGTGAACAGAACATGGATAACTGTCTCACTGAAGAAAGTCTATCCACTGTGGAAAAGCACGGTAGTGGCTAGCTTTCACTGTAAGAGTGAATTACGTAGATGTAAGTGGCCTTAGAGAGCACGCTGGAAATTGTCCATAGACCAGTGTTGTGACACAGAGAAGGCATTCTTCTGATCCATGACTATTTCAGCCCAGGACTGTTCTTGGGGGCATACTTTGGGCAAGAAATATTATACTGAGTTTTGGCCTTCAGTCTGACACTGAGACTGTTCTTGCACAGCAGGATAGAAGCAGTCACTGAGTAGTCATTTCACAAATCTAGAGAAATAACAAGTGCCTGAAGAGCAGGCCAATCCCTCCCATTTACATCAAATAATGATGGTCTTTCCTAAGTTTTTTAAGAAAACTTTGCCTCCATGTCACCCTATGGAATTTGCTTTTCTGTGCTTGATAGATCTCTTCTATGCTTATGTCCCGTGCTGGGTTACCACAGTGCATTTGTTTTACTTGTGAAGCTTGTGTGTTCATCATATACATTTCCAAAGGTGTCCTTAATTTTTTTTAAGTCCTGTGCAGAGTCAAGGATATGCTAAAATGGATATATAGGCATTATAAGATTCCCAGTAAATTAATCCATTGATGTACACTAGCACAGAAATATTACCTGAGTGAGCATGTCTATGCTGTAGTTAATTGTGGTGGTTGCTTCAGTACAAAATGATGGATATATGTGCAATGTGATACAGAGACATTCAAGCTACTGCTGACAAAATCAGTATGCTGCATCATAGAGTGTAACATTAGGCAGGGATGATATTTTGGATCTCAAAGGTACTTTCTTTTAGGCTTTTAGTCTTGTGTCCAGCACTATCATACTGCTTCCACATGTGGAACTGAAAGTCATTGCTAACTTAAGTTTTTTCAGCATTTTATTCCATTGTACTAATGTAGACTAATATACTTATGTCCATAGGATAGTTTGCAGCATTCTAAAAAAATCTTATTCTCTTATGTACTTTTACGTATGTTTTAATTTGTATGTTGGAGGTTCATGATTCCATCTTATGTAGTTGCATGGAAATCATAGGCTCTGTGTAGGAATAAAGGAGCCAATCTGTAAACAGGTTTGCATTAATACCATTGGATGCTTTAACTGATGGTTATGAGGCCATACATATCATACCTTCTTTTGATTTTTTTCATTCTGTTTAAGTGCTGCAAATTTCTTGAAACATGCAAGTGTCACTGATCATAATCTTTGAATTTTCTGATTCTTTCTTGTGCACAGCTGAGGAACAGCAACCATAGCTGAGAACAGCAGTCAAAGTAGATTTTTCTGAAACTTAAGAAATTTTCAAACTGTATTATGAATCCTTTTAAGATAAGTAAAGTCTTGGGTTATTTGGAGAACTAAATAGTCTGGCACTTCTGTCATTTTAATGCTTCAGCAATTTTAGCACTTGTGGTTTTATGTAGATCAGTGCTCAGCTAGCTGAGGTCTAAAATGGTTTACTGCTATAATCATGATTTAAAGAGTTCAGTAGATTCTCGGACTACCTGTAATTTCAAGGTTCCTGAAGAACTGCTACTTCCATAGGTATCTCAGGATGTCTGGTAGGTTATCAAATGGTTTGCACATTTCTGGGGCTTTTAAATTCTGGAGTGGTTCCTCCTAGAACTTGCTATCTCATAATCTCACGGTGAACATTTTATCTGGCAACGTAAAATGCCTTGCAGTCTAGTACCTATATCGCTGCTGGTGACAGTACTACCCTGAAAAAGGATTTCTGATACCTTTTGAGCCACAGTCTGTTTCCTCCAGTAATAGTTAATACCTGTACATCTAACGATATTTGCCTAAGGTGAATGAACAGGAATGGTGATGGAGATTCAAAAAGAGGAAACAAAGTGAGGTGTTGGTCAAAGTCTTACCTATATGACCTCACTTTACAATTGGGGTATTGTAAAATAGCTGTAAACAGTTGAAATCCTCTGGAATAAATTATAAAATATAAGGGGACTAGCAATCCACATTGGAAGCTCAGTATCTTAGAAGCTGTTCTCTGTCCCCAGGCAGCTGGAAGGGAAGTTTTGAGAGGCAAAGTTTTAACAAAGGAATGCTTGCAAAGAAACCACTGCACTTAGATTTCAAACAGAGACTGACAAAACTTTTATAGCTTTGGCAGCCAGCTATCTCTGAAGAGAATTTAAACAGGGACCAAAAGGATCAATATACCTCTTGATGGCTACTTATCTTGTAAAAATGTGCAAGTATTCTGCTGATTTTTTTAAATATGTAGGTAATAGAAATTAATTAAGGTTTTTGTTCGTATTTTTTTTATTGTGATGAAATCTTCTGCACTTAGTTTCTGAAAGTCATGAAAGTAAGAATTACTTTTTTGTAGAATAGTTTTAAAATCCCAGTTGCAAAGATTATCATAAAGATATATTAAAATAGACAGCCCATTGTATCTGGTTCCAGTGCCTGATCTTACAAGTGATTACCCTCATGAGTATGCTTATGCTTTCCAGTAGTTCTGAATATTTGTTTCCCTCTCTCTTTTGCCCATCAAGTTATTTTTTCTTTCAGTTTTAGAATATGATATTTCTGCAAGCATAGGCACAAGTAGGTTAGTGTTAGGTCTCACCTGCTCAGGTATAAACGTGAGTTCCTGGACCTAGGTATTCCTGTTGAGAATGCGCTGTTGCTAAAACTTAAAAGCATCACTTGGAGAAACATACACTTCAGTCTGGAGGCTGGCATTTGTTTTTTGAAGTAACAATAAATGCCCATAATGCTAAAGGAAAGAATTAAAATTAGGAGTTCTTTAAGGCATAGTTGTTTCAGAACTTTGAAGGTAAGTGTAGAGACCTTTAATTTGACTTCTAAGTGACCAAGAAGCCAATGGAGAGTAGAAGTACTTTTGTATTATGGACTTCCAGTTTTGACTCCATCAAAAGACACAACATGGAAGTGTGGTGTCTGTTTGTCCTTTGTGTCTAATGCAAAGAGAATAGAAGTCATGCAGTCTATGAGAAATTTATTTAGTGGTGAGTGGAAGGACAGTGGGAAGAAATCCAGGAAGAAAATTTTCTTAAACTTGTTCTTAACATGTGTTATAAATGCTTACAGCAAACTGTGTTCAAATAACATTTTTTGACCTATCGGAGTCCTTCAGGTTTCAGTTCTTGGCTTCTTACCTTTATCATTGTGTATTTATGATATTGATCCACTCTTCTGAAATGCAAAGTTTCATCTCTGTGGGGGTGACACGACTATTTATAGGTCAAATAAATATTTACATGGCCTTTTGTATAACCTCCCATGTGATTTTGATAAATTATAAGTTTGTGATAAATTGGGTAGTGTCGTTTTAGACTCAAACACAGAAAGCTTGGGTGTTTGGTGTACATCTAAGTCTGAAGTATCTTGATTCTGCCCTGCACAGTTACTTTTTGATGAATCCTTTTGTTTTTGTCACATGTTTAGAACAACTTGGGATACAGCTAGATTAGCTATTAAAAATGATCTTTGTACAGAAGACAGACTTAGCAGAATGTGTTTATAGCTAGGATTATTTTCTGCAAGTAGACCTTGTATTAATTTTGCAATCAGAAGTTGTAATGAGTATTTTATTGGACTTTATAGATTATTTTAGGCTGAGATGTTTTATTGATAACATATTAGTCAGCTTCTGTTCTTGTAATTTACATGTTTTAGCTGCAGATGTATATGATAAGAGATAAGCTGGTCTTAATTGCTACTAAACAAAAAGAGTTTCATGGGGAAAAAAGGAGTCTGTTGAGGCCAGCTCTTGTAGGAATACAGAACAGGGGAACAGTGCACTCTTTCTTCCTTTCAATGCCCATACTTGGGTTCTAGATGCAGTCTATTTCTTAACCTGAACAAGACTCCTGGCTGAGTCTACTGCTACCACCATCTACTAGCTAAGTCTGAAGAAGTGAGAAAAACAGTACTTAGCTGTACTGGAGAGGGTTTGTAGACATTCAAGGATTATTAAAACAGAAATGATTCCTAGTGCTCCTAGTGGGTCTAGAAGATTGTAGACTACCTTTCACATCCCTAAACCACAATTCTAGTGTTTTCCATGTTACAGTCTACAAAGTCAGTGTACAAACAACTGAGTCCATCTTATGTGTGTGTTTTGTAATTGATTTGTAATTTGAAAGTACTAGGTCCTTTGCAGAGAGCAATCCATGCTATCATGAGGTTCTGCATGCTGAAATCCTGGCTTCCCTGAAGAAGAGGCAAAACTCACATTGGCTTTAATAAAGCCAAGATTTCAAGCATACAATAAATAGCTACTTTTTCAAAGCCATTACAATCACTCATTGTCATAAATACATTTTTGAGGACTCCCATATACATCCTACAATAAAATATCTCAAGAGGAACATAAAATAAATCATTAAAAAGTGTGGTTCCAAGGAAACAGGAAAATGGGAAATAAAGGATCTCTTCTCAGTACATTAGAGTAACAGGTGTCTTATTTTCTCTTTGTGTTTGGCTTAGTTGCTTGATAGTTCACAAACACACTAATTTTAAGACTAGAATGTGATGATGTGCATGCACAAATAAAATTATTTCCCATGCCTGCTTGAGATCAATTAAAACTCTCTAAGCAAAGAAAATTTCTCTTTAACACTGTTGAAGTTCAGCCATTTTAAGCCCATATTGTGCATAAACATTACTATGAAGCTTTTTGGTAAAGTTTCTGAAGTAATTGTCCTTCCTTCCCTCTGCTTTACACAGTAATGCTATCCTTGAATTTTGGTCTTCTTCTGAGTCTCTACAGAGGGATTGTGCATTCTCATTAATTTAATTCTTTTCAAGCTAGGTCCTTTCTGAACATTTTATATCGATATAATAGAACCAGTTGTATCTTATCTCAACATTTTTTCCAGTATACCTCACATCAGATTCCATCAGACCCACCTTAAGCAACTCTTCTTGGTCATAAGAAATTGTGGCTGCCAAATTATGTCTCTGGGAACAATCTCTCTCCATATGTTTCCCTTTTGTGATGCCATTATCAGTTGTTGCTTGAAAAGGATGTTGGAGGTACCAGCTAGATGTATTTGTAACACATATAATACATACAGAAACACACACACATACATAGCACCACTCATTTGCCCACTCAGCCAATCGCGAGCAGACATTTTCCTTTGGATTCACAGGTTTAGCTAAATGGGATTAATCCTGAAGGACTACATTGCATGATTCAAATTAATTATATATCATTCTACTATAGCTGGTATCCCTTTGGTCTGAATCATGTGTCATGTCATGATGGTGCCTGAAGTAAAGGAAAAAAAATAAAGCCCATGTGTCAGTGATATATCTTTAAAAATAAAATGGAAAGTGGGAATATGGGAGAAGGAAACTGTTTAAGTAACTGTTTTTTCAGACAGGTGGTGAAGCAGCACACATCACTGGTACTGAACTAATTTTCGTGATCTGTTACTTTGGAAGGAAGTGCAGAGTCACATAAGGGAAAGCAACATTGCTTTATATTGGAACACTGGATTTACTATAAACAGGCTATACTAGCCTAGAGTTTTAGCAGACAGATTAATTAGTTTACTATAAATCCTGGTTAATGTTAACTAAGGTACTGAAAATTCTACCCTTTGGCACTTTAATTTGTGCCTAAATTGGCTGATGTTAATGTCATGTCCCACTCAGGCAAGAGAGACAAGTGACTTAGATTCGTAAATCCCCAATGGAGTGGACAATGGTGAGACAAGTCTCAAAGTCCAGACATTTATTAACTTCCCACAGTGTATGAATTGGATACACGATAATTGGCTAAGTATATAACGTGTTGTGGCAAGCAATACAGTATGCCTTGCATTTCTTAATGGTAGTGAAGGAAAAGGGGAAAAAGGAAAGAAGGGAGATGGAGAGAAAAGAGGAATAGAGATCACCAGTCTGGGTTCCTGCATTCCTGCGTTGATCCTGCCACTTCGCTTCGCTTCGCTTCGCTTCGCTTTCCAGACCCACTCCCCCTCAATTTATACACACCTTGTGTTCGTCCCCTAGGTTGACCAACACACCTACGTATCCCATGTATGGGGAGGGGTAAGGTGTTTCATGGGATGATGTAATTAGCATGATTTTGTTAATCATCATTAGCATATTCAGGTATGTTAACTTTAATATGCATTTCATGGATAATGAAGCAAAGGTCATTCACCGGACAGATGGCCCTTGAAATCTGACCAGGTGCACCAGAGCAGAGCTGTCCTGTCTCCACAGGGCTCCCTCCTCCAGCTGCATCTTGTGTTATTCGGGCAGCCTTATCAGCTTCGACCTCCACAGAATGCACCCTGTGACTCATAGTTTCATTACTTGCGAGTGTTTGAGACGTTCCTTAGATCAGAGGGCCTTCACTCCCCCCACTATCTTTTATCTCAGGCTGTTTTTCTCTGTCTTTGTTTCTCGCAGGCCTGTTTCTTTTAGGACCTGTTTTCACAAGTTGTCTCTCACACTTAAACATACTGGCCTAAACATATTGTATAACGGTTATGTGAGACCTTAAAATATAAGTTTTGCTATGTTAATAAAAGAATGCAATAATTTGCTCACTAGTCTAGTTGCATCACTGACTGTTACCATGATAAAATCTTCAAGAATATTTTAAAAAAGTTTATATTTGTTTGTGCCCTGTGGTTCTGTGAGTAGATTATTACAAGTTATTTGAAGACCATGATATTACTGATGTCATGAGCAACAGCTGTTTCCACATTCAAGATAAGTTAGAATGACTCAGTTAAGTCAGGTGGGAAAATAGACATCTAGTGATTCTACAGACATCCAGTGATTCTGCCTGACATGAAGAATCAGCGTGGAGGCTACTTCAGAACACCACATTAGAGATCCAGATGGTTTGTGTGTCTTAAGCAAAATATCGCCAAAGATAAAATAGAACAGATTTCAATTGTATAGGGCTTTAGAACTATTTCATGTAAGTTTCATTCTTCTTTCAATAATTTCCTCATGCTGTGCCTATATGCTCCTTTTATTTGCTTAAAAAAACCACCAGCAAAAAACAGGAGCTTCCTTTTACTTTGTGAATGTATCTCCAAACCCAAAATTTAATCCTCTACGGAAACATATTCTTCCTTTTTCTTTTTTAGTCAGATTTTATCTGTTATACAGAACACTGCTATCAAGGACTGTAGAAAGAGCTTTTGTACTCTAGGAAAAATGAAATCTTTAAGGGCCATGTTTCCAAGTCGAGCTTGCTGGAATAGAGAAACAGTTTGATGCTCTGGTTCTCACAGCCTCCTTAGCCCCAGAGTGTTAGGGATTTCAAACTTTGTCCCATTTGAAGAGGGTCCTCTATAGGGGGATATCTTTGATCTTTCCTGTACTTATTTTGCCTCCTTGCCATCCTGCAATATCTTGTCTTGTTCCCTGGGAAAAGCAGGGCAAGAGCTAGCAGATGATTTGGCTTCAGACTGCTTTTGCCTTCTCTGTAAGAGGTGCATTCTCTTGAACGTTAAATAGTTTGACCAAGGTACTGTTGCACCTTGGCTGCTGGAAGCCTAGGCAAGTGTCTGAATTCTTTCTTCTCTGCTGAACAAAAATTTCTAGATGGAAACAGGCAGATGTTTAGTGTAAACTTGTTAGGCAATATACAGATTTTAGGCATGAACAGCTGACAACTTTGGGACCACTGAAAGTAATTTCTTTAGCTGACTGATATCTAAGACACATACAACACTGTGATTAATTCCCCTTGTACACAGAAACAACATCATCATGTACCACAATTACATGACAAAATCCAGGTTCTGAATACTTAATGTTGAATCCATTCTACAGATTGATTGACAATGGTTCTATAAAGCTTTAATCAAAAGAACAACTTTGTCAGGGAGATAGTGAGTGTTCTGTGATGGGTCACATTGCTTAACTTCTGTAATTTACAAATTTACAAAAAAAGTGTAATAGGTGAACTGAAGTGATATTATTCAGACAAATCAGACTAATCTTCTGGAAATGAGTCTAACTGGCAAATAATTTTTTTTCATACAAATTAGTTTTGCAAAATGATTATTGTTAATAATAAAACATGGCATAAAAGTGAAGAGTGTTAAAATTACATACTCACAGTAAATAAAACTAGTATAAGGGCAATGGTTCCTGGCTCTTTTGTTGCTCTTTGAAAAAGTTAGTAAAATAATAAATGTGATGCAATGGCAAATATTTACTTAAGTTTTCAAAACTGCTTTTGATACATTTTCTCAGAACTATCAAAAAAAGAGTGTTAAACATAAAAGCCCTGAAACATGGGGTAAAACTGGAGCAGCAAAAGAAAATAACGGGTACTGGAGACAGCAGCATACCTCACTGCTCGTTATTTAGGTCAGTTACTTTTGTGTGATTTAGAGGAGAAAGTGAATAGTGAATTAGTGTTTGTTTTGTGATATTAAGCTATTTTTTTAGTGAAAATCATGGCAGATTGAGAGAAATTACACATTTAACTTAGAATCATAGAATCATTTAGGTTAGAAAAGATCAAGGGCAACCATAAACCTAACACTGCCAAGTCCATCACTAAACCATGTCCCTAAGCACCACATCTACATGTCTTTTAAATACCTTCAGGGATGCTGACTCAACCACTTCCCATATTGCAGGGAAAGACAAGAATCTGGCAAAAACACCTCCCCCCTCCATGAAGTGAGTGTGTCACTAGACCTAAGAAGGATGAGAAAAGGGAAAAAACCTCAGACATGTAGAAGTATGTGAGAACTCTTGAATCTCACAGCTACTTCAAGTCCAGTTCTCTGAGATGCGAAGTACTTGGCAAAGACAACATTCAGGTAAGCAAGTTGTTACTCTGCATTCTTATCAGAACATTCAGAGTTTTGTATTCTCAGGTTATAATCATCCCAAGATTACGAGATTACAGAGCTATGAATTTTTACCATGGATCCCCTGAAAATCCATTCTATTCTATCATTTTAACTGTCGCACAAGTGACTGAAGTACCCAGCTGGAGATGATGTACGAGAATCAGCTACTGTGGCACTGAGGACCTTCTTATCCAATGTAACAGACGAGAAGCTGGGCCCATTTAATCGCTTGCATTAATTTATATTACATGTTCATACTAAGATCAAGATGGAAATACTATCCTCCCTCATTTCATGATCTCTGGAAGCTAGTAGACAGGTGACAAAAAAGAAGTATACCTTATGAAAATGAAGGGGTCTTCTCTCAACGAAGTCTGAAGGATTTTAAACTCTGAAGAGCTGCTGAAACAGAATAAAGTGACACTTTTGTGCTCCACCACATTGAGGTGTCTTGTGTTACTGAACTTCTGTACATACATGCTAAAATTCTTTATGTATCTTACACATGTTAAATTTGTAGTGCACTATAGAAAGAACTGAAAAATGCATGATTTTACTCTGCTTTGTGCTTAATTTTTGTAACGTTACTGGAAAGATATTTCAGAGATGTGCCCTGAGAAGACACCAAAGAAACAGTTTTGAAATGCACCAGATGTGAGGCATTTAACATTAGGTACATGTAAAATGAAAAAGAAAAAAGTTAGTAGGGAACTAACTGATGTATTCAGAGTTGAGGGCATTGGACATTTTCTGCTTTATTGAACAAATAAAAGAAAAAAAATGCATCTTTGTTAAAAGAAATTTTGTGCTAACTTTGCTCATTTTTGTTAATATTACTTCACAAGTGTCCTGTCTGGAGTGATAACTAATGTTTGCTGAGTGAATAGACTTGGTTTATTTCAGTCATTGAAATAGAAATCACCTGTGACATTAGTCTATATTTCCAAGAAACTGTAAAAATGACCGATTATGCCACACAGAACTAGCCATGATGAAGTACCAAGGGCAATCTCTTTTCAGTTTTTGAGTATGGTAGTTTCCCTGATGTTTACCCATCTATTCTTGATAAGATGCAGACTGTGAAATAATTGGGAGAGTTCTGTCGTACTTGTCCTGCTTAGAGTCTAACATGTGTCTCTTTTCTCTAACTGATAATACACTATTTAGGAGCATGTAAAACTGTGATGATGAAATACCACCCCCCAGTCCCCCTCCTCCGGCTTCCCCTGCCCTCTCCTTGAGCTGCTCAGTAGTTAGTGCATTTTTCCCCATCTGGGTCACATACCAACCCAAAATGAATAGGGAAAGGTAGTGGACAAGTGTGTTCAGGCACCTTAATATACCTGATTCTTATCCCCTCTATCTTATCACTTAAGAACAATAGGAGCAATTGATATTTCTTGACAGCCTAGTACATCCATACTTGGGTTGTGGCCCAAAGAGTGTGATACCAGAACTCCAAGTCTTAGCAAGTTCTGACCTTGCACAATTGATAGAAAGTACCATGATATTCAGTCATCAGAGTTGGACTGAAATGGAAAAATATCTGATGAAAGATAATAATCTCAGACCCTATAAATAGCTATTTTAAGTGAGACCCTTTGAGTTCTCCTGGATTGCAGCAGGCTGTGACCAACACCTTCCCTGAGCTGGGATACCTCTCAGGCTCAGAATCCTTGAAGTCTGAAGATCATCTGCCCACAAAGCTGACAGAAGACTGGGATGAAGTCAGACTCTCAAATCTCAATTATTGCTTGTTGACAAATACCAATGCATTGTATTTGCCCCAAAGTCGAGAAGATGGAAATGTTAACTATAGACTAGTCTCTTCCATCCACATCTTTACCTATCTATGTGCTTAAATACACACATTTGCCTTCACAATTATGGGTGATATTTTACTGGATATCCAAATATATCCACACTGTGTGTGTATGTTTGTGTATATACATATGTACATATATATATATCTCCTTTGATTTAGAATACCTTGTAGTAAGTTAGTGTGAATCTTGTCAGTCTGTAGTTAAATCGTTATTTTAAACATATTCTACCAAATCACCTTGTTAATCTTTAAATGAATCAACCATTAAGTGCTGCTCAAATTCAACCTCTGATCTACTTCACACCATTAATAAATTTTAAATTGCTATTAAATCATAACTGTGTGGAATACTTTCATCAGTGACAAAATGTTTCAGTGATATGTTGTTATAAAAGGATGAAAAAGCAAAAATTTACCAAATGACAAAAAAATAATGTTTCTCATACAATCTGCAGCTCAGAATCTAAGATTTCCTCTGTAACAGATGATTTCATTTTGGAAACAGATGGTTAACCTTGAAACAATCAGTTATTGTGTATACCACACAAAAAGTAGAAGCCTAGGTAGGATTAATGGGAAGTAGGGACAGCAAACTGTGACAAATTGCTTATGTCTACCAAATTATGAGGAAACTAGGTAGAAGGTAATTCCAGTAGGGGGAGATCATGCCCACTGACCCATGGACCACCAACTCTACACCTCAGACTTGAAAGAAGTAGGTGGAGAAGGCAAACTAGGCATGCATGCTAATTTACATGCTAAGTGTAGAGATTATGACCAACCACTTAGTAGATATGTATCAGTGTATTGAATATGAATAAATTGTGTGTATAAATAATTGTAGTTTTTGGGACCACAGTGTGCTGTCTTGGGACAGGCGCCTGGACATGTGCATCCATGTAATAAATACAAATATCTCAACTCTGTATGTTAATCGGCTCTTTGCACACCTGGTGAAGAATCCCTGTTTTTGGGACAATATGAGTCAATTGCGTAAGGAAATTGTGAAGATACGTTCTTCCTATATTCAGTATTTATTTCCACAGGCTG
Organism: Strix uralensis; assembly: GCF_047716275.1. Taxonomy (NCBI): domain Eukaryota; kingdom Metazoa; phylum Chordata; class Aves; order Strigiformes; family Strigidae; genus Strix; species Strix uralensis. Next base: position 61,609,828 of record NC_134012.1, on the reverse strand, counting down.
CGCTTTCCCTTCCACTCCCCTTTCTCTTCTTCTCCCCTTTTCCCATAGTAAACTCCAGCTTTTTGTTTATATGGGAAATTCTGTGGGGTTTATAATACCCAAAAATGTTAGAAATAGCTAGCAACTCTTAGCTCATCTGGTCAATCATTCTGCCAGCATAGTTTGTTCCTTAAAGCACATTTTCTTATGTGTTGTTCAACATACTTTCAGAAGTCCTAAGCAATGAGGGTTCTACACCTTTTTACGGGAGACTGTTCCCCAGTTTACTAATTTCATTGTCAGCAAGAGTGAGATCTGTCCACAAGAGATTAAAATGGCCACAAATCTTACTGCCCTCTAGACAAAATATCAGCCCCATCCGTCTGCCACAACTTTCCTTCAATAACTAAAAAGAGCATTGAAATCAATAGATGAGTGGCACAATGAAGAAGAAATCTACATACATAGGAAGAGATGCACTGAAAGAGACAAAACATCTGTATTCAGGCTAGTGCTGATTTGGTTGATCTAGGATTTGTTTTGTTTTGTTTTTTGTTTTTTTCTTTGTCAAGCTTTTTGACACCATGGTGATGACTGTAGTTAAAACGACTAACTAGATGAGAGAGATAGACTGAGAGGCAGGAAGTCATAATAATGAAACTGGTTTCTATAACAACAGATGGAGTACCAAGTTGTCTGCAGAAAGAACCTCGATTTTTCACGTTTTTGAATTGTTACTGCATTGCATATCAGTAAGTGCTAAGTGGAAAAAACACTAGATATAGAGGCAGTAGCAAAGGTTAACTCTTCGCAAGACAGTGAATTTTGTAACTTAACACACAAAGCTTGTTTACTGTGTTATATTATTTACATTGTGCTGGTACAGAGAACTAATTGTACTGGTTATTGTACAAATGTAGAGAAAAGGACGTTCACTGTGCCTTAAAAAAAGGGCATGGGGTGGCAACAGAGACTGGCTGTAGATATGAACAGATGAGGGCGATAGTAGGTCCCAATTTTTTGCTTCCATATCTTTCTTTGCCTTAATTGTGTATGGTGGGACAGGGGAGAATGGTGAAAACATAAGAGATGTGGGAACTTACAGGCTTATATTATTCACATGCATGCTAATTTTATAAATTATGCATCCATGAGAAATTTATACTAATGACTGACTAAATTGCAGTTATTCTTATATGGATTTTGAGAAAGAAAAGAAGTTAACAGTGACCCTTTAAAAACATTTTAAGATTTGTTTTTAACTTTCTCCAAGGTCTATAACTGAGATAAGCATTTTGATAAAGATATGAAAATATATTTGATATGGTTGCGGCTGGAGCCGGTTGCTACAGTTTGTATTTTTTTAGCTGAACGTCAGAGCTTGGAGGACCTCTACAGAGAGCTCCCTGCTGAAGGAAAATGTAAAAGAGAATTTGTGCTGCATCACTTATATTTACACTAAACTTTAAAACTATGCAGAGACATATGCCACAATAATATACAGAATTAGTGAATTATCACAGATTTAACTGTAATATTTTTTCAGTTTATGTTGCAACCTAACTCCTTACCTTTTCTTCTCATTTGAAATTTACTTCAACTACTTAAAGGACAGAAGGACTTTTTGGGTGTTCTCTCTGTTTCCACAAAAATAAGCAGTTGAGTGATAAAAAAAGACTAAAGGGGACAAAATAGCCTCCCTCCTTTTACCACCCCAATGCAGATTGTTCATAATCACATGTGTAAAAGTGTCTGCAAAATTTCTTACTGTTGTCTAAAACAGGACAACTGATACTTCTAATGACTTCTTTGAAATTGTCAAAGACTGGAAATGCCAAGAGTTCTAATTTTCTGTGAAGTAGTGCTTCAGTACTCACTCTGAGAGAGGATATAGGCAAAAGAATTGTACTTTTTTTGATACTCTACTTTCCAGATTACAACTAGGTTTGACAGAACTTAACTTAGACAGAAAAAGCAAGAAAGTAAAAACTTTCCCACTCTATTTTGTGTACGTCGAGCAGTTACAATCTCATTGCTCAGTCTTTTCAACATTTTTCTGTTGATATCTTCCTACTCTTCTTGTCTTGTGTCTAGACAGAGACCATACTTTCTTCCTTGCTCTGTGAGATTCTTATTACACACTGGGAAACTGCAACCCAAACAAAGGAGCAATTAATTATAAATGTTTGCAGACTAACCTAGAAAGCTGAAAGGGTGAAAATAAAGCAATTCTGGAATACCTTATATGAATGAAAGGGGATCAAAGAACTCCCTGGGTATTCATTTAGAATCTTATCCTTAGAGAGTTCCGAGACAAATGCAGAAAGGAAATTAAGAATTAAAATAATTAATTGGCTATGTCAGTTTAACTTAATATCTGCTAATAATTGCTGGAAAAGTTCAAAGTAATTTGGCTGTTTTTAAGGGTTCTCAAGAAAAGTGTAGCCATTGTGGACAAGTGATCCCAGATAGCAAGTGAACCCAGCACAGAAGTATAACTACCATCTCTGGAAATCAAAGAAACTATATTAAAGTGAAAACAAATCAGATTTGATTTTTCTTTATACTAGAACAAGGACAATCTATCTACTGAAGGCCAATACATTTAGGAGTTGTGTAAGAAATTTTGTTAGTAGCAGTTTGAGTATCTTTATCCGTTTCTCAGTATTCATTTCTCAGTGTGGAAATGCCTACTATGTTTCTGAAGATTGGTAGTATCCTTAAATTCCAAATATTCCTTTAGGGTTATTTCAATAATAGTTTAAAATATAATATTAATTTAAAAACAATAGGCTTGAGGGCTGATAAAAAAATGCATGTGCAGAAATATATGACATGACAATTTTTAAAGATTTGAATCTGTCAGCATAAAGAACAATTTCACATTTCCAAGATTTATTGTTTTGTCTTTGTCTCTCACTCTGTTACTGTTTCTCTCTGCTACATTAACACTGAGCAAGTTATAAATAAAATAATGTGAAGACGGGCACTTTGGCCTCTTAATAACTTGCTGAGTCTTTTCCTCTGCCAAGCCCATCATCAGTGGCACTGTTAGATCTCCACAGGTGTGCTCTTCTTAAGACCTTTGCAAATGGTGAAGGACAGATGGTGACATCCTAAAGGTCCACATTGTTCGCATTACTGGAGTCTCCTTGCTTTCCTTTTTGAAGTAAATACTTTCATTGATAAATGAGAAAGAAATGATCCAGGCATACCCTGAGTAACAGAGGATTCAAATAGTTCACTCATGTTGATTTATTGGTACTTTTTTGACATTGTCTCTCCACTGGAGGAATAATTGAAGTTAAGTACAATAAAGTAAGTACCTGAATAAGAAACTCAGTCAATAAAGACAATTAAAAGTGAACTTCAATGCAACAGATATTTTGTATAGAGTGTGGAGATGATGAGAAGGAAAGATGCAAGACCTGAAGGTGTGCAGCTACATTTAAAAACAGTCCTGTAAAATGATCTCCTAACCTGTGCATCAGCATTTTGAATCATGATGTTCAACATGTTTCTCACTGGCACAGTGACTGGAGGAAAAAGATGTCAAATTACACCTTTCTGTTACACCTTTCTGGTTAACTGTTAACATGTGAAATTAAGTGGTGTTTATATTAAAATAGTCCCCCTGTCTTGCAAATAAATATATGGGTGTGTATATATATATATACACATGTATATATATATTTATATCTGTACAGGGAATTAGAGATCACTCCGATGGTGATGTTTAGGAGAGTGACAAATCAGGACAGTTTCACACTTTAAAACTAAAGTTTTAAATTCATACCTAGTCTGGAGATGAGGCTTTGCTGTGGATAATTTCTAGCAAAATTCTCCCTAGCTGATGCTGTCAGCTGTGCAAAAGTGGATGAGGGGTACTTATTTGAGGACATATATACATATATAAAGCTGTTAGTCTTTAGCAATCATATTCTAAAATAGTTGTGGGTATGCAATGCCGCAGAGCTGTTGTGATATAGTTAGCACTAATGGCTATGGTCTTTAGTGGTTCTTAGTTGCTGATGCCAATTTAATCAGCCCTGACAGGTCTTTGATGAGAGAAGTGGGGTCATCATCTTCTGTGATTTTATTCCTTGATTGGACCTGAGATTCTGTGGTGGTTTAGTCCCTGCTGGGGTCTGAGACTAGGTGGCCGCTGCCCGTCCCCCACAAAGGGAGTGAAATACAAAGCCCCATGGCTGAGATAAGGAGAGGTTTAATACAACAGTGCAACAGTGACAAAACAAACAACAACAATAACAATAATAATAACAGTAATAACAATGAACAGAGCAAGGTATGTACCGATACAGCAGTGAGAGGAATGGCTGCACAAACCCACGTGCTCACCGATTCTTCCTGCGCTTGGGCACCTGGACCTGATGTCAGCATGGTATATGAATAACCCGGCTAGAGCTTCCCCCCACTGCTGGGGAAACTTAACCCTATCCTGGCTAAACCAGGACAGATTCTTATGCTGTTACCCTGCTCCCATGAAACAGGTTCTCCTCTGCTTCTGACGCTGCTTACCCTGTTTCATTTCATCTCGCTGGTCGTTTCCTGTGCATTTGGGAAGATACCCTATTTGCAGTTCCTTGCACTTCTTCTGGTAACTTTTTGTTACTTGGATGCCCCCTGTCTGAAACTACAACCATCTTTGTCTGCCTCACTGGTGATCACATTGTTCACAGACTTATATAAGATTGTGTCTGGTTGGACCATCTTAGTATTACAAAATACTTGCATACTATTGTTAATTACACCATTCTAGTACACTTATATCCAGTTCAATACAAACTAATAGTAACAATATCCTGATACCCATCATGTCTGGATATCACAGGCCTCAGTTTCTGTTAAACCTGATTTAGAGAAGTAGGTCTAAGATTTTATAAGAATTGGTCTGAGCATTTGGTAAGAACTTGTAATTCTCCAATCTTTTAGCTGAGATTTGTTTTTGCAGTGCTTTTCATGAAAGATATCAATGAATATTTGGATAAATAACTTGCACAGATACATGAACTTATTATACAGTGGCAGACATTTTTTTGAAAATGCTTAAAAAGAAGTTATCTTCCTCAAGGTCATGATCTAAATATTTTGGGTAAGTGAGTTATTTTATGTTAAACAAAAATAACCCATCTATGAAACAAGGTAAAAGTTAGTAGTCAGTTAAACTTCATTTAAATAAATTGAGTTAAATAAATATATGTATTGTAACTTTAGACGAGTTGCATATGAAAACTGATTTTGAAGCTGTGCAGAGTTGGAGTCTTTCTTGGATACAAGATCAGATCCAAAGATTGCAAGAAAAGATGGGACAAGAGAAGTGGTGACAGGACAAACAGTATGTTTCTGTATTAGAAATATTAGAAATAGCTGATGTTCCTGACATGTGTACCTGCACAGTAGTTTACAAGGCTCATCATATATCACATTGGCAGTGTAATTGAAGTGAGAAAGTGAACTCTCTCTTTACATGCACAATTACTCATCTCTAGCGTTTTCATGATATGCTATATTGTACTTCCTTATACTGCCCATATATGATCTGAGTAATCACAGAATCATTCAGGTTGGAAAAGACCCTTGGGATCATTGAGTCCAACCATCAGCCCTGCCCTACAAAGTTCTCCCCTACACCATATCCCCCAACATCTCATCTAAACGACCCTTAAACACATCCAGGGATGGTGATTCCACCACCTGCCTGGGCAGCCTATTCCACTGTCTGACCACTCTTTCTGTGAAGAGTTTTTTCCTAATGTCCAGTCTAAGCCTCCCCTGTTGCAGTTTAAAGCCATTCCCTCTTGTTCTATCGCTAATTACTTGTGAGAAGAGACCAGCACCAACCTCTCTACAATGTCCTTTCAGGTAGTTGTAGAGAGTGATGAGGTCTCCCCTTAGCCTTCACCTCCTCAAACTAAACAGTCCCAACTCCTTCAATTGTTCCTCATAGGATTTATTCTCCAGGCCCTTCACCAGCTTCGTTGCCCTCCTTTGCACTTGCTCCAACACCTTGATATCTCTCTCATATTGAGGTGCCCAAAACTGGACACAATACTCCAGGTGTGGCCTCACCAGTGCAGAGTACAGGGGGACTATCACCTCCCTACTTCTGCTGGTCACGTTATTCCTAATACAAGCCAGGATGCTGTTGGCTTTCTTGGCCACCTGGGCACACTGCTGGCTCATGTTCAGCTGCTTGTCAATTAGAACCCCCAGATCCTTCTCTTCCAGACAGCTCTCCAGCCACACCTCCCCAAGCCTGTAGCGATGCATGGGGTTGTTGTGGCCCAAGTGCAGGACCTGGCACTTGGCCTTGTTGAAGCTCATCCCGTTAACATTGGCCCACCGATCCAATCTATCCAAGTCTCTCTGTAGTGCCTCCCTATCCTCATGCAGATTGACACTCCCGCTTAATTTGGTGCCATCTGTGATCTTACTGATAATGCACTCTATGTCCTTATCAAGATCATCAATAAAGATGTTAAACAGAAATGGTCCCAACACCAAGCCCTGAGGAACACCACTTGTGACCAGCCACCAGCTGGATTTAACCGCATTGACCACCACTCTCTGGGACTGTCCATCCAGCCAGTGCTTGATCCAGCAGACCGTTCACTCATTCAGGCCATGAGCAGACAGTTTTTCTATGAGAATTCTATGGGGAACTGTGTTGAATGCTTTTCGAAAATCCAGGTAGACAATATCCACAGCTTTTCGCTCATCCAATAGTCGGGTCATGTTGTCATAGAAGGAGATCAGGTTTGTCAGGCAGGACCTGCCTTTCCTAAACCCATGCTGACTAGGCCTGATCCCCTGGTTGTCCATTATATGACTTTTAATGGCACTCGAGATGACCTGCTCCATGACGTTCCCTGGTACCAAGGTCAGACTGACACGTCTGTAGTTTCCTGGATCCTCCTTTCTGCCTCTCTTGTAGACGGGTGTTACATTTGCTACTCTCCGTCCAATGGGACCTCCCCAGTTAGTCATGACTTCAGGTAAATCATGGAAAGCGGATTGGCGAGCACATCTGCCAACTCTTTCAGCACCCTTGGGTGTAACCCATCTGGTCCCACAGACTTGTGTGCATCCAAGTGGTGTAGCAGGTCCCTGACCACCTCCTCTTCAACTGTGCTGACCTCAATCTGCTTCCCCTCCCCATCTCCCAGCTCATGAGGCTGGGTGTCCAGGGAACAGCCAGTTCCACTGCTAAAGACTGAGGCAAAGTAGGCGTTGAGCACCTCAGCCTTTTCCTCATCCTTAGTTACCATGTTTCCCTCTGCATCCAGTAAAGGAGGGAGATTTTCCCTAATCCTCCTTTTGTTGTTAATGAATTTATAGAAACATTTTTTATTATCTTTAACAGCTGTAGCCAGGTTGAGCTCTAGCTGCACTTTGGCTCTCCTAATATTCTCCCTGCATAGCTTCACTACATCTTTACAGTCTTCATGAGAGACCTGCCCCCTCTTCCAAAGGCAATAGATTCTCCTTTTGTTCTTGAGATCCAGCCAAAGGTCCCTGTTTAGCCAGGCTGGTCTCCTTCCCCGCCTGCTTGTTTTTTGGCATGTGGGAACAGCCTGCTCCTGTGCCTTTAAGACTTCTCTCTTGAAGTATGTCCAGCCTTCCTGTACTCCCATATCCTCCAGGGCAGCCTCCCAAGGGATTTTGTTAATCAGTCTTTTGAACAGGTCAAAGTTTGCCCTCTGGAAGTCTAAGGTGGCAGTTTTACTAACCCCTCTCTTTGTTTCTCCAAGGATCGAAAACTCAATCATCTCATGATCACTGCACTCTAGACGGCCTCCAACCTTTACTTCCCCCACGAGCTCTTCCCTGTTCACAAGAAGCAGGTCCAGGAGGGCACCTTCCCTGGTCGGCTCACTCACCAGCTGTGTGAGGAAGTTGTGCTCCACACATTCCAGGAACCTCCTGAATTGTTCCCTCTCTGCTGTGTTGTGATCCCAGCAGATACCCGGGAGGTTAAAGTCCCCCAGGAGAACAACAGCAAGTGACCGTGAGATTTTTCCCAACTGTTCATCCACCTCACTGCTTGGTTGGGAGGTCTATAGCAGACTCCCATAGCAAGATCTGTTTTATTGGTCCTTAACCTAATCCAAACACTTTCAACCCCGTTATCACTATACTTGATTTCTGAGCTCTCACAGCATTCTCTAACATACAGGACCACTCCACCACCTCTCCTTCCCTGTCTATCCCTCCTGAAGAACTTGTAGCCATCGACTGCAGCACTCCAGTAGTGTGAGGCATCCCACCACATTTCTGTGATAGCTACTATGTCATAGTTCTTGTGTTGCATCATGGCTTCAAGCTCCCCCTGTTTTTTGCTCATACTACATGCATTGGTATAGATGCACTTGAGATGAGCTAATGAATCCAACACCTTTTTGTGAGTGTGGGCCCCATTCCCTACCAGACCCTTCTCAGATGCTTCCATGGTTTCTAAACATCTTTCCCTTCTCTCAAATGAAATGGCAGAGGGAGAGCCCTCACCAGTCCACCATCCTTCAAGCCTTGGCATGCTTCCCTTGAGCTTATTCCTAACAGGCCCAGTTATATCCCCCTCCCCCCTCATATCTAGTTTAAAGTCCTGTCAATAAGCCCTGATAACTCCTGCCCCAGAATCTTTTTCCCCCTCTGGGACAGCCGCATCCCACCTGTCCCATTTGTCACCAGCAGTCCAGCTGCCTTATAAACTTCACCATGATCAAAGAACCCAAAATTCCAACCGTGGCACCAGTCTCTGAGCCACGTGTTAATCAGATGTGTTTTCCACCCTCTTTCAGTGGTTTTCCCTTCCACTTGAGAGGTTGATGAAAACACCACCTGAGCTCCCGAGCCTTCAACTATCCACCCCAGTGCCTTGAAGTCTTTTTTGAGTGACTTTAGACTTCTCTCTACCGCCTCATCATTACCTGCCTGGATAACCAACAAAGGGTAGTAATCAGAGGGCTGCACCAGAGCAGTGACCTTCCTTTTAATATCTCTAACCCAAGCCCCAGGGAGGCAGCAGACCTCCCTATCGTATAAAGAGTGATGAACCATTTTTGGCATAATTATTGTATATCAATGTATTTATTGATCACTTCTGCCTCATGCATGCCATAGTAACTCACTTTTAATGGTGGTGTTCTCTGCATTTCCTTTTGCCCCAGAACAATGTGCCAGAGATGGATAAAACCTATTAAAATTTAAGAGCAGACTGATCCTTTCCTACTACCAAATGTGAAGTATGTCCAGATATTTTAACTACTACAGTATCATAGAACATAAACACCAATTCTGTCCCTACAGAGAACATAAAGAGACTGCTTTAGTGGCTCTATTTTCAGAGGTCGTTAGTAATCCCTAGATACATACAAGAAAACATATTTATTGTTATACCACACCAGGTTTTCTGTTTAGAACTGTTTTGATGTGAATGCATTGCTTTTAGAGACCCATAGCATGTGGACATAAAACTCTGCAATCTATAGTTCAGACAGTCTGTGTTTCTGGCCAGAGATGGCTGGGGAAATGAGCTTTGGCAAACCAATAGTTACATGGTGTAGACCAGTTCTTGGTCATAATTAGCATCAACTTTCCACATTCATTAGAGGCTCTGACTAGGGTTGTTTGAATTCTTGTTGAAAGAGAAGTGGAGCAGTGTCAATGCTGATTAATTTTTTGATTTGAAAAATACAGTGAACTTTTTCTGAAGTACTGATACAGCCTTCTCTGTTGTTCACCTCCCCACCCACCGACTCAGAGATTTTAGTCTTTGCATTGGTAACAAAGAATTGCAAAGAGAGGGAACTTATTCCTTTCAACTACAATCAACAACATTTTTTGTTTTGGCTGGTAAATTCAAGTATTTTTCAGGTCAGCTGGAAAAAACTGAGACCAAATTTTTTCCTGATTTTAATTTTGGGGAAAAAATCTTTCACATCTTTGAAGTACTCATGGACATAATAATTGTTCTCTGCATGTCTTGTGACATAAGGCATACTTCATAGCTGCCTCTTTCAGCAGAAGGCTAGCTAGCATACTATCCCTCTGACTCCTGCTTCATATATTCTTTGACTGAGAATGAACAGTGTCTTAGCTGATTATATTATCTTATCAGGTTCAGTTTGCTAATCTCAGAAAAAATACTATCTATGAGCAGATTTTCCATTCTTCCCCTCCCCCTTTCTTTCTTCTGTCTTTACCTTTTTTAATTTTCTTTGTTCAGTGCAAGGTCAAGCTTTGTCACTGTGACAACAGCTTCTTCATAAAACCAGTTATATGATGAAATTTGTAAATTCCTTTAAATTACCTTTCTGGAGATATACTCCTGCTGCATAAGCAGAAAATAAATCTGTAATTCTGTCTTTTGATATGTAGTGTACCAAGAAATAAACTTTTGTAAAAAATTCAGAGATCATTCCAATATTCTGCATCCCTTTTTATAAGAAATTATAGGAAAAATGATCAAAAAGTAATAGAGTAACCCTTTTCTCCTAATATTTTAACCAGAACTGGCTTGGTTTGTCTCTTTTGAAACTCTGGATATTTCATCTTTTCCAGTTCTACCTGTTCTTAACTAGAAGAAGTAAGTATAATTTTTATATATATTTAAAATATATAGCACATTTCCAATAATGCAATGTTTCTAATTTTTCAGGAAATGCAAAAATAGATGTTTTCTTTCTTTTAACTTGAATTATTAAATAATAAAAAAATTGGGAAATGTGAAAGAGAAATCTGAACTTGTAAAATTAATCTGCAGTGCAGATTAGAAAAGTTCAGTCTTTTTCACATATAATGCCATGCGCTGTAATCTTGTACAGTTTTTTTTTACAGTTCTGCATGGCCTAAGATACATGTTTAGGCACGTAGAGATCAAAAGTCTATTTTGTCAGTGGTCAGAACTAGGAACTTTGAAGTGGGGAACATATGGTTCAGTATATAGGATGCATAACTGACTATTAGAATAGATATCCTTACTTACAGGAAAGCCATTGGTTTTTTTTAAAGGGAGCTCTAATCTTTCCCTTTTTGAGGTTTCTGAATCATGGTAATTATGGCTCTTGGTTTCACTTGTGAAAGCATAGAATACACAGAAGAAATAGAGCCCTATTGAAATACTAATGATTTTTTTTTTCTCCCCTGTATGAAGTGGTAGCTAAATGATATCCTCTGAGAGCTTATTACCCTTTTTTGGTGTGACTCACATAACTTATTCACAGCTTTCCTCTATATGAGCAATGTGGCCAGACTAAACCAATTTTGAGAAAAATCTTTATATCATGCTACATAAGTGAAAGACCTCATTTAGTCATGCTGCTAGAGGTATTGAAAAGCAAAGAAGATAGGTAGCACACTGCTCAGTTTTCATGGCCTCCACATAATTGTTTTATATCACTGTATCTAAGTTGCTTATCCAAGCAATAAGCCACACTTCCAAGCTAGACATTCTCTAGCAGAAGAAATTTTTACCTACAATTATCTATTAAGAATCCCTTTCACTGCAAAAGAGTACTGTAACTACTGCTAGCTCAGCAGGTAGCTAAGGAGACCTCTAGGGCTTCACACATTTCGCAACAGTAGACTTTCCTAGAGACACACAGATGATGTGTCTTTTCCCTTTTCAGCAAGAGCAGAATAGTGATTACCTCAGTTCATTTTGTGCTTGGACTCAAGATCTAGTTTAATTTACAGCTCCTATTTGTAAAGGTTTCCTTCCTTTCATAAACTGCCTGTATGTCTATTTTCATTTAATTTTGTTTCACACCATCTAGAGCTTACTCAACCTCAGTTTCTTTACATCTGCGCTGCCCCCTCCATTTATCATGGTTTCCTTCATTCTTCTCTTCCTTTTTCTTTCATTGTCCAACCCAGTTCCTTCAGGTCAATTCCTTTTCTCATTTAGTACACTCTCTAATCTGCACGACCTCCTCATCACTGTTTAACCACCTCCCAGGACATGGAAACAAAGGGATAGATGAAGTCCTAGTCTGTCCTCTTTACTGGTGCAAGTTCTCAGTATGTTGTTTGCAATATATAATTTCATCTGTCACAGGCTGCATTTTTTATTGAAAGATCCTTGTTCATTTTGGGTTCCTTGTAAGCAACAATAATACAACAATTTTTTATTTTTTCTTAAACAGTCTGTGACGGAACTCAAATAGAATAAGTGTATTACCTTATTTTCTAGTTTAATCATTTGTGCTTAAATGTTGTGAAGAACTGATGTAAACAAACACAATGAGAAAGTTTTCTCTCCCAGCCATGCTGTGAGTGTGGAAAAGATTATGCTTCTGTGCATTCTCCTGTGATTTTTAATTAAAGCATTTAGTTGTTGGAAGGTGTGTAAAAGTATTGTTAAATATGTGGCTTAATTCTTTATTCTTTCCTCTTTGTTATAAATTGAATGGATTTGAAAATGCATTAGTGTGAAAATGAGACTCAAGAGGTCTGTTCTGTAAAATTCTGCAGAGGCAATCCTCATTCTCCTTTAGAGGACAAAAGAAAATGTTATTTTAAATGTCTTGTTTTACTTTCATTAAATATTGTCTTTTGCTGGGATGCAACAAAAACTTCTCCAAGTCTGGAAATCTCACATGTCCTAGATTAGATTTCCTTCCCTGTAGGTAAAAATCTGTAGTTTTCTTACCCCCCCCCTCTCCCCCCCCCCCCCCCCCAAAAAAAAAAAAAGGGAGAGTATTTGGTCTATTTGCCATAAACCAGTGAATAGACCAACACACACAATTAATATGATAGCCTCATAAAATAAATAATAATGAATAACAAGAAAAATCTTTTGAGATCAAAGATTGATCACCTAAATAACAAAGTTAAACAGTACAGTTTGTATTACATCACTTTGTCAAATATCTTTCATTTGTGGGTTTCTGAAACTCAGGATGAAGGCCAATTTAACCTTAATTAAGGTTTGTTTTACTTGGCTATCTAAGTGCCTAAACAGTTGCACCAAAATCCTATGTGTTTCTCCGGGTTTACCTCTTGCCAATCCAGTATTGTACCCTCTAGTACTATCTCAGTTACTTTTGCTGACTGAGTTGAGTGTGATGTAAGTGATGTGCCTGCAAAATTTTGCTGTGGTTCAGTAGAACTCAGAATGAGATGTTTTCTATGTTTTTAAGCACTTTTAAACTGATTTTTGTCCTTTAAAAAAATTTATTTGCACTTCCTATAGCTATCATTTATATAGTATTTGTATTTTCCTGGTTCTTGTATGCTCTTATTAGACACCAATCATCCATGCACAGACCTTTGCTGTTTTAGATGTAATTTTCTACATCCTACATTCCTCACCTCATAGTGGTTTTTACGGTTGTTCTGAGGCATGAAGACTGGGATCCAGGATCTCTGTATTCTTATCTCTGACATTTAATTGCTTTTTACAGAATGAATAAAATCACATTTACATCTATCCTTTCCCTTTCCTTATGATGAAGCAATAACATAAGCAAAGAAAAGTAAATGGGTATTAACAATGACTCAGAAATGTAAATGTTTGTGTCTGCTCATAGGGTAATAACTTGAAGCCTGTCTATGATGCCTACCCTCTCCTTAAAACTCTTCTGATGAACCTCAGTAGTTTAGAGTGAGTAATAAGGGAGGTAGCAGATAAATATTGATTGGTTTTGTGTATTAAGTTAAATTCCATCCTAAAGTTATTTTACTGCTAGCAATGACATTCAGGGAGTAGGATGGGATGGCAGGCACAGAAGGAGGCACCTACTCATAGAATTGTAAAATATTAGAAGAAATCATCATAGATGGTAACTTATCTAGGGTTTCATTGTTGAAGTATCTTTCTTACAGACTGAGATAAATTCTCATGATGAGTGATATAAGGTCCATATGATCTGACAGAAAACATATAACAACAGTATGCACAGTATGGAATTAAAACAACTATTGATGAAAACTCATTCTCACAGGTATTACTGTCTAATCAGACCTCTATCTTGTAAGACTGGAAAAAGAGTAGCAGCTAACTGGCAAGGTGAAAACACCCCCTCCTGTCTGTACTCTTTATCTTGGTATTACACCATGCCAATGTCACAGCTTCTTCATGATGATTTCAGAGGTAGCAGGAGCAGCCCCCAAGCCATTGATAAGCAGTGGAGCTCCTCTATTGGACTGCTGAACAATAAATGGGGAGTTCTGGTTCAGGAGTCCAAAAACTTCAAGTCAGATTTGCCCTCCTTCTGCAACTTGCCGCCTTCTTTTCTTATCTGGATTGTTAACACAACAGTTCAGACACAAGTACTGCCTGCTGAGGGACTTCTGCTCATTGGACTTTGTTTCCTCCTTGCAACAGCAATTGCTGTAGGGCCTGATGGTTTTTACTCATTGTCTTACCTTCAGCTTTATCTAGGACAAGGGTTTTCTTTGTACTTTGCCCCCACCTCTCAGCACTTGTGAGCAGCAAAATTTGAAAACTATGGGAAGAGTGAAGGTGCTGGAACAAACCATGTCACAATGACTCCTTCCGCAACTACATAAAACATTTGTGCATAGACCTTTCTATTTCTTCCAATGTGCTCAATGTGGCAATCTCCAAGAGCTTTGCAAGCATGAAGGAATGAACATAAAGGGTCTGCTACATGGTTTTGTCTTTCTGTTTAAGAGGAGAATGGGATTTTGGAGACCTGAACCTCTTGCTTGATAATAGCCATACATGAAAGAGAGTGGGAAATGTTTCTTATCATAGCTTATTTTATCCACAAAAAAACATTTGTAGCACTGCCATCACCAAACAAGCACTTTAAAATGCATTTTTACTTTGAGAGGACACATGCATAATACAAGTGCAGTATAAAATATTAATTTAAAGACTCCTTGTGAATAATAACTGAATTCTGTGTGACTGTCTTAAAAAACAAAACCCTGTGGTGACAGTACAAGTATTTGCAAGTTTTCAATTTTCTTTTATTAGTCTTCATATTTTTGACACTCGCTACACAAGATCATATTAACTGATGATATAGCATTATACTGTGTTTTAAGAGATTACTGCTTTTTGAACAAAAATCTATTGTTAGTTTCACTAGTAATGATTTGAAACTCTAAGGGCAGGAAAGGATGTCAAAAAAAGTCAGATGCAGGGAACGTGGCACACACACCTTTACAGATCATTTACAACGTGATGTCCTTGAAAGTACAATATCCACCAAATTAAGCCTGTTAAGGCCTGTTAAAATGATTACAGAATGTGTCCAGATAATGGAATAACAAACTGGAGTTTTTAAAGCCTTGTTCTTAGGAGAGACTACATCATCTACATGTGTAAAAAAAATCTCCAATTTCTACCCTTTAAGCTTATGTTTCTTTACTCTTTTCACTTCACAGATCTTTGTGTATGGAACACACTGTACTGTGGAGTTGATCAACTGGGAAAAAAAAGAAAATATAATTAAAAGAAGAATGTAGCAGTTGAAAGATCTGTGAAAACAAACTATATAATCTATATTCTGCAGATTTTTTTTGCCATTTCTGAAAGAACCCCCATGTTTCTATTCTCTACTTTTTAATTTCCTGTAGTGTACCATAAGCTCTTGTTTGTATTTGTGATCTTCATATATGTTACGGAGGCTCTCAAATAAACCACCAACCACCAAAATTTAAAAATTTATTATTAACAGAATTAACTATCTCTCCATAAATTATAGGTTTGAATGCCTGTGAGAGCAGAACAGAACAACTTCCTAGGGTTTAACGGCAACCCAAAACGCATAACAAAGAAAAACTCCTTAGGGTTTAAGCAACCCAAAACGCAGAACAAAGCCCCACTCCCTAGGGTTTAACAACCCAAAACGCTCTATCACTCATCTAACAAGTGAGGGCTCTCAACCTCGAGGACCTGCTCAAGACAGCATCCCAACCCAGGGCCCCTCAAGGACTTTCCTTGGGCAGCGTCCTGACCCAAGGGGAGACTCCTTGCCCGCAGTGTGCTGCTGCAGGGGACAAACTCAAAATGGATCCGCCAGGAGACTCCATTTATACCCAGGCCGAATCTGACCTGTAGTCAATAGCGGCTCCCATTGGCCAAAGGCCCCAATTACTGCGAAGCCCTGAGAACAAAGGCAGCCAGGAGCTGCTACACTTCAGCAGCCAAGAAGCTCTGCTTTCATTGGGTGGATGCACCTGGCACAATATAGTACACTTCACATTTGCTAACAGTCACAGTTAATGATTATGCTGGTAGCTATAGTTACCATATGGGAACAATCGTGAATTTTACAAGTCCTGTATATTAAATGCTTACATGGTCACCTAGTTGCCATGGAATGAAGTCATAAGCCTGAATGTCTTTTGTGGCAATAAGTGTTGACATCTTCAAATGAAATAATAATTAAAGAGATGGTTATGTCACCAAATAGGATGAAAGAACTTACCATCACCAATGTGATGTAGATAAGCAGACACTCCTTTCTTAACAGCCAGGTGCGTAGGGGAGTCGTATCACCAACAATGCACATCTAACTCATGTAGCATGCTGATTATATAGGATACAGTAATACATATTAATCAAGTTCTATACATAAACATGATAATTCCCATAACTCATTTTTTTTATTCCCACCTCTTTCTGGTCATGTGCACTTGAGTCTTGAAACGGGTTGCGGGGCTGCTTTTGTGACCACCACGGACTACTGACTCAAAAGACCATCCAATGCCCTTGACTCAAGGACTTTGGCTCTCATTGCAATTTTAACATGCTTCAAGGCCCTTTCACAATGTTTCTTTTAGAACATCCTGGTCTACAGGGCAATAAATCATCCTTACTGAACAGTCTAACATTAGTATCTGGTCATGAGTCTTATTCTTTGAATAGAAAACTGGTTAATGATTATTACCAGCCTACACCACCTTAGCCTGGGACTTTACAAAGGACTTTGTAGAAGCATAACTGGTTGTATGGTTACTCTAAACTAAATACAATATTTCTATGACTACTTAAAACATTACACAACTATATTTTTATAAAACTGATACTTCTATAAAATTCTATTTAATTGATTAGCCTAATCATTCCTTATCAAAATCACCAAAAATCATTAAAATCAGCTCAAATTAATAACAAATCAGTAACAATCAGTAACAGTTATACTGCCTGAGGTGGAAAAGTTCTTCCATCAAACCTGGCCATGTGACTGGGACATCTGCCTCCTGGTCAGGGTGTATGAGAGATGGTGCTTATCGGCTGCTGTTTGTGTTTCTGCCATGGCACTGGGAATATATGAGTAGACATGTGGAAAAAGTTCAAATGAGCAAAAGACCAGAAAAAGTACTGTCTGCCTGCTTTTCATACAGCCCAAGAGATTTCCATTTATATGAAAAGCGTTGCATCATACAGAATGTCTGATCACCTTGCAAAGCCTACTTTAGCTAGAAGAGAAATTTGGGAGGACCGGTATTAACTTTAGAGATGTAGGGAGTTGGACTGTATTGCGTCCATTCCAAAAAGTGATAATAGATATGAGTCTGTCTGACACGTGTTCCTAGAACTTGATAAGAGAATCAATACGTGAATTTGATCCTAAGAGGATGAGAGCCTCAAGGTTTGAATGTGGAATGTACCTTGTGAAAAGAGGCACTCATCAAGGCTATAACACTATAATTTTCTTGTAAGGGAGCCATATATCACTTCAGTAATAATAATAAAAAAAAGATGAAATTGAGCTTTTGGCAGGTATATAGTAACTACCCTGACAAAAAATGTCAGTGTATTTGTTTTTGCAAAACATGATGTGACAAAATGAAACACAAAGTAGTGGAAAGGTGAATCCTTACTGATACCAACTCACACGACTATTGCATACTCATCTCAAGGATGTTGAAACTCTTTATTCATTGCTTCTAAAATGCACAAACATATATGGATGGGCAGGGAGATTAAGTGTTGCAATTTCTTACCAACTTCAGGGATACCTTCTGTGGCTACCCAGTCCTTTAGTTTCAGGCAGATAAGGAATGAGGGGCCTCTAGAATGCCAAAACTATACGTATAATGGCTATGGTGAACTTCTAATATTTTGTGTAATTCTGAAGTGCAGCTATTTCTAACAAGAAGCATTCTGTCTTGTTTCTAGCATACCTCTGCACTGCACAGTGAACTCTGAAGGAGTTCAGAGCAGAAAAGGAGGGCTGCTGGTGGTTTTGACTGAAGCTGTGGGAGTAACACTGTTATTGCAGAAAATGTGTGGTGTCATGAATTAAAAATACGTATGTTTCTGTTAAATGTGCTTCTCTGGGTTTACTTTTTCATTTTGGGCTTTTTATAAAGATCAGCATCACTAAAGATTATATTCTAGGTAACTCACTGTGTGACTCAGCAATTATATCCAATTTAGTAAGGAACTGAAGGAAATATGGGTCACTTATTGAATTGAATTTCTGAAACTGGATTGCTTTTTGGATTTTAGCATGGAAATCACAAGGATGACAGGATAGGCAATAGGCTTGAATAACAGATGCTTATTGGAGCCTGACTGGTTTAGCTGAAATAGATTTAAAAATAAAGGCATTGAAGAAAAATAAAACTCTTAAAAATTATTGAAAACTAATTAGCAGTGGCCTTTCAAGTACGTATACATTTCCTTGAAACATTAAAAAAAAAAGGTGAGTTTAAAATACAATTTTTTAATTAACTGGGGTTATATACAAAAGTGCTGTGTAATGCCATGTAGTTTATGGTTAACTGATATCTAACATATGCAGGGAACAGCTCTGTAGGGAATGCACTTTCCTTCTAGTCATCAGTGTACAAATTTTGAAGATTCCAGTGGTTTTCACTGCAATATGGTTAAGTGCAGACAAAACTGATTCTGATCTGTGCATTCATACTGGGTTCACTCAGCATAAAGGGCATAGTCCAGCTATTGTTTGACCAAATAGAACACTTTGTTAGGTCAGGATTTAAATAAGGAATATGGGCCTAAACTACATAAAATTTTGGGTTACTGTGTTTTTTTGTGGTATTTGGATATGTATGAAATCATGCTACTTTGAAGTGACTTAATAAAGGATTATATTATCCTTCCCAGACTCTGATTCTAAACTTGGTAAACCAGAGCGTTTAGAGTGTCATGGACTTACTTAGATTGTGTAGTGAGCAATCAGGGACCTGGAGCCCAGTTGCTTTCTTAGTAATTATGTGTGGCCACTGAGTTCCTGGGCAAAACAGCCTTATGAAATTTTCATTGAGGGGAGGAACAGTGGTTATATTTTCAGCATGGTGTGAAGGAATTCAGCTGCATGATTCCAATTAATGTTAATAAGTGTTGTGCATGTAAATGGCTGTGCATTGTCTGAAAATTTACCTCTTGGTGTGCTTAGAGTAGAACAGTATGTATTTGAAATCATCCTTCCTTGAAATAACCTGAAAATCTAGTGAATATGGGGATGGTGGGAAGGCATTCAGAAATACAAATCATAAAAGAACTAGAAGGAACCACAGGGAAAACAAAAAAGCAAGGAGAGACAAAGCAGATCAAAGAGATGTAAAGTCAAACAGGATGTGTTGGAAACAAATGAAGATGCTAAAAGCTTAACAAACCAGACTACAGAGGAATCACAAAACTGTATTTCATTCAGGTCATCATTAAAGAAAAGCATTGTGTATCAAAGCACCTCCTCAAAACCAGAAGTCTCTTCTGCTGCTGACTGACTCTAAGACTTCTCCTGTAGTTGCAGATAGTTGTGAATCATGGTGTGCAGAAATGCATACAAGTGCTTCTATTCTTTAACCACAAAGTAAATGATAAGACATCAGGTTGATCCTCTAGACTTTCACATTGGGAAGTCTAAATTTGTATCTTTTTTTTTTTTTTTTTTTTCCCCTTGACACAGAGATTAGGAGTTTCACTGTCAACCTGTTGAAAGAATCACAACTCACGTGCTTGCAGTACAAGCTTGCATTAAACTGATCTTTCAGGAAACTGACATGTTTAATCTCTAGGACCTGTGGGGAAAGAGATGGAGAAAAAGGAAAGCATGCTATCTTTATTTACTCACATTTGCAGAGTAGGGTGATTTTGTCGATCATTTGCACAAGGTGGAATTGCAAAAAGAGCCTGTAGTGTAGGCGAGGCTTTGACCTGACTGAACTGGAACAGTAGAAGAGCTGCCAGTTGTAAATGAAAAGCAAGTTTGCCAGGTTTGTGGGAACAACTTTCTCTTTATAAACACCAAATATTTTATTCATTTTCTGTGAAAAAGTGTGTATATGAGATTATAGTCGGAAAGGCTTGAGATAAAAATCCTCTGTTATTAATATTTTATATCCAGTATTCCAAGGAAAAAAGTACTTAAGTTTGTTGAACATGCCAAAAGATTCTAAAATAAATACATTTCTAAGTAAGTGGTGAATTACTGTATGCTTGTGTGGTATTTATTGTGATGTTGCTAATCAAAGCTGAACTCTACAATAATGTTCCTCTCGGTAACCACTATTGCTGTAGTACTGCCCCACATTCTGTTTAGTGCTTCCTTTATAAAAAAACCCAGAAGGTTCCTGAGAGCCGTATGAGTTTGAATTAATCTATTTGACATTTTCAGTTTTGAGCTCAAGAAAACTGCCTTGGGATCTCATTAAGAAGTTGTGAAAATTGCTTTCTTATTTGTCTATTGTTTCTGGTAGAAAAACTGTATTATGATTTTGAATCTCCACTCTAAATCTATTCTTTATCTTCCTTCCTCCTTTCATATTTGTATACATGTATCTATATCTGTCTATGGACTGAAGCTACCATGAGGGAGAGAGAGAGCTCATAATTAAACAGTAACCACACACCTCTGTGGTTGTCAGGGAAGAGTTGAAGACTTCTGAAAGAGCAATGACTATGTTACACACTTGCTTCTGCAAATATACTATAGTGGTGAGCCACCTGCTGTGTAGCTGGTATGGCGAAAGTTTTAGTTCTGACTTGTTTGATCTGCATTATGGTTTTACTTTAGAGTTTTACATTAAAGAATATAATATACACCATTAGTCTGTGGCCAGATTTAAACAAAATGCATCAAAAATTGAGAAATAACAAACTGAGGAGTCTTGAATGATTATTGTTTCTGTGAAGCTTAATCTTTATCTTGGTGAGAGACTGTGTTGTCTCGACATTGCTGCTGCACCACTACCACTACCTGGCCTCAACATCCTGTCGCCGTGAAGGAGTATGCTCTGAAGGAGACGAATTGTCCCCGAAGAAACACCATATCTGCCTGAAGCCAGAACAACAACATCTTTGTCAGTGCCTGCTAAGCTGCGCTTGCGCACGAGCCGTGTGGAGAAGAAATCAGGGTGAGGAAGGCGTGTGGAGTCTGAAGACACCACAGGCGGACACACCCCCCCTCCTTGAGCACGACCACTGTGAACACCTGGACATGCACGCATGAAGGAACACAGGGCGTCACGTATGACAATGAGCGGACTCTTTGGAGAAATTGTGGGGACTGGGACAATAAAAGGACTGCGTACTCCTCTCTCAGGGCTCAGAGCTGGGATTTCAGGAGAGACCGAGCAAAGAGGACGTCGCTGGATTCATGGTGTGGCACCTGATTTTGCTGCATCTCTTCAGTTTGCTTGCTTAGGTATTCTGACTTTTTCTTTCTTTTTCCCTCTGTTCTATCACTGTTATTGTTTGTTACAGGAAATAGAGTTTACAAGGTTGTATGGCATCTAACCTTGTTTGTGTCTTAAGTTCACTACTGAGATCCTTTAAGAACCCTCCCTGATATTGGATCGGGACATGCCTGACAAGACAATCATCAACTGATGAACGAAAACTAATGTCACGAACCACAGAGATGGTTTGAGAGCCATGATTCACCTATAGGTCAAAGGACCGACTGAAGTGCTAAGGCTTGGACAATAGGCCCAAGCCAGAGTTGACCTATAGATGAATCCTGTATATTTTATAACTAATAACCATTGTGCTAACAGGTATTATACTAAGTTATAACAAACCAACTGTTCTCATGTAAAAGGTGGAAATGTTGAAGCCTGAGCAACAGGCCCTGAACCGAAACTGTTAACTCAGTATGTAATCCGTAATGATATATGCATGGAGGATGTAGCTATGATGAATGTATCTCTCCCTTCCTTTGTATATGAATAGAGTAACAGAGTCATGGAGACAGGTGTCCGTCCTCGAGGCCTGATGTGAGACCTTGCACATAATCCGATCAGATAAGCAGAGAAATTCCCTTAGTTTCTCCCTTGAGCCCTGGCCAGGCTCTGGGGGGAACCTAATGTGAAATTTAAAGCAGATATTTCTGCCTGAAACAAAGGTGCCAGCTATTCTGGCTTGCTGATTTTTAGCATATAAGGCTGGGCCCGCTCACAGCGACTTTGGAAGCCTCACCCATGGGTGGACGCACCGCGTAGGATTTCCCACTTGCCAGGACAGGCTCTCTAAATCCTCGCTGTAACCGGGGCTGCCCAGCGACTGCGGATCTGGATGATGGTAAAGTATGCAAGTGGTGATGGATCTTTCTTAATCACTGTTCTCTCTCTCAGGTAGTAATGATTTGATGCATTACCCTGTATTTTCCTATTTGTTTAAGTGCACTATTCTGTCTTTTCTTACTGTATGTTTTCTGTATTATTCTGTTATATTATTTAGTTATTTCTAGTAAAATAACCCTGCTCTTTTCACTCTGGTGTCTGAGTTTAATTGATATCCCTAATCAGCAAAACACTTGGAAAATTATCAGACTAGAATTTTTGACATTCCAGGCTTAGTGAAATGGGACATGTCTGTTTTATTTTGGCTATTTGTTGGGAATCTTAAGTTTTGCTATATGGGAAATAAAGTATAGCCTCCCTATCTTAGTGTCTTGTTTCTACAAGAGGCCAATATAAGATTTTTCTGAGGAAAATAATATATTCA
This sequence comes from Strix uralensis, assembly GCF_047716275.1. Taxonomy (NCBI): domain Eukaryota; kingdom Metazoa; phylum Chordata; class Aves; order Strigiformes; family Strigidae; genus Strix; species Strix uralensis. The sequence continues at coordinate 61,586,931 of NC_134012.1, read as the reverse complement.
TTATACCTCCCATTGTTTGATGTGTCTATATAGGGGGCTAAATTTCTTCCTGACAAAAACCAGTAATTATTTTATATACTGAAGCATGTAGATTGACTGCCCTTTTAGTTTTATTCTAGTTGGTTTAGTGTAACTATATATGCTATTTTTATCCATAAATATCAAGTATTTTTTTGTATCTTACTATCTTCAGTAATGTCTGGTGTCACTGAGTGCCACAAATTAATTATATGTTGTGTGTGTGTGAACTTCTCCCACCCCATCATTTATCCATTTTAAACGTGTAATCTTTTCTGTCAGTTAGTCATATGGTTAAACATCACCAACAAAAATAATGAAAAAGCTCTGTTTATTATTAGTTAGTAAAAGCCCAGATTTCATTCTCTACTGATCTTGACGGGATAGTGTATATACCATATGTTCTGATTACAACTCTAAAATACTTGTAAACGCTGAAGTGTCAGTGTAAGACTAGCAGACATTTTAAGAAAATGTGCTGCTATCACATGTTATTTGATCATTGTTCTAGTGCTAAGAAAGTGTCATCCAATGAAGAAACAGAAACCTAACCAGCATGAATAACATGTACAGTGAACAGCTCAAAGACTACCCACAAACTTACAATTATTCATCCAAAGAAAATTCAGCTAGCAGCTGTGAATAATAGATACATATTTGAAGAAAATTAAGATAAATTTTATTCATTGTTTACATCTTTCAATATGAAAGGTATATTCATATAACATAGTAATTAAAATGTTAAGTACTATTCTTCATTCCAGAAACTTAAATTTCAGAACAAAGTTGATCTAACTGCATCACTAGGCAAACCATATGACTTGTGTCCTATGAAAATAACAAATCTAAACTATCAAATGCTTACAATAAGCTGTTGGCAAACATATTCCAGACTAATTTATATTAAATACAAATATTTGTTGAATGTCAATACCTTCAGATATACATGATCAATCTTATACACCAGAAGTTGACTAGGACATTTTGGGTGAAATAATTTATTCAGATGTGGCATTATTCTCTATGTCTGGTCATTTCAAGATTTTCTTCATCTATTTAATCAGGTTATAGAAACAAAATCAATTGAGAGACCTCAAAATAAAATATATTTGCATAGTTGAGCTGCCATAATGAAAGAAATGTCAAATTAATGCTTTCAAAGCTAAACTCTGTGTTTAAATTTGTCATTTACAAAGTATTGTAGTTTAAATAAAACTCAATGCAGCTAGAGGCTGGGGAGAGAGGAAGAAGAGACAAGGAAGGAGAGGTGGTGGGGTGACGCTTATGTTAGGGACTGCTATGATTGCTTTGAGTACAAGTGTAGTGAAGACAGGGTGGAGAGTCTTTGCGTTGGAATCAGGGGGAAGCCCAACAGGGCAGATGTTGTAGTGGGAGTCCACTATAGGCCACACACCCAGGACACAGAGGTGGATGAAATATTCTAGAGGGACTCACGATCGCTTGCCCTTGTTCTTGTGGGAGACTTTAACTTCCCAGACATCTGCTGGAAATACAACACAGCAGAGCGGGACCAGTCTCAGAGATTCCTGGAATGTGTAGAAGATAGCTTCCTGACACAGCTGGTGAATGAACTGACCAGAGAAGGTGCCCTGCTGGATCTCCTCTTTGTGAACAGAGAAGAACTTGTGGATGATGTGGCGGTCAGAGGACAACCAAGGCACAACGATCATGAAATAATAGAGTTCTCTATTCTTAGAGAGGCCAAGAGAGGGGGCAGCAGAACTGCCATCCTGGACTTCAAAAGGGATGACTTTGACTTGTTTAGTCACCTGCTTGACAGAATCCCTTGGGAGATCATCCTGAAGGGGATAGGGGTCCAGGAAGGCTGGACACTCTTTCAGAAGGAAGTCTTAATGGCACAGGAGCAGGCTGTCCCCAGGTGCTGGAAGAGAAGCCAGTGCCAGAGACCACCCTTGCTAAACAGGGAGCTTTGGCGGCAACTCAGGGAGAAAAGGAGAGTTTACGGCCTTTGGAAGAAGAGGTCAGCCACATCACAATGATTACAGAGATGCTGTGAGGCTATGCATGGCGGAAATCAGGAGGTCTAAAGCCCTGCTAGAAATTAATCTGGCTTCAGCAATCAATGACAATAAGAAATGTTTCTATTAGTACGTCAACAGGAAAAGAAAGACCAGGGAGAGCCTCTCTGGTCTAGACGCAGGAGAAAACATGGCAATAAGTGATGAGGAAAAGGCTGAGGTGCTTAATGCCTTCTTTGCCTCAGTCTTTAAAAACAATACTATTTGTACTGAGGGAATCCAGCCTCCTCAGCCAGAAGACAGAGACTGGGAGAACGACCTCCCCACAATCCAGGAAGAGATAGTCAGTGACCTACTGCATCACATAGACATACCAAGTCTATGGGACTGAATGGGCTACACCCAAGGGTGCTGAAGGAGCTGGCTGGGGTGCTCGCCAAGGTGCTTTCCATCATTTACCAGCAGTCCTGGCTGACCAGGGAGGTCCCAACAGATTGGAAATTGGCCAATGTGACGCCCATCTATAAGAAGGGTCGGAAGGATGATCCAGGAAATTACAGGCCTGTCAGCTTGACGTCGGTGCCCGGGAAGCTGATGGAGCAGCTCATCCTGAGTACCATCATACAACACATGTGGGACAACCAGATGATCAGGCCCAGTCAGCATGGGTTTATGAAAGGCAAGTCCTGCTTGACAAACCTGATCTCCTTCTATGACAGGATGACCTGCTTATTGGATGAAGGAAAGGCTGTGGATGTTGTCTATGTTGACTTTAGTAAGGCCTTTGACACTGTTTCCACCAGCATCCTCCTGGCTAAACTGGCTGCTCGTGGCTTGGAAGGGCACACGCTTCGCTGGGTAAAAAACTGGTTGGCTAGTCGGACGCAAAGAGTTGTGGTAAATGGAGTTAAATCCAGTTGGCGGCCAGTCATGAGTGGTGTCTCCCAGGGCTCAGTTTTATGGCCACTCCTCTTTAACATCTTTATTGATGATCTAGACGAGGGGATCGAGTGCACCCTCAGTAAGTTTGCAGATGACACCATGCTGGGTGGGAGTGCTGATCTGCTCGAGGGTGGGGAGGCTCTGCAGAGAGATCTGGACAGGCTGGAGCGATGGGCTAAGGCCAGCTGTAGGAGTTTCAGTAAGGCCAAATACTGGGTTCTGCACTTTGGCCACAGCAACCCCTAGCAGCACTGCAGGCTGGAAAGCTGCCAGTCAGAGAGGGACCTGGGAGTGTTGATTGACAGCCAGCTGTACATGAGCCAGCAGTGTGCCCAGGTGGCCAAGAAGGCCAATGGTATTCTTCGCTTCTATCAGAAATAGCATGGCCAGCAGGGACAGGGAAGTGATCTTACCCCTGTACTCGGCACTGGTGATGCCGCACCTCGATTACTGTGTTCAGTTTTGGGCCCTTCACTCCAAAAAGGACATTGAATTACTCAAGTGTGTCCAAAGAAGGGCAACGAAGCTGGTGAAGGGTCTGGAGCACATGTCGTAAAAGGAGTGGCTGAGGGAACTGGGGTTGTTTAGTCTGAGGGAGGGAGGCTGAGGGGAGACCTCATTGCCCTCTACAACTACCTGAAAGGAGGTTGCAGAGTGCTGGGTATGAGTCTCTTTAACCAAGTAACAAGCGATAGGACAAGAAGCAATGGCCTCAAGTTGCACCCAGGAAGGTTTAGGCTAGATATTAGGAAGTATTTCTTTACAGAACGGGTTGTTAGGCATTGGAATGGGCTGCCCAGGGAGGTGGTGGATTCCCCATCCCTGGAGGTGTTTAAGAGTCATGTTGACATAGCGCTTTGGTATGTGGTGTAGTTGGGAACTGTCAGTGTTAGGCTAATGGTTGGACTAGATGATCTTCAAGGTCTTTTCGAACCTAGATGATTCTGTGATTCTGAGAAGATAATGCTTTTTTAAGTCCTTTATCCTAATCGGGTAATTCAGAGATCCTTTTAAGAAGTGGAGCTTTTATCTTAGGTAACTAAATTCTAAGAAAGTGTAATATTCATATATTCTGGTGACGTACCAGGAAGCCTATGGTATCAGAAGACTGTAGAACCCATAGTCAGCTATGGTTTTAGACCATATGAAATGAGGCCGCTTTCTGAATGTCCACAGAGACTGTATCTGGGTGGAGATGGGTGGGACTATTATCAGTTTTCCCATTTTCCTACAGCTTTCTAGAGCTAATGAGAAATCATGACTCTGCGTACAACTATTTGCCTTATATCTCTGGGGTGAAGACCAATACAGTATTATTATTGTTATTCATATCTTCTCAAGGACCTCATCCATGTTCTTCTCTTTCAATTATAAAAACTGAACCTTGTCTTCTTTCCCATATGCAGCAAATAGGCAGTGAATTTGTGTGCAATGTGTGCCTTGATTGTCACTTTGCCTCCTGTTGTAATGATCCCAGGGAGATTTCTCATGTTCTTTTTTTTTTGTCTTTTCTGTCTGGCATAAGTAACTAGTCTTTGCCACTATTTTGTGTAGTCTTATTTTATATTTTATTCATTATTCTCTCTTTACTTCATTTAGACTAGTCTTACAGGACCTAAAATAATAATGGTGGTTGGATTTTTTTTCTGCCCATTTCTGTTATGCTCTCTGAATATGGGAATCACCACATTCAGCTGAAGACGGTGAATTCAGTGTGTGGTCTACCAGATAGCACTGGATGCCTGTTCTAAATGCATACTACTTGTAATAAAATACAGTGAGGACCACAAGGGACCACTTCTTTCCTGCCAGTGTGCTTGAAGACATTATGACTGCTGCAGCCTTTTGCAGACTTAAAGCCTTGAGGCACAACTTCTTGTGTCTCTCCTAGTTCTGCACTGCCTGCAGTAGCCCTAATTTAACCCTTAATGAAGTAATTGTAGTGGTCACCTCAAAAGGTAAGTTGGAATTTAAACACACAGCAATTCTTTCATGGAAATTGCTGTTTATTGGTGGCTTGTAGCAGATGTTATAGAGAAAAGCACCAGAGGACATGAAAATTTTGTTCACTAGCATTGTATTCTCTGGTGAATAACTACCTTGATTGTTAATTAGTTTTATAGTACACAAAGCTGTTAAATGCTGCTGCTACTGAGATTGATACAGTGCTGAAATGAAGGCAATATGTGATACTTTCATCTCTGGTTCAAATGAAAAAACAGGAATTAGAAAGGCAGACAAAATGAGAATTGTTTTCTTTACCAATCTTTATTAAGCCCCAAATACCTTCCATGCATGATAAATAACCCATCTGAGAAGAAAATGTCTGAGAAAGTGCTTGTTATAACTGATTCAATTCAATGTTTTTTATTTTTTAAAATGCTTTGTTACCCAAAATAGAAGGTACAGACACAGTGAAGGCAGTATTCAGAGAAATATCAATGTTCATAAATGCAATCAAGTAAGCATTTCCAATAGCTTTATTTGAACTCCTCAGTTTCTTTGACTTTGAAGTGGAAACTTCTGTCAATAATTTAATTTTAAATGCATTGGCATTACTGCCAATCTCATTCAAAATTCCAGAAATCCTCATCTACAGACCTTGTCTTTCTTTATCAGTGGAACCCTGATTAAGGAACTCTTTGAGTACCTCTGCTTTTCCCATCCTCAAAATATGACCCAAATATCTTATAAAACCAATCACAGAACAAATACTGGCATGTATTATGAATAATACTTTAATTATGTTTTAAGGATATTCACATGCCTTTTGACAAACTAAGGCAACAATGCCCATAGACTTCCTGAAATATCTTCATCTCTCTAATACCTTATTTTCAAGCCATACAGGCTGAATGGTTTTTCCATGCATGGATCTTGTGCAGAGTGAACCACAGTCACTACATGAGGTGGTGGCAGTTTGTTTAGTCAAATGGTGTTTTCTGTTGTGTGAGAGAAGAAAACTCCTTCATTCAGAATACCCAGTGGTATAGTATGCCAGGTTCTCCCACAGTCTGCCTAAGCCTTTGACTTTGAAATGCTATTGTTTCGTCAGATTTTTATTCCTCATCTATCTTCCTCTATGTAAAGGCTTTATCTAAAAAATTAATTTTCTTTTCCACTACATATCTACATGATGCTTTCCTGTCTCTCTGTTAAAAGTACTGTCTCAGACTCCTGCTTTCTAAAATTGATAAAAAATGTTCCTGAGCATTAGCAAGCTAAATCTGTGATGAAAATTGCAGGTGCATAAGGAAAAGGGATCTATGATCTATTCACCAGCTTGCTGTTTTATAAGATCTCATGTTCTGCTGACAATGCATATGCTTTTTTTCATCCCGTGGGACTAGAAAATGCATTATGATTTGTGTCTATGAAAAGAAATTGTTTCTTTTGTTATCTTCCCTTCATGCATGTTATTTCTTAGTTGTTTATTAAAAAATCCTTGGTCACTTTCTTATATTGCTGCCTGTACTGACTTGCTATGAAACACAAGTTCCATATACTCATGGGCAGGCAGGAAAGCATTTTTTAATGATAATTCACTCCTCAGTATGCAGATTTGTATAAATTACTTTTAAATCCTTTCTAGATATGCTGCTGGATAAAAACCTGATATCCCATATGTTTGTGGAAAAGGGTACAAAATATCTGAGCTGGATTTATGACCTTACTAATTTTACAATAATGAAACTTACATTTTCCATTGAAGTTCATCCTGTGTCTTCTATTTAAGTTACACTAAGGTGATTTTTTTTTATTATCACTGGCTTCACCCCTTTTTGCTAAGGCTTCATGACACTTCCCCTAATCTGCATGTGTGAAAACAAATTTTAAAAAAGATTACCCTTGTTGTCATTTTGAGTCACCAGTCAGATGTAGCAAACGTTTAATAAAATTCATCCTCCTGTTCAGGGCCATCATGGTGTCTATTTATTATTTAAATGTTATGTAAGCCCTTGAAATTAGGTTAAATTTTGTGTGTGTTTTGTGCATGAGTGAATTCATCCATTTTGAATGTACATCTGAAAGTAAACACTCCTTTCTTTTTCACCACATTATAGGAAGATTCAGGATTCAAGCTTCAATCTACCAAGTGTGTCCTTAAGCCTCATTGTTTTCTAGATTCTCCCAGATTGCAGAGTGCTATGAATGGTTAAGGACCAAAAATTTGTAGTACTTGATCATTTTGATTAATGAATTTGGATGCTCTGTCTGGTGAGGATGAGTGGAGTGTTTCCTTAGGGTATAACAAAGAGTCTCGACCTTTGCATGAAGAGAAGTAACACTGACGTCAGCTCAAAAAAAAGGAGCCAGTCTTCTAGGCTGGAGTGAAGTCACTGACTATTTTCTGTCCAGAAAGCAAATTACAATGAAACATGATACACAGAAGAATTCAAGTAGCTGTTAATTTTAGATGTCTAGAAGTTTTAGTTATAAGAAAGAATTTAATTAAATTCAGTAGAAATACAGGGTAGAAAAGAACAGCTGTTATCCTGGACTGGTGGGATTCAGAATTAAGATTTTATAATGTTAGAGTAGAACATTTGGGAATTTTAAACAGTAAAGAGGGCTAACAGAAATAAGGACTGTATGGTGATTGGCACCTTCTTGGATACTATCAATGTTTTGTCAGTGGGAATCAGGAAACACGAAAAAGGATATGCTTTCAAAATATAGGCCCAAATCCTGCTTGTAATAGACTTTATGCCACATGTGCTCTCAATCCAAAAGACAGTGAAAACTTGGTTCAGCTTCTGGAGAAAAAATAGCAAAAAGTTGTTCTGTCTTCCAGTTATTGGGAACAGAACAGTGAAATAAGTCTTTACTTGTCTCAGTAAATGTGCTATCAGGATCGGGGAAGTAACTGTCACACAGTTGACTGGGGAAAGAATTATCGTCAAGTTGAAAGACTTCTTCCACATTCAAAATGAAGGAACAGAAATCATTGTACATAAATACCTCTGCTACTTTCAGGTTTGTGTAATTTCCCAGATAGACTTCAGCAACACTTTGATCTGAAAGAAAGACAGAGAAAAATCAACACACACTGAGAAACAGACTGAGAGTAAAGCCACTAGAGGGCCTTCCAAAAGCCAGTTTAGAGAAAGAGTGTAATATTAATGGCTCAGGAAGTGAGCTTTTACATTGCTTTTACAATATAGCAATAAAAACTCAGCATTAGCAACCAGCTGTGGGAATGTTAAGCTGGGACACATTAAATTGACAGCTTAATATTTATGATTTTGGCTATGAAAGATTCAAACCTTTACAAATTATTTTGTGTTGCAACCATGAGCAAATGCAGCTCAGTGTGCAAAGAAAGGTTTTTGGAAATGTTTATCAGCATAAGCATCATACAATATTTCAGCCACTTAAACCTAAACAATTAACATGTAAAAGGCTAGATCTGGGCATTCCGAATAGAATAATGCTACAGCTGAAATGCTGTAGTGACCTGAAACTTATAGTGCACCCAAGACCTGGATTTTGGTGTTCAAAGTGTGAACACCTTTGAACTTTGTTTAGTGTGAACTTCGCCTAAACTTTCCATCTATACTGACCACAATATCCTTTTTGTCCTTGTAGCAGCTATGCCTGCACTGCTAAAATAAGGACCCAGTCCATATTTGTTGCATAAATGAAGGTCTTTGCAAAACATTATCAGAAAGCTATGTAATAAGTACAGAGCTTTTGATTTTGGAACCACCTCTGTATTGTATGTCATTGCACATTTTACTTTTATTCCTGGGGAGACTGGCAGAAAGGCATAGCCAGGAGAGCACTGAAACAAGGAAACCATGAATGCAGATAGCAAATTTGTCCTCAGATGCAGCCTCAGTACCACTCCAGTGTAGGTTTAGCTGAAGACTCCAAACACACTGGACAGGTACTATTCCAATGTACATGTTTTATAACAATTATTTAAGAAAAAAAAAAAAGACCAAAAATTTAAATGGTTCTTTTTGTAGTATGTATTTGTAAGCACTCATTTTGATGTAGGCATTAAGTAACATCTTCCCTCAGTATGCTAGCCAACATAAAAAGCTTGACAATCAATAAAATTGAAGAAAAAATCAGAATCTTATGAAAGGTAATGAATGAGTTTCTGATGTTAACTTTGAAAATCTAATAGCTTTTCTTTTAAATGTCACATCCAAAGACTTAAAGGAAAATTTTTGATTAAAAAAAATTAACAAAAACCCTCTGGCAAGGTACTTGCAGGATTTAGCAGTAAAATTCTTTAAATTGGAAAAATGTTTATTTTTTCATCCCCAAGTTCCCTTACTCAAAATAATAGCAGCCTTTGGTTCACAGCCTAGGATCAAATGGAGAATCAAGTAACTAGCACTAACTGGATGTAACTGTGAGATATAGTTTGTACTGCACAAAGATTTAAAAAAAACCACAACAGAGAACCCATAAAAACTTTTATTAATTTGATAGCCTTGTAAAAGCTTTCTATAGAAATTAACTTTTAGGACTCTATCATTTATTTTCTCATAACAAGGGTGAATCGATTATTGAATGGTTGAATGCACACAGTGCATATTGATCTGTTCATGCATAGCAGCTTTCTCCCAGCAGGCACCTTGCTGCCTGTAACATATTTTAAATAAGATTACTACTCGTTAAATTACAATGACCTGGAGCAATGGTCAGCAAAAACGAAATTGCCTCAGTTCATCATGGTTTGGACCTGAAAAATATATATGGCTGAATGCTTCAACTTCTTGGATTTAATCAAGTAAAAGTGAAAATTTCATACCTATATTTGGAAGTTACAGAAGTGCAAGAAATCGTTTATTGTAGTTTTAGAGCATTGTAAAACTCAGTTTAGATTAAAAAAAATCTTTAGCTGATGTGTACACAGGGTCTATGCTATGCCCTGTTACATTGGCCTCTGCACACGGGGTACTTTATTTTGATTTCAGGCACTGCTGATCTGGTGGCTAAATCAGGTCAAGAACTTCCAACTAGACTGTTAGACCACATTTGTTGTTTTTAAATTTAGACATAAACACAGAAAAAGGACATAGAAGTCCAGTTAAATATACAGGCACTGGATCAAACAATTCATGGAAGCTTTGCTCCTTGGGGTCCTAACACTGTAGGTGAAATCAGGTATTTAGGAAATTAATGTTGTAAATATCAAGTAAAGATCAAATTAAAAAGTGGCTATACTGAAATGGTCACTGCAAAATGGATGTGTATTCCGTTCTTAGTTACATTTTACAGCTGCTAATTTGCTCAAAATCCAGTTTCAGTAAATTTAGTATGTATTTATGTTGATAAGAGGAAATTCTTCACAGAAGACAAAAACCCGAAGTAATACATCAACAAATGTGTTTCTGTATTTTGGTGCACTACCTTAGTTTTTGGTATTCTGTTATGAACAAATATGAATATTGTTTGGCAATTGGAATTCAGGAATAGCTCTCAACTCTGTGATGTTTTTGTTAAACTGATGTTGACAGGATTTAGTTTTTCATTTAATGTAGATAACAGTAGTTTACATTTTTGTAGAAATCTGATGCAGGCATATTACCTCAAAGAGACTTCCTTCTGCAGTGGAAATTAATACCATGGTCATTTATGAGCATGAGTTACAATGTGTGTGGGAAAACATTCTGATTTGGATGGACTGAAGAAAGTGTATCTGGTACATGGCAGTGCCCGAGTTGTTTGCAACGTTGACAAAGTTTAATCTTTGCTAAACAATATTAGATTGTAAGTCATAATTTAGTTTCAAAAGAAGTCAGCATTTATTATTAGCCCCAGTGATTTCAAAAGCCTACACATACTCCATGTTCCACTATAGGACTCCTGGTGGAAACTTCAGCTGATTACAAAATGTGAATTATGTAGTGGTAAAGAAAAAATACAGAGAATTCCAATCTGAATGCTTTTATAAATTTACAAACCTGCATGCAAAAGTTTCACAGGTTTAGGAATTTCCAGCCTTTTGCCACAGCTTTTCAAGATCGCAAGCTGGTTTCATTTTCACTGGATCAAACCCTAGAGAACACAGAGATTCTCACTGACATCCCTCTAACATTCCTCTTAAATCTGACACAGGTTTCTTGCTCCTCCCTTGTGAAGGCCAGATGATGAAATGGGTCAGATTCCTGAAAAATAACCTGACAGTTATTAAACTTATGTGTATGTTTCATTATATGGGCTCATAAATACTAGTGAAGGTACAAGGGAGATGTAAATATGCTGCTGGGGATTCACATGGAATTGCACCTTAATATTCTTTCTACCCTGTTGTGTTATTAAACCCAATTTCCTTTCCTTTAAACTGTCCAATAGATGTCTTCCAAAGTACTAAGCTTGTAATAAGGAAGCTTTAGAGAATGTTTTTTATAGGGTGGAAATTTTAAAAAAAATTTCCTTTTTTTTTTCTCTACAATTTTTTAAGGCACATTAATACTATTCCTGTAACTTTGTATTAGCAGAGTGCATTTCAAAATATAACCAGTTCAGCATGTATACTTTTCTGGTCTTCGTGGATGTTACCTAAGGGTGTTTGCACTGATTTACACATTACAGCAAGGGTACTTGTCACACCATAGTCAATGTTAGTACCTTTTTATGGGGTTGATATTTCTTTTTAGAAAATATTGTAAACTACTTTTTCTCCAAGTGAATGTGTGTTCAGAATTTGCACATGAGGAGGAAGTGTGGAGTAGGTAATATATTGCAATTCACACCTTTGTATGTCACTTTTCATAGGCCCTATATCTGCAGATGGTGAGAACTCCAGATGGGCAGAATTAAACAAAAAGATGGGTCCTTCTTCATGCAATGTCCTAGTCAAGACCAAGATAGGCTGCAATACAATGGTAGATGGACTAAAGAGGCAGTCCTCTGAATTAAAATGGGAGTGTATCATCCACATCTATAAAAAAGAACAAAGTTAGGATTAGATATTTCAGGTCACTCAGAAACGGGAGCTTCTGCAAGACCCAGGGTAACATTTGAAATATTTGTCTTAATGTGAGTTTGTGTGTAATATTTGTGCCATGTTTAGCAATTAGACTTACAGTCTTGCTTCATTTGTAATTGCATCTATAAATTTCTAGGGGTCCTCTGTTTCAAGCTGTCATTTTTTGGGGTGGAGTTAATGTCCAGTGATGATGAGATGCTCATGGATTTCTCCAAGAGATTTTTTTGAAACTTCCCATAAAACACCAAGAGCTTGTTTCATGTTTTCTAAACAGAAATTCATTGAGACAAAGTGAATTATTGCATTTTGTACCCAGGTTGAAAGAAATGACTCAGTTTCTTGTTCTGATTAAATCACATCTGATTTTCATCTACTCTCTCCAGTGGCTCTTAGCTGTTTTCACATGGAGTCCTCATTCCTTCTCCTTACAATGGAAGCTATGCAGTGGCAGTGGTCTTTTCCTCCCCCTCTCTCTCCTAATGCTCCCAGCACACATGCATACTTGCTTGCATGCTGTTTTACACCCTGCTCCTGGACAAAGTTTTGCCAGGTAAAATTATATGAGTAATTTAGGTAAAATTATATGAGTAATTTATATTTCTTGCTTGAGTGACAGAACTGGAAGCTGTCACCTATTGTTTTCCAGTTAACTCAATAATAAATTATCTCTGAATTTTTCAAGAGTAAATTAATTGCCTAATTTTTGAGATATTTTAAAGACAGACAGAAACTTGAAGTTGTTTGCAAAGACTACCCTTTTACCAGGAAACCAGTGACGAAACCTGGGAAATATGGCACCTGGATTCAAACTCTCTTTCAAAGTGAGCTGAGAAAGAATTTGGATCTTATGTATAACAGAAGAACATTCAAAATGTCAAGATAAAGAGAATTGTAGAAAAATCTCTCACCTAGAGTGTGTTGAAGATGTTCTATGTACCATTCTGCAGTCACCGTAATAATGATCTTTCTGGCAAATACATATTTGATCAATGTTTAAACTAATGATTTAATTTCACATGAAGATTTAAAGTTGAGGTTTGATTGAGGAGAGTGGAAAGAAAGAAAGGAAAAATTTTATGCCGGGAACATTGTCCCTTTCAGTAAATGAGACCTCTTTCATGCAAGTATATTCTGTTCCATACTGGCATTAAGCTTTTCTCTGTGATCTGCCAACCACTTCTGTAATATTAGCCTGTGGCTTTTGAAACTGTTTTCTACAACAGTTTTAAACAAATTTCTCAGTTTTAGTGGAAATGATTCTGGATTTCCCCACACACATATTTCTAGCTGTGTGTGCAAGCATCACAATGGATGAATGTATCACATTGGATGAATGTATGATGGTTAGAGAGTGAACATCAGTTTCCTTGCAATCACATTTTCACCTGCTCATGTGTTACACACCTGTGCCTTGTTGGTAATACAATTGTTATTTTGTCACACATCAAATTGCTCTTGTAACTGGTGAAGTATGTTTATGTCGGTCTGGGTGTTTCTTAATGGATTCTTTCAAATTTTACACTTCAGAATTGCTCTTGCTTTCACACTCATATTTTAGCTTGACTAGTCCAAATCCATATGTCATGGATACTGCAGACACAATGCCATTAGTTGTATCTAACAAAAAGGTTTGTGGAAAGTGGAATGATTTGCCCAGTGAGATTTAATTCAAATTAATTACCTACCTTTATTCTCCTCTAGACAAGCAGTCAATAGCACTGTTTGGAAAAACAACAGAGGAGAGTTCCCATAGTTTCCAGTCTGCATTGCACATATTCCAAGATGGGGGACTTGGGTGTTTGCTGACTTCATGGCTGTTAGATGCACGGCAATTTTACATAACACATGTCTTGATTTTAATGTTTAATTCTGCTTTGTTACATAGCTTGAAGGCTTCATTTTAAATAAATATTCTTAAGAGTTGATGAAGACTTTGATTTTAATAATGGCAATCTGTTAATGTAATTTCACCTTCTGCACTTATTGGCTGTTTTCTACTTTTGTAGAGCCCTTTCTGTTAGTTACGATGAAGCCTGTGGTGTGTTCTGCAAGTAGGCTCTGAATATGTTTCTTCCTCTGCCCTACTGTATCCTAATTTTTCAACAGCATTATTTCCTCAATTACAAATAAGTAATTGGACCTAAGTATAGAAGTTTGAGATTAACAGATGACAACACGAATGCAAAGTAAAGAATTAGTACATACGTTTACATTTAAATGATCAGAAAGATAAGGACAGAAAGTGACTGTTTAAGTGCATAAATATATTAATATAAGTGCAAAATTATTTTTATGCTCATGAATCTGATCATTTCCAGTTATAGTCCACTATGTATTTATATATTCATATGTGCCAGAAAGGTACCAAATTTTTATAGTACTGAAGAGAAGATGGGAGAAAACTATAACATTCACACATATTCCTTAAAATAAAATCTTACTGGAAATCTTTGTTGCTCTAGGCTTTTAATTTCATTGGAGGATGCCCCCATCTAGCCAAGGGCATTCTCCTAGGGGGTGGCAAATGTGGGATTAAACATTTTGGTCTATAGCTTCTTCAGAAGCACTGCAACTCTTAGAATGATTTATAAAAAAGTAGACTCATTATCTCCTCCTTTGACTACATATAAAATGTATGTGAAGCATGTGCCACTGATTCTTGAATGAGGCATCATCTTACAGTATGCTCAGAGCACTCTTCGATCAGGGAGTTTGGGTTGATTTGGTATGAGGCTGCAACAAAGTAGGTCAGAAACAGAAATGCAAACTTAGCTGAGGTGCCTCCAGGATTAACCATAAACTATTATTTCAATTATTTCAGTTGTCTAACCTAACTTCTTGCTTTTTGTTCAAATGAAGCATTTAATGTGAGATTTAAGCAGGTATTAGGTCTTGTGTTCAAAATGAAATTCATGTTTAGTTGCCACCCAGACCAGAAGTTACTGAAGTCTGTGCTTACTCTATATTTTGATGGAATTTTGAACATGTCCCACTTTAGACTAAGAAACTGACTGTCTAGTTTTTTTTGTGGGCTTGACTGATATTCAGAGACCAGGTATTTCTCCACTTGAGTACCTAAAGAGTACCAGTCATGTATGTATATCCTGTCAAAATTCAATTCCTCAGACACTATGCTTATAGTCACCCTTGTCTTCTAAGAGATGGCCAGAAGGGTAAATAATGGTGCTGGTGCCTCCTTTTCTATAATTTCCATAGTTTAATCATTCATATAAGAAGCAGGCGGCTTTGGTCTATTTCCCTCTTCTCTAAGAAAATCATACTTTGATATCTGAAGTCCTGGGTAAGTGTCCCAACCACTAAATTATTTGAAAACATGTCAATGTCTCCAGGATTTTTAAAGTTCTTTGCATGTAAAGGCATAGGCACCTCCTTTTACAAAGGTTTTCTTGTAGTGGATGAAGACAGCTCTGAAATCATAAAGTACAGAAAAATTAAGATTTAGGAAACTTTGACCCTCCACATTTTCCTGTGTGATAGTCGTTTAGACACATTTACATTCAATGTATTGATTCAATTGTTTTGGATTACTGATCAAAATGTTTGCCATTTTGGATTTAATTTTGGGGCATCTGACTCAGCCTATACACTATAAAGAGGGTACAGAAACCGTAATACAATGTTATGGATTTCACTTTGGGCCAGAGGACTTGAAATTTAGGTGTCATGGAACCTATGCTGAAGTTGTGTAGGTCATTCCTTGAACCTAGTTTGAATTAATTTTCGTCATGTTGAGATTACTGGTGTGACAACAGCTGATATGTAGCAGTATCTTGCAAAGCACAGCAGTGCAAAGACATCATTGAATGAAAGAATTCCACTAAAAGGTTTGAAACAAGTTGATAGGGAGGTTATACTGAGAGGAGGTTATGCTGTCAGTTATTTCTAAACTACCATTTATGATTTATCACCAGTGTCTTCTTTTTTTTTTGTTTGCATAATATTGCTAAGCTGAAGTGGCTTTTGACACCTCCAGTACTGGTTATTGAGATGCTTCTCTCTCTCACTCTCTCTTATATTTTAGAGGGAGGCTAACATACCATTTCATAGGCTTCAGTTAGAGTGAAACACTGCAGCAGGGACAGTAAATTAAATCTACATGACTTGTTCCCTTCATTTCTTGTGCTGACTGACAGTTCAGTGGCATGCTGATTTTGAGTTTTGCTGCTCTTTATAAAGGTTCCTTCCTCCATTACATGTTGGTGGCTTTCTTTTGCCTGAGTATGAGCAGATGCTTCACAGATTGTTGTTTTAACTAAAGAGAATCTAGAGCCCACCAGCATCTGCTGACATCTTGGAAAGGTTGGTTTTGATCATCTTTTAGATCTAGAGTGACTGTTTTCTTATTTAACAGAGATTTTGAGAAACTCAGATCAGATGTTAGTGTATTACAGTGGTAATGCTTTGACATCTCTTTCCACATAAACATCACACAGTGTCATGCATTGTACCCTATTAGGATAGTGATTTCTGAATGATGATACTTTTCTGTGTGTTTAGTGGATGTCATATTCCACTTTCTTCTTTTCCTCTAAGGCCTTGTGTGCTGGTTGAAATTTTTTTTATTATAAACTTGGTTTCTGTTGCAAAATGCATATGTGTTGAAATAGAAACATTTAACAGGTAAATCACCAGTTTTGATGCCTCTTATCTCAAAATAATTAAAAAAACATCCCTAGCAGTTTTGGCATGGACAAGATCTGATTTTAATGTGTAAACTGAAGAATAGTCAAAACTAAAACCACTTGATTTGTGCAATTTAAACACTTCTTCCATCCCTGTGTTTCAGTTTAACATCAGTGGATATTCTCACTCATTCCCTTTAGTGTATTTTGACATTTCAGAGATTCTTCTGGTAGAGTAGAATGGCTTTCCAGTCTCTTCACTGCAGTGACATCAATTCTCACAAATTGAACTGTGGCAGAGAACATTTGCAGTTATTGGAAATCATCTGCCTGTACTTTTAAATTATTAAAATGGCATGCATTTTGCTTTACTAGTCAGCATTCTCACAGATAATTCAGACTGCTGTTCAGGAGTTACTGTAATCCAGGAACCATTCTTGGTCATTTGCACATGGTTACTCTGTACTGAAAGCCTGGAGAGTTGCACAGTGGAGGTTGTGTGCCAGTTAGCCTAAGGTCAGAGACCAGTTGTGGGCAACTTTAATTTAATTGTATTTTACAAGTCGATTATATTACACAAACAGTTCTGTTAGCAGACAGAAAACTATGTGGCTGATTTCAAGGTTTAGTGATGGAAAAATTTCTGAGTGCTGCTGAAAGCCAAATAATACCTGAGTCAGAATGATATATAATGTTGTATAAAGAAGAACATGCAGCCTGATAAACTCAAGGAACTTTGTGTTTTGGGTATTTTTTGTTTGTTTGTTTGTGTTTTTTTTTTTTTGGGGGGGTGGGGTGGGGTGGGGTGGTTTTTTTTTGTTTTTTGTTTTTTTTTTTTTAATGTAATATGGAACCCAACCTCAACAGGCAGTTCCTGAGTAAACAAAAAGTAGAATGAGTCATGTAGCAAAGATATCATGATGCCACTGTTACCCCACATTTTTCAGCCAAGTTTTGACATTTCCATCAAAAACATTTAGTTTTCTTTTAACTGATGATGAGATAATAAAAATCTGGGGATTGTACTAGTTATTTTCCATGGGACATATTCAGATGTCTCTGTGGTATTCAGTGGTCTGCTGACAGAAATCTACAATAAAAAAGGGCAAATGGACGAGCAGTTTAGGAATGCTTCTAAATCTAGCATCCCTTCTGAGTGTTTTAAAGCAGGACTCACCAGAAAACAGCTGTAGTAAATATATCACAGTTAGCCTAAAAGAATTTGTTTTAAATATTGGTAACTTCTGATCTGTATGCATTTCTCTTAGTAACCAGACAATTTTTTTTGTATCACTGACTCTCTGTGGCAAAGAGTTCTGTAGTCTAGTTACTTGCTGTTGTTCATCAGTTTAGAATTTGTTGCCTTTTGGACTCATGAAATGTAATGTTTTATTCTGGCTATTTTGTCTTCTAAGTATTACTTTTAACACTTATGTAGTACTGAATGTATAGAAGAAACTCTCCGTGTTTTGCTACAGTTCATTCCTGCCTTCCACTCTGGTTCTGTGCCAATGACTTGAATAAGACTCCTAGAAGGTATTTAACAGCTGCTCTTGCTACTGCTACTTGGCAGGCTACAGCTTTGAGCCGTACCTTGATGAAGATAATTATACATTGGTCTTATAAATAGTGGGTGCCTCATAAATGAGTCGGTGTTACAGTGTTGCTGCATGTAATATGATTATTAAAGTAGCTGGATTTTCTTAATAAGATCAAAAGTCTACACAAAGGAGTACCTTAATAAAAGGACTATATAATGCTGTAATGTTTGTTCCTGCAATTCTGTGAGAGAAAATGTTATGTGGTTGTTTTCAGCTGAGGGGAGTATGTGAAAGATTGATAGTGCAAATTGAAGGATTGGGCTGTAGAAGTGTAAGCTCAGTAGAGCGTCATAGATCAAATGAAGTTTGAGCGTCATAATTCTCTGAAATAATCTTTCTGCAATCTTTCTATTTTAAGGAAAAAAATGACACATTTAAATGTTTGTGGGAAACTGTCACCTGCTATACTGGTAAAACTGACTTAGTTTACAAAAATCCATCTTCTGGAACATGGCCACCCTTTGACCAGTGTGTGTTCCCAAATTAAAAATCATGCCATTAACTTATGAAAATTAATGACGATATGGACGTCACCACACACTTAGGGTCCCTCTGTGGATCATAAAGATTTCATGTCAAATAACGGGAACAGTGATGTCACATTCCAAGTGTGTTTGATAATCTCTCTACACTTAGGCTGTATTTCCATGGTTGATCTAACTGTGGCATTTTGTGCCTACAGTTTTGCATCTACACTTGACCTTGTATCTTCCTCTTCCCTTGTATGGGCTTTTCTGCCTGTCAGAACCTTTTTGAAGAAAGTTTTTTAATACTAATTATCCTTCTCTTTTTGGTTGTGTTAATTTTCTGATGAGTTAATGTACTACAACTTCTCAGATAAAAGTCTAATTTGTATAGGTGGAGTACCAGGGAGATGGTGGTAGCACACAGCAAGAATGAAAATGCAGGCTGGACAGCAAAAACCAGCAGTTGGATCAGTATAGAATGAATGCCAGAGAGACCCAGCTTTAGACAGCTAGAGTATTTTATACATAAATTATTTCAGGGATTACAATATTGCTACCTTGTTGTCTTTGATCACTTAATAATCAGTGTCTTATTAAAGTGACACAAGGGAACAATCTGTATTGTATAAAACTGGTTTTATTTTTCCTTGTCATTAAGTTGTGCCAGTATATTGATTCTCAAATGACAGTAATTTCAAATTACTTGTATTAAGAAAAAAGCAGAAAAGGATTATTCTTATTTGTTTGTGTAAGAAATAACATAAGCAGAACTTGACAGGAAAAGGCTGGGATTCTGGCTGTCATTTTTTGCTCTCTGTAGCAGACAGGATGTGTGTGTGCTTGTGTCTGTGTTTCTGTATTTGTGTGAAAGTTATTAGGTAAATATTCCATGTTTTTCACTGGAGACTTTCAAAGGGAAAATGTACTACTGATCTTTGGAAACTAGTTTATCAGACTCTGTTATCCATAATGGCTGGTAGGTTGCTTGGCAAAGTGGAGTTTACAATTTTATCTTAAGGAAGCACAAAAATGAATATTAGGAAATTTGGTTCTACTCCAGGCTATTTTTCAAACCTATTGCGTGACCTGGCAGTACACTGCTTTACCCTTTTGTGACTCCCTAATCCTTTGCATATTAGACCTTTATTATTTTTCAAATGGTCACAACAGAGTAGTACCTTGTACACTTCCTTAAAGTTTACAGACCCTTATTTCCATGGATAACTGTTATCCACATCAAGATTCCTTAGTTAACTTTCCCTGACTTGAGCTCTTAAAGCCAAGTTGAGAGATTTCCTTTTGCTATTCAGAGACATGATTCAAGTCCCTGCCACATATGTGCCCTGCTGCCACCCTGGGATCTGCAGAGGTTAATTTAGGTCATAATCTGAAGACTGCCCAGGACTAGCTGCACAGAAAGAACGAGAGTAGGAGAGCTTTCATTTGTGGTCCCAGCCTGAATATAAATTTAAGAGCAGTTAAGTAGTTGCACAAATGAATCTCTGTCATTGCTGCAGTAATGGATTTGCCATTGTGTTCTAACTGAACTCTTGTTTAAGTATCACACTATCACCATGGTACTGCAATATCTGAGGATGTGAACAAACCCAAAATTATAAAAAAGCTTTTTCTTTTTTTTTAAACTGTTTAATCATGCAGCAACCCAAGGCAAGAAAGTGCTGGCAGAACTCTGCCTGTGCTTACATGTATTGGTTTACTTTAACATAAAAAAGAAGTTACTGCTTGAAGATTAAACAGTACATCAGCAGATTCCAATCCAGATCGTGTTGTCATCTTTAGTGGCAGGACAAATGTTTTTTTCTAAAAAGGACCTTTTTTTTCCATGGAATTTGGATGTATCTTTTTATTAGCAAGGACTCTAGATAATGCTGGCCAATGAGTGAGAAAGACTTATTTAGAGCTCCTTTCAGCAGGATCATCTCAGATTGCTAGACAATGAGGATTGGTATGTCCTAGGACTAGAAGATATGTGCATAGAACATCTGCTAAATATCTGTTAAATGCAGTCCTCGTACATGGAAAAGGTCCTTAATTGTGCCTATAGCTTAAAAGAAAGGAATAGCTTCACATTTGGAATCTTCAGATCCTTTATCTAGGGTATGTATGAGCTGAAGCAGTGATACATGAGGCAGCTAACTTCTGGTTGGGATCTGCTGTTGTCATAGCAGTCAAAATATTGAAGAAATTCAGAAAAATTAAAAGATTTTATATCATAGAATGGTTTGGGTTGGAAGGTACCTTAAAGATCATCTAGTTCCAACTCCCCTGCCATGGGCAGGGACACCTTCCACTAGACAGGTTGCTCAAAGCCCCGTCCAACCTGGCCTTGAACAGGCTCCAGGTACAACACCCAAGTCACAGAACACAAACCAGGAGAATGAATAACTGCCCATTGTAGGATAAGATCAGGTTCAAAACTATCTAAGGAACCTGAAGGTGCACGAGTTCTTGGAACCTGGTGAGATGCATCTCTCTGTCCTAAGGGAACTGGCAGATGAAGTTAAGCCACTATCCATCATATCCGAGAAGTCGCAGCAGTCCAGTGAAGTTCCTGCTGACTGGAAAGGGAGAAACATAACTCCCATTTTTCTAAAGGGCAAAAAAGAAGACCAGGGGCACTACAGGGCAGTCAGTCTCATCTCTGTGCCTGGCAACATCATGGAGCAGATCTTCCTGGAAACTATGCTAGGGCACATGGAAAGTAAGGAGGTGATTGGTGACAGCCAACATGGCTTCACTAAGGGAAAATTGTGCTTGATGAGTTTGGTGGCCTTCTACATTGGGGTTACAGCGATGGTGGATAAGGGAAAAGCAACTGACTTCATCTGCTTCGACTTGTGTAAAGCATTTTACACTGTCCTGCGTGACATCCTTGTCACTAAAATGAAGAGACATGGATTTGGTGGATGGACCACTTGGTGGATAAGGAATTGACTGGATGGTCACACTCAAAATATTGTGGTCAATGACTTGATGTCCAATTGGAGAGCAGTGACAAGTGGTGTTCCTCAAGGGTCTGTTTTGGGACCAGTGCTTTTTAATGTCTTTGTTGGGGACATGGACAGTGGGATTGAGTGCACCCTCAGCAAGTTTGCTGAAGACACCAAGCTGTGCTGTAGTTCACACGCTGGAGGAAAAAGATGCCATCCAGAGGGACCTTGACAGGCTTGAGAGTGGGCCTGTGCAAACCTCATGAAGTTCAACAAGGCCAAGTGCAAGGTCCTGCACATGTGTCAAGGCAATCCCATGCACAAATACAGGCTGGATGATGAGTGGATTGAGAGCAGCCCTGTGGAGAAGGAATTGTAGGTATTACTGGATGGAAAACTGGCTATGAGCCAGCAATGTGCACTCACAGCTCAGAAAGCCAACCGTGTCCTGGGCTGCATCAAAGAAATGTGACCAACAAGTTGAGGGAGATGATTCTACTCCTCTACTCCACTCTCCTGAGACCCCACCTGGAGTACTGTGCTCAGCTGTGGGTCCCCCAGCGTGAGAAAGACATGAGGGCCACAAAGATGATCAGGGGGCTGGAGCAGCTCCCCTGTGAGGACAGGCTGAGAGAGTTGGGGGTGTTCAGCCTAGAGAAGAGAAGGCTCCAGGGAGACCTTACAGCAGCCTTCCAGTACTTACAGGAAAGTTGGGGATGGACTCTTTTTCAGGAGTGTAGTGATAGGATGAGGGGTAATGGTTTTAAACTGAAAGAGGATAGATTTAGATTAGATATGAGGAGAAAATTCTTTACTGTGAGGGTGGTGAGAAACTGGAACAGTTTCCCAGAGAAGCTGTGGTTGCCCCCTCCCTGGGCATCTCACCAGGTTCCAAGATCTCGTGCACCTTCAGGTTCCTTAGATAGTTTTGAACCTGATCTTATCCTACAATGGGCAGTTATTCATTCTCCTGGTTTGCGTTCTGTGACTTGGGTGTTGTACCTGGAGCACCTTGCTGGTGAAGACTGAGGCGGAAAAGTTGTTGAGTACCTCAGACTTCTCCATATCCCAGGTAACCAGCTCTCCCATTTTCTTCTAGAGAGGGCCCACATTATCCCGGGCTTTCGGCTTCCTAACCGCATCCCTGGTAGCTCATACAATTTCTCAGTATTTCTCTCAAGCTACCTGTCCTTGCTTCCACTCTCTGTATGCTTCATTTTTGTGTCTGAACCATAGAATCATAGAATCATCTAGGTTGGAAAAGACCTTGAAGATCATCTAGTCCAACCATTAACCTAACATTGACAGTTCCCAAGTACACCATATCTCTAAGCGCTATGTTGACCGTACTCTTAAAGACCTCCAGGGATGGGGACTCCACCACCTCCCTGGGCAGCCCATTCGAACACCTAACAACACGTTCTGTAAAGAAATGCTTCCTAATATCTAGTCTAAACCTTCCCTGGTGCAACTTGAGGCCATTACCTCTTGTCCTATCACTTATTACTTGGTTAAAGAGACTCATACCCAGCACTCTGCAACCTCCTTTCAGGTAGTTGTAGAGGGCAATGAGGTCTCCCCTCAGCC
This sequence comes from Strix uralensis, assembly GCF_047716275.1. Lineage (NCBI taxonomy): Eukaryota > Metazoa > Chordata > Aves > Strigiformes > Strigidae > Strix > Strix uralensis. The sequence continues at coordinate 61,563,769 of NC_134012.1, read as the reverse complement.
TCCCTCCCTCAGACTAAACAACCCCAGTTCCCTCAGCCACTCCTTTTACGACATGTGCTCCAGACCCTTCACCAGCTTCGTTGCCCTTCTTTGGACACACTTGAGTAATTCAATGTCCTTTTTGGAGTGAAGGGCCCAAAACTGAACACAGTAATCGAGGTGCGGCATCACCAGTGCCGAGTACAGGGGTAAGATCACTTCCCTGTCCCTGCTGGCCATGCTATTTCTGATAGAAACGAAGAATACCATTGGCCTTCTTGGCCACCTGGGCACACTGCTGGCTCATGTACAGCTGGCTGTCAATCAACACTCCCAGGTCCCTCTCTGACTGGCAGCTCTCCAGCCACTCCTCCCCAAGCCTGTAGCACTGCTGGGGTTGTTGTGGTCAAAGTGCAGCATCTGGCATTTGGCCTTATTGAAACTCCTACAGTTGGCCTTAGTCCATTGCTCCAGCCTGTCCAGATCACTCTGCAGAGCCTCCTTACTCTCGAGCCGATCAACACTCCCACCCAACTTGGTGTCATCTGCAAACTTACTGAGGGTGCACTCGATCCCCTCGTCTAGATCATCAATAAAGATGTTAAAGAGGAGTGGCCATAAAACTGAGCCCTGGGGGACACCGCTCATGACCGGCCTCCAACTGTATTTAACTCCATTCACCACAACTCTTTGGGCCCGGCCATCCAGCCAGTTTTTTACCCAGCGAAGCGTGTGCCCTTCCAAACCACGAGCAGCCAGTTTGGCCAGGAGAATGCTCTGGGAAACGGTGTCAAAGACCTTACTAAAGTCAACATAGACAACATCCACAGCCTTTCCCTCATCCAATAAGCAGGTCAACCTGTCATAGAAGGAGATCAGATTTGTCAAGCAGAATCTGCCTTTCATAAACCCATGCTGACTGGGCCTGATCATCTGGTTGTCCCACATGTGTTGTATGATGGTACTCAGGATGAGCTGCTCCATCAGCTTCCCGGGCACCGAAGTCAAGCTGACAGGCCTGTAATTTCCTGGATCATCCTTCCGACCCTTCTTATAGATGGGCGTCACATTGGCCAATTTCCAATCTGTTGGGACCTCCCTGGTCAGCCAGGACTGCTGGTAAATGATGGAAAGCGGCTTGTTGAGCACCCCAGCCAGCTCCTTCAGCACCCTTGGGTGTATCCCATCAGGTCCCATAGACTTGTGTATGTCTATGTGATGCAGTAGGTCACTGACTATCTCCTCCTGGATTGTGGGGGGGTCATTCTCCCAGTTTCTGTCTTCTGGCTGAGGAGGCTTGATAGCCTCATTACAACTAGATTTGTTATTAAAGGCTGAGGCAAAGAAGGCATTAAGCACCTCAGCCTTTTCCTCATCACTTGTTGCCATGTTTCCTCCCACGTTTAGACCAGAGAGGCTCTCCCTGGTCTTTCTTTTGCTGTTGACATACTTATAGAAACATTTCTTGTTGTCCTTGACTGCTGAAGCCAGATTAATTTCTAGCAGGGCTTTAGACCTCCTGATTTCCGCCATGCATAGCCTCACAGCATCTCTGTAATCATTGTGATGTGGCTGACCTCTTCTTCCAAAGGCCGTAAACTCTCCTTTTCTCCCTGAGTTGCCGCCAAAGCTCCCTGTTTAGCAAGGGTGGTTTCTGGCGCTGGCTTCTCTTCCAGCACCTGGGGACAGCCTGCTCCTGTGCCATTAAGACTTCCTTCTGAAAGAGTGTCCAGCCTTCCTGGACCCCTATACCCTTCAGGACTATCTCCCAAGGGATTCTGTCAAGCAGGTGACTAAACAAGTCAAAGTCATCCCTTTTGAAGTCCAGGATGGCAGTTCTGCTGCCCCCTCTCTTGGCCTCTCTAAGAATAGAGAACTCTATTATTTCATGATCGTTGTGCCTTGGTTGTCCTCTGACGGCCACATCATCCACAAGTTCTTCTCTGTTCACAAAGAGGAGATCCAGCAGGGCACCTTCTCTGGTCAGTTCACTCACCAGCTGTGTCAGGAAGTTATCTTCTACACATTTCAGGAATCTCCGGGATTGGTCCCGCTCTGCTGTGTTGTATTTCCAGCAGATGTCTGGGAAGTTAAAGTCTCCCACAAGAACAAGGGCAAGCAATCGAGAGATTTCTCCTAAATGCCTATAGAATATTTCATCCCCCTCTTGTCCTGGGTGGGTGGCCTATAGTAGACTCCCACTACAACATCTGCCCTGTTGGCCTTCCACCTGATTCTAACACAAAGACACTCCAGCCTGTCTTCACTATACTTGTACTCAAAGCAATCAAAACAGTCCGTAACAAGCGCCACCCCACGACCTCTCCTTCATTTTCTATCCCTCCTAAAGAGCTTGTAGCCATCAATTGACACACTCCAGTCATGGGAGACCTCCCACCATGTTTCTCTAATAGCCACTACATCATAATTTTCCTGTTTCATCATGGCTTCTAACTCCTCCTGTTTGTTACCCATGCTGTGTGCATTAGTATACATGCACTTCTGATGGGCTGATGTTTTGTCCCCTTCCCCCTTTAAATCTAGTTTCAAGTTCTCTCAATGAGCCCAGTTAACTCCTGCCTTAATATCCTTTTCCCCCTCTGGCACAGGTGTGTCCCATCTAATGCCAGGAGATCTGCCGTCCTGCATACTAACCCATGATTGAAAAATCCAAATCCTTGATGGTAACACCAGTCTTGGAGCCATAAGTTCATCTGTTGAGTTCTTCTGTATTCTTCTTCATCCATCCCCACAACTGAAGGGATGGAGGAGAACACAGTTTGTGCCCCAACCTCTTAATCAGTTTCCCCAAGGCCCTGAAATATCTCTTCATTGCTTTAGGACTTCTCCTGGTAATATTGTCACTACTTACCTGAAAAACCAAGAGAGGGTAGTTCTCCTTGCATCTCACTAGAGCAGGGAGTTTTGCTGTGAGGTCCTTTACCCAGGCCCCAGGAAGGAAGCAGACTTCCTTATGAAGCGGGTCTGGTCTGCATATTGGGCCTTCGACATCCCTCAGAACGGACTCACCCACTAAAATGACCATTCTGGGGTTCTTTTTAGAACTGGTTTTAATACCTGGTCTAGACTGACCCGGCCTTGGTGGACCTTGGTCTTCCTCCTTGTTTGACTCATTTTCTTCATCCTTCTCTTCTTCATTCAAAGGTTCTAAGTGTTCAAATCTATTGTGAAGGGACACCATGGGGGATGAGGAAGGTCGGGAGAGGATTTTCCTGTCTCCGTGAGCAGGGACCTGTTTTCGGCCTCCCCCATCTCTTTGGTCCCCTCCTTCTGCCTGGTTGCAAGAAGGTGAGGGATCGCCTGTCTCTTTTGGAGCCTCCATTTTCTCCTTTTGCTTCAGGGGTGCTAAGGTGCTACTCCACCAATCAATTTCCCTTTCACTTCTTAACTTCTTAAGTGTTCCCTAACACTTCTTCATCTTTCAACCTCTTCTCTGAGTTCCTCCACCAGGCTGAGCAGGTCATCCAGCTCATCACAGCACACACGGGTGTTGTCACTGCTGCCCTCTGGCCGGATTTACAGGCTCAGGCACTCCCTGCAGTTTGGGACCTGGACTGCTGCATGTTTGTGTGGCAGCTCCGTCTGGGTAGCCACGTTCTGTCTGGTGGTGGTTCTGACGTGAGTGGAGACCATGATTCAGTGTACTCATGGAGGATGATAAGATGAAACTAGCTCAGATAAGTTCTAGACCCAGGAGATGCGCCCTGTCCTCTCGCCCTGCCTCTACAAACTGCCACGCCATGCCCTGTTCACCACACTCCTGGTCGTTGCCTCCCTGGGGAGCTCTTGTACGTGAGGGGCATTGGGTGTCGTCACTCTGGTCTCCATCCACCCTGAGTCCCCGCTACCCTCATTCGCAGCTCGCTCTTCCCACTCGAGGCGGGGCGACTTGAGGCTCTCCCTCTGCCCTGGGCTTCTGCCTTCTCGTCTTGCAGTTTTGCCGCGGGTTTTTTGATGCTTTCAGAAGGCTCCCCCACTGCTATCCTCCTCCTTGGAGCCCCTTTCCTCAGCAACTGGAGTTTGTCCAGGAGCTCCTTATACATCCATGCAGATCTTCTGGCGTTTTCATCTGACTTCCTCTTTCTTGGGATGCATCATTCCTTAGTGTATATAACCTTAGTCAAACTTAAAAATATAGAGATAGCTGTTCAACAACTTCTGTCTTGCTAGCCCTGAACATGAAAGGGAAGTGCATGTGGCAGACTTTTGTCTGGAGAAGGTGACACAAATTCACTAGGTATTTTTCTGCTGCTGAATCTATTGTTTTTGTCTGACAGTTTAGATAGAAAGTCAAACCCATTGATTTTCTCAGACCAATGACAGCTGAATTTTCTCAAACTGACAAATTCTTAGCTTTACAGTTTCAAAGTCATATCCAGCAAAGGCCAGGAAGGCCTTTGAATAACTCTTTATACTAGGCAAAGTACCAGCCAGCCTTTGCTCTAATTGCACTGGCTTTTGATACAGTGATTCAGAGTCTATATTCTCAAGGGAATGGATAACACAAAACTATGTCATTTGTTGAAATCTGTCATAGGTCATTAGTGTATGTAGCTTGTTAACATCTAATAGTTGATCAGTGACCTAATGTGGTGGGTTTACCATGACTGACTGCCAGACTCTCCACCCAGCTAATCTCTTTCACTCTACCTCCTTAATCAGACAAGGGGAGAAAAAGAGGTGGGAAAATTTGTGGGTCCATATAAAGACAGGGAGATCACTTACCATTACCATTGGACAAAACAGACTTGACTTGGTGAAAATTAGTTTACTCCATTGCCAATTAGAAATAGAGTGGGATGGTGAGAAACAAAGACAAAACTTAAAATATCTTTCCCCTATTCCCCTCCTCTTCCCAGGCTCAACTTCACTCCTTCATTCCTGACTCCTCCACCTCCTTTCCCCAAGCAGTTCCTCTCTGACACTCCTTCCTCCTCACACTTTTTCCCTATTCAAGTGTGGGGTCCCTCCCATGGGATACAGTCCTTCATGAACTGCTCTAACATGGGTCCTTCCCATGGGCTGGTTCTTCAAGAACTGCTCCAGCATGGGTCTTTCCACAGGGTGCAGTCCTTCAGGAACTGACTGCTCCAACCTGGGTTCCCAATGGGCCACAGTTTCTGCTAGAAAACCTGCTCCTGTTTGGGCTCTTCTTCACAGGCTGCTTCCTTCAGGGCATCTCCACCTACTCTAGAATGGGGTCTTCCACAGGTGCAGTGCAGACACTTCCTGCAGTGTAGTCCTCCATGTCCAGGGAGACAATTTGATTCACCATGGTATTCTCCATGGGCTGCAGGGGAATGTCTGCTCTGGTGCCTGGAGCACCTCTTCCCCCTCTTTCTTGACCAACCTTGGTGTCTGCAGGGCTGCTTCTCACACCTTTTTTCCTTCACTCCTCTCTCACACACTTTACTGTGCAGTATCTTTATGCTTAAAAAAAAAAAAAAAAAAAGTTTTCCCAGAACTGCCAACACCTTGGTTAAGCGGTTCAGCTGTGCTCTGTGGTGGGTCCATTGGAGCCGGCTGAAACCAGTTGTGTCTGGCACAGGGAAATCCTGGCCTCTCCTCACAGAGGCTGCCCTGCAGCCACCCATTGGCAGCACCTGAGCACCAACACTCAATGCAGCTAAATAATGTGAGTTTCTAGTGGACAAGCAGTTATCAGTAGAGATCGCCTCTGCAATTGACATTCGTGAGCCTTTTCACAGGTAGTTTTAATGCAGAAGTCAAGGACTGAATGGGAAATGGAGTCCTGCAGGTAATTTCTGTTTATCAGTGAAAAGTGTTGGTAAAGCAGTGTACTGGCAAGGGCAATATCAGCATCTTGCATACCTCACTCCCTGAGGGAAAATGGGCATTTCAGTCATTATGGTTCTTCACATGACAAGTCATATAAAACAGTAACATCTGTTACATTAGTACGTTGTTCTCAAGGCAGACTTGCATCTTGTTCCCCCTGAGGGTGAAAATAAGGTGAAAGTGGGGCCTTCTAGCCTGGGCTACTCATCTTGCTCTAGTCACTAGAAAAAGTCACTTCCAAGGGTATTTCATTCTATCTGAAGGTAGAAATCTAAGAGAGAGGTGAGATGGCAGGTAGATAATTCATTTAGATTATAGCCACTAACTGCTCAAGCAGTTATCTGGATAAAGTAAAACAAGGCGAAAACTTGTCCTGAACTGCCATTGTATTAGTCTTGGGCTTGAAATAAGACAGGTGCACAGAGTCCAAATGTTGTCATGATATTTAAGAACACTTTGAGAGAAAGACTTTTTCTGAAGACTGTGGCAATGTTGAGGACATAGGTACAGTCCTTCAGGATCTCAGGTAGAGTCCCAAAGACTGTGACAAACATATCTCCATGTTTTCTTAACGTGTGCTCATTGTATCTGGTATTTCAGTATTTTTCCTTCTTTCTATGTCAAAAGTTCATTCCTCAGCAAGCAACTTCTTGTGGATCTGATTCCAGGGTTTCTTGAATCAGTACAGAGTCTGGGTTTCTGGCTTCATTCAGTTTTTCCAGTCATGTCGTGAAGTCTTGGATAAACTTTCTAAATGTTTCTACCACTTCAGCACTTGGGCAGAGAGTAATCAAAATGTTGTTATGCCTTTTCTAGGACAGAAAATGTCAGTATAAACAACAGCGAACCTCACACTGCTTCTTTTGAGTTCTTTGTCCTTTAATTATTTTTAAAATGTAACCTCATACTTGGTATATATAAAGTTTATTGCCTGCATAGCTGCAATGCAGACATCAGTACACAGTTCTAAGGCATTGCACAGGCATCATGGTCAGCATTTGTGAGAATTTCACCTATGTTTAATGCTGGGCCTCTGTCTCTTTAAAGATTGTGTCTTACGGTTGTTACCATTCCTGATTTATTCCCCAATATTCTGTGATAAAATCTGGAAGCACATTTTATTAAAGTTATCCAGCTACACTAACTGGCTATAAAGGTGTATGATTAATAGTGTTAAAAAACTATATAGTTTTATCATTAAATTATACTTTTCAGGCAGTTTAATAGCATCCACAATACTTAGGAGTGCTTTTGTGTGAAGCAGTGAGCACAGATAAGCCAGACAGGCATTATTTATTTATAATGTGATACTGAAGTGCTTTTGAGCAATTTTTCATGCCATAAAAACTCCAAGATTCATATAATGTAATTTAGGTGTTTACAGGGTTAAATTTCTGTGCTTCTTTCAAGCAACTTGATACCATGTATAATAAGACAGAAAGAGCATGTATGTGTGAAAGTGTGTGTGTGAAAATAACCTATGTGGTAATTTGTCAACACTCATAGGGAAGAACAATATAAGTTAGCTTCTAGAGCAGAAAGTGCCATAGCAGAGGTGAATAGTAAATCAGATTTGTGGTTTCTACTTTGTAGACAAAACTATTGCAAAAGGATAATGTTTGATTCTTTACTGTTACAAATAACCGAGTTTCAGATTCTGAAAAATATTTTGCAAAATCCTATTAATTTCAGTTTAGCAGTTACAAGACATGCATAATAAAGCATAGTCCAATTAAAATTAAAGCAGGATAAACTAGATATTTACTGAGTAGGGAAAGTATTTTACAGTAGAAAAAATGGAAATATGCAAAAAAATTATTCAAAACCCACAATTTGCACCTTATTTTGTACACTCAAAAGGGTAAGAGAACACATTTGTAACCCAAATGCCCTTCTTTTCTGTCAAGGCTCTTGTAAATAAATAACTTATTTATCATGTGATTTAAGCATTACCACTTGTCATGGGAATATGAGCAATGTATGATGTTGCTTAAATATTGAAGCAGTACTATCCAGATATCTCCAAAAGTTGATCAGCTCAAAATTCAACTTCATATTCATAGATAATAATCTGCAACACTTCTTCCCAGTTCTGCTTTATTAGATCCTCCACAAAATTTTTTATGCTAAGCAAGAAATACTTGGTTTTATTTGTGTATTGCTGCATGAAGCTTGTTAGCATGCATTTGACTCCTCATAGTGCAAATATATGTGAACAGGAAATGTGAGAATAAGAGAAAGTTTGAGTGTTGAAATCATGGTAAAGTTGTGATCTTCTAAGTCACACTGTTCAGCTTTATTGTTTTTTTTTTTTTTTTTTTTAATTGCATGTTAAGGGAGAAAATATTGTCCAGAATTGAAATTCAATGAAAATGAATAGCTTGATATTGAAAGCATGAAATCCCATCTCAAATAACCTTGAACACAAGGAAAGAACCACTCTTTTCAGAGAAAGCCAACACTAAAACATCATTTTCAGTGCAAAAAGAACTCTTGTTATTTAAGTAAAGGGAATACAGGTAGTCTTTAGAAGAATTAGGTCCTCTGTCCGTCTTAACTTTTGTTGATCTAGAAACATTCTGTAAAACATTCACAAAATCACAGAATCACCTAGATTGGAAGAGACCTTGAAGATCATCTAGTCCAACCATTAACCTAACATTGACAGTTTCCAACTACACCATATCTCTAAGCGCTATCTTGACCGTACTCTTAAAGACCTCCAGGGATGGGGACTCCACCACCTCCCTGGGCAGCCCATTCGAACACCTAACAACACGTTCTGTAAAGAAATGCTTCTTAAATCCAGTCTAAACCTTCCCTGGTGCAACTTGAGGCCATTCCCTCTTGTCCTATCGCTTGTTACTTGGTTAAAGAGACTCATCCCCATCTCTCTGCAACCTCCTTTCTGGTAGTTGTAGAGGGCAATGAGGTCTCCCCTCAGCCTCCTCTTATCCAGACTGAACAACCCCAGTTCCCTCAGCCGCTCCTCGTACGACATGTGCTCCAGACCCTTCACCAGCTTCATTGCCCTTCTCTGATCACACTCGAGTAATTCAATGTCCTTTATTGTAGTGAGGGACCCAAAACTGAACACAGTAATCGAGGTGCATCCTCACCAGTGCCGTGTACAGGGGTAAGATCACTTCCCTGTCCCTGCTGGCCACGCTATTTCTGATACAAGTGAAGATACCATTGGCCTTCTTGGCCACCTGGGCACACTGCTGGCTCATGTTCAGCCAGCTCTCAATCAACACCCCCAGGTCCCTCTCTGACTGGCAGCTTTCCAGCCACTCCTCCCCAAGCCTGTAGCACTGCTGGGGGTTGTTGTGGCCGAAGTGCAGCACCTGGCATTTGGCCTTATTGAAACTCCTACAGTTGGCCTTAGCCCATTGCTCCAGCCTGTCCAGATCTCTCTGCAGAACCTCCCTACCCTTCAGATCAACACTCAGATCAACTACCCAGATCAACACTCCCACCCAACTTGGGTCATCTGCAAACTTACTGAGGGTGCACTCAATCCCCTCATCTAGATCATCAATAAAGATGTTAAAGAGGAGTGGCCCCAAAACTGAGCCCTTGGGGACACCACTCGTGACCGGTTGCCAACTGGATTTAACTCCTTGGGCCTGACCATCTGAAGTGCTAAGGCTTGGACAACAGGCCCAAGCCAGCGTTGACCTATAGATGAATCCTGTATATTTTATAACTGATGATCATTGTGCTAGTAGGTATTGTACTAAGTTATAGCAACCCATTTATGCTGGTGTAAAAAGTGCTAAAGCATTGAAATACTGAAGCCTGAACAACAGGCCCCAAGCTGAAGCTGCTAACTTAGCATGTAGTAATTAATAAAATATGTAAACTCACTAGTGAAAGACAAAGTATAATCAGTAGTGAGGACAGAGTGTATTCAACTTTCCTTTCACAGCCTTGTTCAGGGCTGAGAACCCAAGTATTTGGTCTTGTTAGAAACTCCCTTGGTCTCCCCCCCGAGCCCTGGCCAAGCTTTGGGTGGAATCCAACAGGAGAATGAAACCAGAAACTTTCCACTCAAAACAAAGGTGCCAGCTATTCTGGCTTGTCAATCTCTGTTATATAAGGCTGAACCCGTTTGCAGCGACTTTGGATGCCTCACCTATGGATGGATGCACCGTGTAGGATTTCCCACTTGCCGGGACTGGCTCTCCAAATCCTCGCTGTAACCGGGGCTGCCCAGCGACTGCGGATCTGGATGATGATGATAATATATGCAAGTGGTGATGTATTTCTCTTAATTACTATTCTCTCTGTCTCTCTCTCATGTAGTAATGATTTGATGCATTACCCTGTATTTTCCTGTTTGTTGCTTTAAGTGAACTGTTCTGCTTCTTCTTACTGCATGTTTTCTGTATTACTCTGTTACATTACTTGGTTATCACCAGTAAAATACGCTTACTCTTTTCACTCTGGTGTCTGAGTTTAATTGGTATCCTTAATCAGCAAAACACCATCCAACCAACTTTTCACCCAGCAAAGTGTGTGCCCATCCAAGCCACGAGTAGCCAGTTTCGCCAGGAGAATGCTCTGGGAAATGGTGTCAAAGGCCTTACTGAAGTCAAAGTAGACAACATCCACAGCCTTTCCCTCATCCAATAAGCAGGTGGTCCTGTCATAGAAGGAGATCAGGTTTGTCAAGCAGAACCTGCCTTTCATAAACCCATGCTGACTGGGCCTGATCATCTGGTTGTCCCACATGTGTTGTATGATGGTACTCAGGATGAGCTGCTCCATCAGCTTCCCGGGCACTGAAGTCAAGCTGACAGGCCTGTAATTTCCTGGATCATCCTTCCAACCCTTCTTATAGATGGGCATCACATTGACCGATTTCCAATCTGTTGGGACCTCCCTGGTCAGCCAGAACTGCTGGTAAATGATGGAAAGCGGCTTGTTGAGCACCCCAGCCAGCTCCTTCAGCACCCTTGGGTGTATCCCATCAGGTCCCATAGACTTGTGTATGTCTATGTGATGCAGTAGGTCACTGACTATCTCTTCCTGGATTGCGGGGGGGTCATTCTCCCAGTTTCTGTCTTCTGGCTGAGGAGGCTTGATAGCCTCATTACAACTAGATTTGTTATTAAAGACTGAGGCAAAGAAGGCATTAAGCACCTCAGCCTTTTCCTCATCACTTGTTGCCATGTTTCCTCCTGCGTCTAGACCAGAGAGGCTCTCCCTGGTCTTTCTTTTGCTGTTGACATACTTATAGAAACATTTCTTGTTGTCCTTGACTGCTGAAGCCAGATTAATTTCTAGCAGGGCGTTAGACCTCCTGATTTCCGCCATGCATAGCCTCACAGCATCTCTGTAATCATTGTGATGTGGCTGACCTCTTCTTCCAAAGGCTGTAAACTCTCCTTTTCTCCCTGAGTTGCCGCCAAAGCTCCCTGTTTAGCAAGGGTGGTTTCTGGCGCTGGCTTCTCTTCCAGCACCTGGGGACAGCCTGCTCCTGTGCCATTAAGACTTCCTTCTGAAAGAGTGTCCAGCCTTCCTGGACCCCTATCCCCTTCAGGATGATCTCCCAGGGGATTCTGTCAAGCAGGTGACTAAACAAGTCAAAGTCATCCCTTTTGAAGTCCAGGATGGCAGTTCTGCTTCCCCCTCTCTTGGCCTCTCTAAGAATAGAGAACTCTATTATTTCATGATCGCTGTTCCTTAGTTGGCCTTCAACCACCACATCCTTCACCAGTCCTTCTCTGTTCACAAAGAGAAGGTTCAGCAGGGCACCTTCTCTGGTCAGTTCTCTCACCAGCTGTGTCAGGAAGTTATCTTCTACACATTTCAGGAATCTCTGGGACTGGTCCCGCTCTGCTGTGTTGTATTTCCAGCAGATGTCTGGGAAATTAAACACTCCCACAAGAAGAAGGGCAAGCGATCATGAGATTTCTCCGAAGTCCCTCTAGAATATTTCATCCACCTCTCTGTCCGGGTTACATGGCCTATAGTAGACTCCCACTACAACATCTGCCCTGTTGGACTTCCCCCTGATTCTAATGCAAAGACACTCCGCTCTGTCTTCACTATACTTGTGCTAAAAGCAATCATAACAGTACCCAACATACATCATTTCCTGGATTAGCTAGGATAGGTTTAAGTTTCCCCAGCAGTGGGGGGAAGCTCTAGCCGGATTATTCAATACCATGCTGATGTCGCCTCCTGGCGCCCAAGCACGGGAGCGCAGGAGAGTCGGTGAACGTTTGTGTTATGTGATCTCTCTGCTCTTACTGCTCTATCGGTAGATATCTTGCTCTGTTCATTGTTATTACTGTTATTATTATTGTTGTTGTTTGCTTTGTCGCTGTTGCACTGTTGTATTAAAACTCTCCTTATCTCAGCCCAGGGGCTTTGTATTTCACTCCCTTTGTGGGGGAGGGGCAGTGGCCGCATGGTCTCAGACCCTGGCAGGGACTAAACCACCACAACTGCCCTCAAGGGGGAGAAGGGGCTGCAGGATCTGAAAGTGAACCTACTGGTGCAGCAGCTGGGCCAGGGGGACAGGCAGTGCCAGTACCAGTCGCCTCCACCAGCACAGCAGCTGGGCCAGAGGGACAAGCAGTACGAATAACAGTCGCCCCGATACGGAAAACCAAATATACCAAAAAAATCCCTTGCAGTGTATAGGGCGATGATGAACCAGGCCCGTCACGAGAGCAGGAGTAAGAGCAGGAGGTAATCATCCAATCTCTATCCCTGAGTGAGTTGCGAGATATGCCAAAGGATTTCAGCCACCTTCCAGGCGAGCAAATTTGCACCTGGCTGCTCCGATGCTGGGATAGTGGAGCTGCTGGTTTTGAATTGGAGGGGAGAGAGGCCAAGCAGCGGGGACCTTTAGCCAAGCAGGCTGGTATTGAGAAGGCAATAGGGAAACAGGCTCAAACCCTCAGCCTTTGGAGGCGACTCCTGCTCGGTGTGAGGGAGAGGTACCCCTACAAGGATGATGTTCTATGTCGGTTAGGCAAGTGGATCGACATGGAGAAAGGCATTCAGAACCTCAGGGAATTGGCTGTGTTTGATATGGTTTATGGTGATCTGAATGATGAGCGGTCACCAATGGATCCAGATCAGGCCCCTTGCACACAGTTGATGTGGTGGAAGTTCCTGCAAAGTGGACCAGAGGCACATTCCAAAGCATTAGCAGTAGCGTCCTGGTGGCGAGATGCCCAGACTCAAACAGTGGACGAAGTGATTATCCAGCTCCAGCAATATGAGGGAAGTCTCCCTTCCTCCCAACATGCTTTGGTTTCAACTGTAGAGGCACTGTCTCAGAGGCTCCAGAAAGTGGAACAGGACATGTCCTACATTCCACCTGCACGGGCCAATGTCTCAGCTATTAGAAGCAGGCGCTTCCCCACCCAAGAGAAGGGCAGTGGAAGGTACACGCCACGGGGCACCCTGTGGTTCTTCCTCCGTGGCCATGGGGAAAACATGAGGAGGTGGCATGGACAGCCCACTTCCGCCCTAGTTGCATGAGTACAGCAGCTGAAAGGGAAGACCACCATGAAAGGGGAATCTTCCAAGAGAGACGCAGCTCCAGTGTCCAGTCAGAAATCCCCCAGACAGAATAGAATGGCCAACACTATGCTTGACCCTCTTGAGGGGACCAGGAAGTCATTCTTGCGGGAGTCACTCTTAGATCAAGTGAGTGATGGTGAGCAGGATTAGAGGGGCCTTGCCTCCAGCCGGGTGGAAGAAAGGGATAATCGGATTTACAGGAAGGTGTGGATCCAATGGCCTGGCACATCAGACCCACAAGAATATATGGCCTTAGTAGACACTGGCGCACAGTGCACCCTGATGCCATCAAGCCACAGTGGGGTTGAATCCATCTGTATCTCCGGAGTGACAGGGGGATCCCAACCGCTGACCCTATTAGAAGCTGAAGTAAGCTTAACTGGGAAAGACTGGCATAAGCACCCCATTGTGACTGGCCTAGATGCCCCGTGCATCCTAGGTATAGATTACCTCAGGAGAGGGTACTTTAAAGACCCAAAAGGGTACCGGTGGGCCTTTGGTATAGCTGCCCTGGAGGAGGTTGAACAATTGTCCACCTTACCCGGCCTCTCAGAGGATCCCTCGGTGGTGGGGTTGCTTAAGGTTGAAGAGCAGCGAGTGCCAACTGCTACCAAGACGGTGCACTGGCAGCAGTACCGTACTAACCGAGATTCCCTGGTCCCCATGCATCAGCTGATCCGTCGACTAGAAAGCCAGAAGGTGATCAGCAAGACTCATTCACCTTTCAACAGCCCTATATGGCCAGTGAGAAAGCCTAATGGCGAATGGAGACTAACCGTGGAGTACCGTGGCCTGAATGAAGTTACACCAGCAATGAGTGCTGCAGTGCCGGACATGCTAGAGCTCCAGTATGAGCTGGAGTTGAAGGCAGCCAAGTGGTACGCCACAACTGACATCGCTAATGCATTCTTCTCCATCCCAATAGCACCAGAGTGCAGGCCACAGTTTGCATTCACTTGGAGGGGTATCCAGTACACCTGGAATCGATTGCCCCAGGGGTGGAAACACAGCTCCACCATTTGCCATAGACTGGTCCATACTGCACTGGAGAAAGGTGGGGCTCCAGAACACCTGCAGTTCATTGACGATATCATTGTATGGGGGGACACAGCTGAGGAAGTCTTTGAAAAAGGAGAGAAGATAATTGAAATCCTCCTGAAGGCTGGTTTTGCCATCAAGCGAAAGAAAGTTAAGGGGTCTGGAAGGGAGACTCAATTCCTAGGAATAAAATGGCAAGATGGGCGTCGCCACATCCCTGTGGAGGTGATAAACAAGATAACAGCCATGGCCCCACCAACCACTAAAAAGGAGACTCAGTCTTTCCTGGGTGCTGTGGGTGTCTGGAGGATGCACATCCCAAACTACAGCCCGATTGTGAGTCCTCTCTACCACGTAACCTGCAAGAAGAACGATTTTAAATGGGGCCCTGAGTAACAGCAAGCCTTTGAACAAATTAAGCAGGAGATTACCCAGGCAGTGGCCTTCGGGCCAGTCCGGACAGGGCAGGAGATTAAGAACGTGCTCTACACCGCAGCCGGGGAGAATGGCTCTTCCTGGAGCCTTTGGCAGAGAGCAGCTGGGGAATCCCAAGGCCGACCTCTAGGTTTTTGGAGCCGGGGATACAAAGGCTCTGAAGCTAACTATACACTGACTGAGAAGGAGATATTGGCAGCGTACGAAGGAGTTTGAGCTGCCTCAGAAGTGGTCGGCACTGAGACACAGCTCCTCCTGGCACCCCGACTGCCAGTGCTGGGATGGATGTTCAAAGGAAAGGCTCCCTCCACACATCATGCAACAGATGCCATGTGGAGTAAATGGGTTGTGTTGATAACACAACGGGCTCAAATAGGGAACCTCGACCGCCCAGGATTAGTGGAAATGATCATAAACTGGCCAGAGAGCAAAAATTCTGGGATGTCACCAGAACAGGAGGTGAAACGTGCTGAGGAGGCCTCACCATATAACGAGCTGCCAGAGGAGGAGAAGCGATATGCCCTGTTCACTGATGGGTCTTGTTGCATTGTGGGGAAACATCGACAATGGAAGGCTGCAGTGTGGTATCCCACACAACGAACCACTGAAGCTGTTGAGGGACAAGGTGAATCGAGCCCAGTTTGCAGAGGTGAAAGCCATCTAATTGGCTTTGGCGATTGCTGAGCGAGAAAAGTGGCCGAGGCTCTATCTCTACAATGACTTGTGGGTGGTGGCAAGTGCCCTGTGGATGTGGTTGCAACAATGGAAACAGAACAACTGGCAACGCAAGGGCAGACCCTGAAGTATGGCAGGATATTGCAGCCCGGGTGGAGAACCTCGTTGTGAACGTGCGCCATGTGGACACCCATATACCCAAGAGTTGGGCCACTGATGAACATCAACATAACCAGCAGGCAGACCAGGCTGCTAAGATCGAAGTGGCTCGGGTGGACTTGGACTGGCAGCGTAAAGGTGAACTGTTCATAGCCCGGTGGGCCCATGAGACGTCGGGCCACCAAGGCAGAGATGCAACATACAGGTGGGCTCGAGATCGAGGGGTGGACCTCACCATTGACACCATCCCAGAGATCATCCACAGATGTGAGACGTGTGCTGCAATCAAACAAGCCAAACGGGTGAAGCCCCAGCGGAATGGAGATCGATGGATGAAATATAAATATGGAGAGGCCTGGCAGATTGACTACATCACACTGCCACAGACCCGTCAAGGCAAGCACCACGTGCTCACAATGGTGGAAGCAACCACTGGATGGCTCGAAACTTATCCAGTGTCCCACGCCACCGCCTGGAACACCATCCTGGGCCTTGAAGTCCTGTGGCGACACGGCACCCCAGAGAGGATTGAGTCGGTCAATGGGACTCACTTCCGAAATAACCTCATAGATGCCTGGGCAGAAGAATACGGCATCGAGTGGGTCTACCACATCCCCTACCACGCACCACCCTCTGGGAAGATGGAGCGCTACAATGGACTGTTAAAAACTACATTGAGAGCAATGGGGGGTGGAACCTTCAAACACTGGGACACACATCTGACAAAGGCCATTTGGTTAGTCAACACAAGAGGATCTGCCAATCGAGCTGGCCCAGCTCAGTCAAAACTTCCTTGTGTTGTAGACGGGGATAAAGTCCCTGTGGTGCGCATGAGGGATGTGCTGGGAAAAATGGTCTGGGTTAGTCCTGCACCTGGCAAAGGCAAATCCATCCACGGGATTGCTTTTGCTCAAGGACCTGGGTGCACCTGGTGGGTGATGCAGAAGGATGGAGAGGTCCGATGCGTACCACAAGGGGATCTGATTGCAGGTGAAAACACACTGTGAATTATACTGTGCTTTTATTAATTTTTCTTTGTTATTGCTAATTGCTAAATGGCAGCTGGACGTGACGCAAATAGTATAGAATAAAGGGGTGGATTACATCCTGGTTTAGCTAGGATAGGGTTAAGTTTCCCCAGCAGTGGGGGGGAAGGTGTAGCCGGATTATTCAATACCATGGTGATGTCACCTCCGGGTGTCCAAGCGCAGGAGGGCGGGAGAGTCGGTGAATGTTTGTGTTATGCGATCTCTCTGCTCTCACTGCTGTATTGGTAGATATCTTGCTCTGTTCATTGGTATTACTGTTATTGTTATTGTTGTTGATTGTTTTGTTGCTGTTGCACTGTTGTATTAAACCTCTCCTTATCTCAGCCTCGGGGCTTTGTATTTCACTCCCTTTGTGGAGGAGGGGCAGTGGCCGCGTGGTCTCAGACCCCGGCAGGACCTAAACCACCACACATCATCACCCCACCACCTCTCTTTTCCTTGTCTATCCCTTCTAAAGAGCTTGTAGCCATCATTTGGTGCACTCCAGTAATGGGAGACATCCCACCATATTTCTGTGAGAGCCACTAAATAATAATTTTCCTGTTTCACCATGGCTTCAAGTTCCTCCTCTTTGTTACCCATGTTGTGTATATTGGTGTAGATGCATTTCAGATGGGCTGATGTCCCCAGCACCTTTTTGCATTTAGAGGTCCTAAGTCCAGCCTGACCTTTCACAGGTGTTACCATGGTTACTGATCCATCCATATCCATATTCAGGTTCTCTATATTGCCGTGACATCCAGAGGGATATGAACCCAGTATACTCTGTTGTGTGTTCTTATGCCTTTTCCTCTGAAGTGCAGAGTGTATAGACACTGCTGTGATAAGCCTGCTTGTTCTCAAAGAATAATTTTGAAAACAATCCATTCATAGTCAGCTAGAACCTTAAATTAACACAGAAAGATGTGGCAATCATGGGAGAATGAGCTGCTGTAAAATGTTTTGCAAAGGGAGGAAAACTGATAATTAACACTAGTCAGAATGGCAGAGGAGGTATCTTGTTTCACAAACTTTAATTTAATTTAGTTCCATACATCTGTTCAAGGCAACTGGATGAATTATTTATCCTGGATAGGGTACAAGTAACCCAGCCGAATGTATTGTGAGAAAGCCACACAGCTTGGTATCAATCATCAGACCATTTTTAGATGCTTTTTACTCAAAGGAAGATGAGTAAAAGAAGAAAGACTATATACTAGCTCCAAACAGTTCTGGCACTACTGTGGTTAGTTCATCTTCAATGAACTCAGTTGAACTATGCCTATTTGCTGCATCTTAGGATCTTGTCCTTAATATAAATTATAAAACTGAGACAGAAATCAATGGTGTTATCAAATCATAACCTCACCTGTGAAACAGTCCTGTGATCTAGAACCTGAAAATATCTGAAAAGGTAAACCAAGGGGAACAAATGATGAACAAGTTCAAACAAAGATTTTAATTATGTTACCAAATATTCAGAAAAACTAAACTCAGATTTTTAAAAGCAGATCTAACATTTGTCCAAATAACACTTACTGCTCCAAATAACACTTACTGGTCCAAATATCTTTCACCTGGCAGATTTCAGGAGGATGTATTTTTTAATTTTTCCTTGGTTTTATATTCATTAATTCACTTTCCCTTTTTCATCTAACTAATAGGAATGCTGGACTAGTAGTGTCTAAGGCTCTTTTGAAATGTCTGTTACTAATTTCCCAAACTAGCTTTCAGGTGGCTGAGTGAACAGTGCTGGCATCTATATACTATAAGGTGGCATTGAGTATGACTGTGCTTTTCTAGTCAGATAATTGAAAACTTAGGCATTTATGATTAATTTCCTTATCCTTGAAATTCTGCAAACACTTATTTCCTTTTCTTTTCCTCCGTGTTTTTTTTTTTTTGTTGTTGTTGCTGTTCTGTTTATTTGTGTCTTCCTTCCTTTCCTTCTTTTATATGCCAACATGGAATATAAAGCATGAAAAAACCAGGAAAATCAGATTGCATAGCAAGATCACTAACAGATGTCATAAGATTTACTACTCTTTTACACCTTCATGATTAGAGGTTCTGTTTGGGTGTGCTAGTGAGTAGGTCTTTTTAATTATGCATAAGCCTTTCAGGTTGTTCTCTAAGTTTCGCACCAAAAAGAAAAAAGTTCTGTTAGGAAAAGTTCTGTTAAGTGTTTCATTTGCATGCATATCACAAATAGCAGCTCAGAAGATATTTAGTATTTCATATCTAGCTATTCTTTGTAACAATCACTGCCTTTGCCATGTTGTGTTATAATAAAATGCATCCAGGAAAAACTAGAGATATGGTTTAAACAACATAAGCTGATTTCGGAATTCTGGGAACTGAAGAGGAAGTGGTTTTTTTCCACAATATTTGATTCATGGTTCCATGTCTTTCTGCATTATTTGATTGTTGCAGGTTCATGGAAAAGCTCAGAGGCTGAGAGTTTACTTGATAGAGAGCAAGTGACAAGAAATTACAATAAAACAGAGGCAAATACTGCTGGCGTTATGCAGATGTCTGCTTTAGCTTGCATTAGATCACATACCGTTCATCAGTACAAGAGTTCTGTTTAGCTGTGGTAAGGCTTTATTGAAAAGAATATGGAAAGCAGCAATGAAGGTCAATATCAGCTGCTAACTTTCTTTGACTATGGATCAGTTCTGGCCTTAGACATTGTTGGAAACTCTTATGATCTCACATACAGTACAGTCTTTCATCCTAAGCTTATTGAAGCACCATAAATGTTTGAAGTCTAAATATCAGAAGCTCTGTGTACTGGTTACATTTTGCCATTAGCGTTAAAAGGATATGCTACCTGATCAAATGTGACTAGATACAATCAAATGAACCTATTATTTATATAATAATTTTGAAGAGGTGGACTGGCATACACATGAATTAGATAAGTGTTTATCAACATATCAGTGGTGATTATAGCAAAACTTGGGTATTGTCAATGTCCTCTCCAGTCAGTGCACAAACAGCTCTGCAGTCAGATGATTTGTAAGCATGTTGCACATTAAAGTCAGGTTCTCCTCCAAACACTTTTGCTTTTACATTTGTTGTTGACATTCCTGTTACCTTTGTAGCTATGTCTTTTTTGTTTAGCACATATAGAGATGGAATATAAGCAAAATTTGTATGAAGGAGCAGCTGAAACTTTTAGCTGTTATTACTATCTGTGATCCCAGTAGTTTCATTTGTAAAACATTATTTTATCTTTTTCTCCTTTTCACTTCCATATCCCACATAATTACTGTTTCTTACCTGGAATAAAAGGGAAGGACAATTAACAGGAAAGGACACATTGTCATGGACGTTGCTTTCAAAGGGTCTTCTTTGAACTAGTTATCTTTTAGCCAGTGAGGCCACTCAACACTGAAGAGCAAATTCTGTCTTGCTATGTGGAAGTGCAGTCTCATTTCCTTTGATTTCAGTAGAAGCTTTGTGGACTTCATTGGCTATCTTTTTATCCAGGAAGACCATAGAGACATCTTACTATCTGTTCAACAAATTAAACCAATATTTTTGTATATTGACAAGATGGCATTGCTGTCCATTTAATTTCCACTTTCCTTCCAGGGTGAGTTAATGTGGACAATATAAATGTCCAAGTTTGTATGAATTATAATTCTTCCTTTCCTGTCTGAAGAAAAATCAGTGTTTAGCAGAGAATGGTGAACTGCAGGAGCCAAGACAATAAAAGTCTTGTTGCTTTACCTCTTTAACTCTGAGTTGGTGTCCCCATAAATCCCTTATTTCTGGTGTTTGAGAGTAAATGGTAAGTAAATAAGGATTTAACCTCTTAAAATCAGGGTGAGTTTTTGTATTTTACTTTCTGTGCCAAAACAGTTATGGATTAGGCAAAACAATTACTATGGGTGAAATATGACTATTAGTAACCAGTAAGCATAATAAAAAAATATAGGGATACACTTGGAACGTAGCTATTGTATTAGAAAATAAAAATTAGTGTATTTTCTAATATATTAGAAATAATGTAATAATAAATTAATCATACATTCTAATACTTTCCAATTTTCTAACTTGCATTTAAGTACAAACCACTGTTTGTAAAATCTAATGTTTAGCTTATTTTAGAACATGACCTCTCATCAGAGCATACTAGCTATATATTATGGCTTGTATATTAATTTATACAGCAATCTCATTTGTTATGTTGTCAAGGAATTATGCATGTGTACAAAGACCACAGACAGTGTGGAGAGCAACTGGAAAGTACTTCTATGAAACCAAGTCTGCTTATTTATTGTCTGTCTTTTGAGAATCCAGTCGCAATATTAAAGACAGCAAACCCTTCATTAAAAAAAGAAAAAAATTTAAAATGGATATGAATACATATGCTTGAGATGTGATAATTATGACTTGCTCTATTGTTCTGTGATGTTTCCCACTGCACTGCATCTATCCTCTGGACATGTGTCATTTGTGTCTCTATTTTGTGATGCCTCTAAAGAAAACTGCAGACTCAAAAGTTTTTTTTCACCCTTTCATTCTATTGTTCCTCTTTGCTCTTGCTCTTTCACGCTGTCACTCTGACTCTCTCTTCTCTCACACTCATGCCCTCTCACTCTTTTTCCCAATATCTTTCTTGCTCAGTTTCTCTGTCTTTTTTTCCTCTGTCTTCTCTAAAAAGCAAATACATATACACATGCACACAAGTACTTCTGAATCTTCCAGCCCACTCATTCCCTGTGTTGCCACCACCTTTGGAATTTTACAGTGTTGCTAATTGGGTCCCAAGACTATATCAACCACTGAAAATAACAGCATGTCTGGAAATCAGATTGCAGAAGTAGTCTGACTGTAAAATAAAATTAGCAGTGTTGTTTTTCTAGAGTCAAAAAGAGGATATAAGGAGAAGGGTTGCAAATTAGTCATTAAGATGCAAAGTGAATACCATGGTCTCACAATAGGCCGAAGAGAGATAATTTCTCCATCTTTGTACTGACTTAGTTGTTTAATAAATAATACATTGTGGCATTAGAAAGAAAAATGAAGACAGTTATATCAATTTTAATTTCCGTATGATTAAATGCAATTTGTCAGTATTTAATATTTTCTAAATAAAATAGGTAGGGTCAGCTCTTGTATGTTTACAATTCAGTTAGACCTCATTAATTTCAGATGAAAATTTGGTATTTAGTCACATCAGTGAAATTTTACTCAATTTCTTTGTGTGTGCTTGGTCATCTAAAGTTTGTAAAATGTGTTGAGAAACACCACAAAATTTTAAGGGTTTCTACTGAATGTAGGAATGCTGGTGTTCAGAAACACTTCTTAGTTGAATTTTGACAATGTAAAGTCTGTGGGGAAGTGAAATATTTTTGTTCACTTGGTTCTTGCTGGAATACTTACCAAGTGTACAACCACAGTTCCTGAACATAGAATTTCAAGCAGTTTTGAGCAGTTTCCCATTGCCTGAAACTGCCTTGCTGATGAGGTCCAGTATGTTGTTTGCCATAGTTGTAAAACTTTCCTGAGAAACAGTGCACAGGCTTGGTATGCACTCATACTAATAACCAGTTACACATATATAGATCACCAAGTGGGCACTACCTGTCACAGAGGCTCTCAATGAAACAAACAACCACCAAAAATTAAAAAATCATTATCAACACAATTAACTAGCCCTCCACAATTACTGAATTACAGGTTTGAATGTCCATGAGAGGACAACAAAGCAACTTCCTAGCATTTAACAACAACCCAAAACACAGAACAAAGCACCACTTTCTGGGTTTCAAGGACAACCCAAAATACTATCACTTCTATGGTTTAACAACAATCCAAGATGCCCTATCACTCACCTAACAAGTGAGGGCTCTCAACTTCAAGGATCTTCTCAGGGCAGCATCCAGACCCAAGTAACCTCAAGAAGTTTCCTTTGGTGGCATCCTGGCTGAAGGAGAGAGTCCTCAACCACTGCATAGTACTCCAGAGGAACTAACTCAAAATGGCTCCCTCAGAGGACTCCATTTATACCCAGACCGAATCTGAAGTGTGGTCAATAGTGGCTCCTATTGCTCAAAGGCACCAACTACTGTGAAGCCCTGAGAACAAAGGCAATAGCTGCTATACTTCAGCAGCCAAGAAGCCCTATTTTCATTGGATGGATACACCTGCTACACTACCACATAAACTGGGGCAGGTAGTATTTAGATATCTGTGGGTGGCTGTTAGTAACTAATGCAAATTAAAGAGTAATTACCAGAAGATGATGACTTGACAAATCAGCAAGACATTCAAGCAAGGATGAGCCATATAGCAGTGAGAAATCCCAGCAAAATTCAAACAACTGAGAATCAGAAAAATAAAAGCAGTAGAGGCAGATAAATGGTTCTCAGGGGATTAGGGGATGGAAGGTAATAATCCCCAAAAGCCAAAGAGTGGAAAATCTATGAGGGCCATTTGTGTCCAATACTGTAAAATTGTCAAGCAGAGATACTATATAGCCTATCAGAAGCTGATGAAATGCTCCAGAACAGTACTTATCCAACGGTGACAGAATGTCAACATTCTGTATGTATATATGTATATATACAGGAAATATATACTATAAGACTGGCAACATCATGACCTGGGCATTTTTGTTTGTTTAAATTAGCACCTAATAAAAGATGGCATATTTTACTTATTCTGAGTTTTCCTTTTTTTTTTTTTAATACTTCTGCCTCATCATAAAATTAATTTATTCTTGTTCTGTATGTTCTCTCACCCTGATCCTAGACCTACCAGGAAAATAGTCCTTAAATGACCACTACTAAATATGTACAGAAGTAAAAAGAGCAATGGCTAACAAAAAAACCCCAAACAAACATTAAAACACAAAATAACACATACACAGAAAGAAAATTAACTGAGTTAGGCTGCAATTCAAATGCAGCAATTTTAGGGAAAATCTTCCTGTTGAATAAAGACTGATGAAATTTTGTTTGATTTCTTACAGGACTGGTTTATTTCCAGTGTACAGGTCAGCTGTAGTTCAATATTACTTAAATAGTATTTAAATGTTTATCTAACTTTGGGATACCTATAATGAAGAGTTCTAACTTTGTTGAGAGAAGGAATAGATTAAACAGAATACTGAGAGAATCTGAGAATGTGGCAGCCCCTCTACTGTCCACCTCAAGAAGTTGTAAGTAGAAAATGTGCTCAACTTTAAATGAATGGTTAGAGAGGTCATTGATCACCATAACACAGAACTGATAAAATATCCTATAAAAATTAAAAAAAAAAAAGAAAATGAATGCAAACATATCCTTTTTCTATGTATATATTTGTGCATGTATAGATACATATGTAGCTGTACCTATATAAATGTATACAGTTTTGTACTTAAGGCTCAGAAGAAAGAGGAGATCTCTGATACTGAGTTGACATTTAGGTACTGTAATGATGAATGATCTTGTAAAACACAGATCCAAAGAAAATAGACTAGCTGTTGGAAGATACTTTCTCCCTCCAGCAGGAAGGCTGAATATTGTATCTTGCCATGGTAATGATATAGTATACTTTGCCGTTGCTAGTAGCTATGGTTAAGAATTGTGCTAGTAGCCATAGCTACCGCACATATGGGGACAATTTTAAGGTTTTGAAACCTGGTGAACAAGACTTTGAATTGTGGTTGAGGTAAACTTGATTATTGATAAGTTTATTAAATACAAGGTTTGACCTACAAACCTTACACAATAAGCAGAACATCCTGAACCGTAATCGTGAATGTCTGGGATAACTTGGCCATGAAACTAAGTTTTGAGTGTCCTGGAAGTGAACTACCTTCATTATAATACTAAAAATCACACCTACAGGTCAAAAAGACCCCTGCCCAGGTTAAGACCCTTCCCCTGAGCATGCGTAGTAGTAGAAGCATTTTGTAAGTAGTATTATAATTGTATGTTAATCACTAACCAATCAGTATCTGATAGGTGTGTATGGAAAAGTATGAACCTCTGATTTTTGTGTATAAAAGGAGCACAAAACCCCACTGTTGGTGTGCTTGATTTGTGGAAGAGACCACTAAGCACCCAGGCCTGAATAAATACAATATCTCTCCTGAGCTTGTTAAGATTGGTTTATTGCATGCCAAGCATGAATCTGCTTTTTGGATAACAGTAAGACCTATATTTACATTCATATGAGGTTTGGGGAATGTCAGTCTTCCATATCTGTATTGTATGTGCTTTAGAAATGGAGGTTTAAGCTTAAAGCAGGTAAAATTTAGAGATATATTCATAACATCAAGAATGAGTGAAAGTGGGTTTCAGTCCAAAACAGAAAGTTGCAACCTAAACACTTCTGTAAGGATTTACGTTGTTCTAAAGGACCCATGAGGGCAGAGGAAAGTCTGGGTACAAGCTAGTGATTTATGCTGCCCGTTATAAAGCAATCTTATAATATTTTCCTCTCACTTCTCACTTTTTTAAGACTGAAAAATAAGTTGTTTTCAGATCCTACTCTTCTTTCCTCTACAGAAGTAATAAACAGCTCTCTTGATGTTGACGACTTAAGCTATTTTTTGGTTTTGGAGTTTAACGTCTTATGGACAACTTGTCATTTTTTGCTTTTAGCATAACAGTAATTATATGTAAAAGAACTGCGTTCTTTCCCCACACTTCCTGTTGGAAGAGTGGGAGAAGCAAAACAACAGAAAAACTGCAAAACACACATTTTCTTAACACATGGTGCCCAGAACAAACACAGAACAGGATGGAGATCTAGTGATTTGTGTTGACATGTTATCAAGGAGGAATGTGAAGCGAGGTGTAGGCCGCATGGTCCCATTCTTCCACTTTTCTCAAGGAATATTTGACATGACTATGCAGATTTATCTCCTGCTCTTCCCCTTCTCTCAAGGACTGTTTTGCAGTACTCTGCAGACCTTCTCTCTCATTCTTCCCCTTTTCACACAAAACCAGCACCCACCTTGCACCAAGGAATGTGCTGTGTTGTTACTCAGGAAACAATAGCTTGACCACAGTCCCACCCACTCACACATACATACTTAGATAAATACTACCCCGAGTTTGTATCTAACTCTGAGGGACGATAATCTGATACCAAATTGAAGGGACAGATCAATGGGTTTGTGCTCCTCACCCGCCCCCGCCCCCCCACACACCAAGGGACGCCTTTTGGTAAGATGTGGGCCCTTGGCTACGCTGCGTGATTACCCGGGAATTAAGTGTGTGTGATTGCAATAATTTTCTGTGCATAGTGTTATATAGCCAACCTGCAGTTTGTGCATTTATCGTAGGCAATCTCAAAGAATCTGTAGGTGTTGCATAAAAATAAACCATATTATTCGTGAACCTGACTGCTTCTCTTGAATGCAACTGGACCTACAGAATTTGGGCTGTTTGTGTATCTGGTTCAGGCCTATAGTTACAGCCCTAATTGGCATACCTATTAAGAGATAAGTCCAGCCGCCCCTAGCCTGAGAACAGGCTAGAACTCAAGGGGTTTCATCTCTTACCAAATTGATTCATCACATTAAATGCAACAGATTCTCTCACTAATAATATTTTAGACTGCTGTTTTCTGTAAATGTCTTAACACAGAATAGATCTTTACATCGTTGCTTACTAAGCCTTTTTTTTTTTTTTTTTTTCACTGTTACAGAGTGATGAAAGTAATTGCAGTGTTTTTTTGTTTGGCCAAATCTATAGTAAAATATAGGCTTACTTTTTGAAGGATTCAAGTAAATCTATTTAGTGTGCTATTCAAATAATTATTTCATTATTGCTTTATTGGGGCCACCTAGTGTGTTTGGCTTCCCTGTGTAGTAATCAACAATGCTTGTTTTCAGACAAACAAAATAATGACTATGGTCATGATGATAACAGCAATAATACTCGGATTGCAATAGGAGGCTGCTTCTGGCAATTTTTCAGGAATCTGCATAAAGAAAGTCAACAACAATACTTAACACAGTATCTGGAAGACTGGAACAATGTAAATAAAAAATACCAGTAACTTGAACAGACTTTTATCAAATCACAACACACAGAACAATCTCCCTCTCAATATTACTCACGTGTGTACACATCTACTAGATTTGGAATATGTATATCTCAGACAGACATAATATAGGAGTGTTGTTGTGGAGTATTCAAGACTATGTAGCACAATTCCCACATATTAGATCATCAATGAAATTGTGCTTGCACACACTAAATATGGCTTCTTTCACTAAAAATGGTCTTTTGTTTATCTTGCCCCATATCCAAAGAAGGCTGTGGAAAATGAAGAGAACAAATATATAGTGGTGTTGTTCTTCTTGGTAAAAAAATGTAGATTGTTGTGCTGGGTTTGTGTGTGTGGCAGGGGTTTTTGGTAGCAGGGGAGGGGGCTACAGCAGTGGCCCCCTGTGAGAAGCTTCTTGAAGATCCCTCAGCTCCAAGTTGGACACTCCTCTGCGCCAAGGCCAAGCCAATTAATAATGATGACTGTGCCTCTGTGACAACATATTTAAGAAGGGGAATCTGGGAGGAGGAGTGGGAGTTGTGAAGAGGAGTTCCGAGGAGGACATCTGTGCGAACACCAAGGTCAGTGGAAGACAGGAGGAGGAAGGGTGGGAGGTGCACTGGTGCACCCCCCACTGCAGTCCATGGTGAGACAGCAGGGCCGCTCCCTCTGCCACCCATGGAGATCTACGGTGGAGCAGATGTCGACCTGCAGCCCTTATAAGACCCCACACCAGGGCAGATGACTTTGCATGAAGAAGGCTGGGACTCTGTGGGAAGAAGCAGTCCCAATTGTTGTAGCTGGGTGCTGGGAGGATTGCATTATGTGGGAGTGATCCATGCCAGAGCAGGTTGGGGATTGATGCAGCCCGTGGGAAGGACTCCGAGGACTGTCTCCTGTGAGAGGGGAGCGACATGGAGCAGGGGAAAAATTTGATGAGCTCCCACCCCCCCTGCAGCTGTGGAGAAAGAAGTGACAGGACTGACAGCACCCTGCCATTCCCTGCCCCTCTGCTCATGAACAGAGCTAAGTCCAGGAAGAAGGGAGGAGGGGGAAGGTGTTTTTAAGATGTGGTAATGCTTCTCACTGTCCTACTCTGTCTGTTAAGTGCTGTTTTGATAGCATCTGAGTTAAATTTACGTTCTTTTTTCTTCTCCTAACAAACTGTCTTTGCCTGTGACCATAATGGGTGAGTCATCCCTCCCTATCCTTATCTTGATTCCTGAGCCTTTTGCTTTATTTTTCCCTTCCCAGCGCTGGGGGAAAGGGGGGAGTGAGCATTTACATGGTTCTCAGTTTCCCTCTGATGTCAAACCATGACAATTGTTACGCTTTAAGTTTAAGGTCCTTTGTTAGTTCTAGGCCACACATGGAAGATGGTAGAAAGACCCCTATGACCATCTGTAAGTTTTACTTAGATTTGCTGACAATATGCTGCTCTAGTCATAAAAGAAGTTATTTATACTTTATTTCTATTTATAGTCATATAAATGTTATTTATAAAGTAATTGAAGTATTATTATGGAAAATCATATTCCTTATGAATTCAGTTAATGAATAAAATATGTTGTTATGAACACAACTTTTGTGTTTGGGTGCAGACCCCCAAACATGCAGTCATGAGTTAAAGCTAAAGGTGTCGAGGTAAAGGAAGTTTGATAACAACCTGTTTTAGATGAGAACAGACTTGACAGACTCTGAGCATGTCGCAGGATCAGGAAGCGTATAGCTTCAATAATGTATGAATGACAAGATCGCAAATTTTAAAGCACATTAATTTCTATGTCCATTAGACACTAAAATTTTAATCTGTCAATGATGAAATTACCATATTTGGGAAGAGCAGTACTGCCTTCAGTTTTGCTGTGGCTGTATCTTTAGGTTAGGTAACTCTTGTTATTTTTAAAGTTGATAACATGACAATATTACACATTTCTTCTTTGTTTGAAAACACTGTACTTGTGATGTGATATTACATATGCATCTTAGTACAATGTAACAGCTGAATTAGCACATTTTTTATTGTTAATCTATAAATGAAAGAAGTATATGGTGAGTGAATATAATTCTCATAATACTTATCATAACATTTCATGGGGTTGTGTGTGTTGGTTTTTAACATAGCAATCCAAATTTCTGTAAATAGTGCTTTCAGTACTTTCTCATGTCTAGTCATGGAGCATATGTAGTCAGCCATTTTCTACCCCCTGTTCTATTTAGAACCTCTCCCCCTGATGCCCAAGGGTCAAATGTTCTGCTTAGTTCCAAAAGACATCTATGTTTCTAAGAAAAGCAAAGAAGCAGAGAGCTGTGCATAAACATATATTCTTTACAAAAGTAATTTAGGAGGAGTTAGTGGAAGAAGCATTTCCACAGCTTCAAAGGCACATTTTTGAGGTGAAACTCTCCACTAAATTTAAAAGGAGAAAACAGTTGCAAGAGACTGGCTAGACTTGGAAATGTTGTTTAATCATTGAAAAGCTCACCCATTTCTCTGTACCAAGAATGCTGTAAACAGCAGCGTTGTATTAAGTTGTCTTTAAGTAGAACAACATTAGCATGGAAAACCACCTGGGTCAATACTGATGCCTACATCTCAAATTCAAACTTCTCATCTATCATTATCTATACTAACACCTGCATTTGAAAACATTTCCTTCAAACTGCATATTTTTTTTTGTTTCTATTACCTCAGAAACAATAGTGTTTAGATCATACCAAGAAAACATATATATACTTCCACAGTGTGATTTTTCTGTCTTTCCAGAGGTAGCATGAAGTTCTCAGGACAACAATTTTCAATAATATTCCTACAATGAGGAAAAAAGGCAATGTTCTAACTTAGGTGTTACTTATTTGTAGAGATGCTGTGCTGGTTACTAGGAAGAAAAAAAAAAGATGACCAATGTAGCCATTGATAGTATGCATTTTTATGAAGAGGGAATGCATTAGCTATTTATCTGGGTCTGCACTAAAATGGCAGATAATTATCACTGTTATAGTGTTAGGTAACCTAAACCCATTTTGTTATCTTATAAGCTTAATGTTTTTTTCAGGGATGTACCTTCTTTATTTTGAATTCAGGCAGTTCGTAACTGAAAAGAGCATCAATATGTAATGTTTCTTCCAGATGAAGAAGTAACTTTACTATTTAATCTGCTTTAACATTTTAGATTTCACTGCCGAGATTTGTATTGTATTTTGCAGGAGAAAATAAGTCTGTATGACATAAAGATTCCCAGTTTCCTTTAGTCCAAACTGTTTTGATAGAGCATCTCTAGAAATTCTTTACTGAAAAGAATTAATACTGTTTCCATACAGTATTTAAGCTATGAGAATGACACTTTGATAGGCAGAGATGTAAGTCCAGACAGAGCGATGATGAGGTATCATTTTCTCATTGGCAGCTTGCTTTCACAGATTACTTCGGATAGAGGAATCTGGATGCTAAGTAGCTCTGAAGGTGGAGATTACTGTGGGCTTCCTGAATATCACCATACCTTCCAACCACTACATGGGCTGTGAATAGCTTCAGTATATTAAGTACACAAAGGTCTTACTAGTGATGAATACACATGCAGGCAATTAGAGTTTCATTTGGTAAACCTACTTATATTGTGTATAATGCAAAATTTAAGTATTTTATCAAACATGATTTTGTGGGGGAAGATGCATATCAGCAAATGGTAAATGCCAATATATTTTTAGGAATTTTCTGAATCGGCTTTGGAGAAAAACAGTTACTGGGAGATAGGCTAGAGAAAATTCTAGAAGAACACAAGTTATGAAAATGTTGGTCTGATTACAGATGCAGACCTGTTAAAGTTACAGGTGCCAATTTAGGCATTAAAGTGCTTTTTATGAAGAGGAAAAGTGTCTATTTGTATAACTGATTACCCTAGAAAATATAGTGTAATGCAATATAAGGAACATGATAAAAGTATAGGAAAAAATACATTATCTAAAATGGGTAGATCGTAATTTCTGCTCTACCTTTTCAAAGTGAGTGAGGATTTAAATGTATATACAGATAAGTAGACTATCTGTGGACTTATAATGTGGTCTTGTAGATGACACAAAATTTTACTGGGACTAGTACTGTTTCATATCTTCATCAATGACATAGACAGTGGCTTCGAGTGCACCCCCAACAAATCTGCAGATGACACCAAGATGAGGGACGGGTTGCTGTTCAGAGGGACCCAGACAAGCTTGAGACGTGGGCCCGTGTGAATGTCTTGAGGTTCAACAAAGCCAGGCACAAGGTCCTGCACCTGGGTCAGGGCAACTCTCAGTATCAATACAGGCTGCTGTATGAAGGGATTGAGAGCAGTCCTGTGGAGAAGGACTTGGGGGTCCTAGTGAATGAAAAACTGGACATGAATCAGCAATGCTCTCTCACAGCCCAGAAAGCCAACCATATCCTGGGCTGCATAAAAGAAGCATGTCCAACAGGTTGAGGAAGGTGATTCTTCCCCTCTGCTCTGGTGAGACCCTACCTGGAGTACTGTGTTCAGCTCTGGGGTCTACAGTTCAGGAAAGACACAGACCTGTTGAAGTGGGTCCAGAGGAGGGCCATGAGAATGATCAGAGGGATGGAGCACTTCCCCTGTGAGGACAGATTGAGAGAGTTGGGATTGTTCAGCCTGAAGAAGAGAAGGCTCTGGGGAGACCTTATAGTGGCCTTTCAATACTTAAAGAGGGCTTATAAGAAAGATGGGTACAGATATTTTAATAGGGCCTGTTGTGATAGGACAAAGAGTAATGTGTTTAAACTAGAAGAGGATAGATTTATACTAGATATAAGGAAGGAATTTTTTACAATGAGGGTGATGACACACAGGAACAAGTTGACTAGAGAGGCTGTAGATGTCTCATCCCCGGAAACATTCAAGGTCAGGTTGTTGTCCTTCAAATAGGGTTTGTTACCCCGTGTGCAAAAAGCCAATCTCATACACAAAGCCAAGATATCAGTTTTATTCCATAGTTCAATAAAAATGTGTGCTAGGTGGTAATTCCACAAAGCTAGCACACCACATAAAAGAACTTTAAAGTATTTATACACTCCAAACTACATGATCATCTATTTACTGTAATGATTGTTGGGCAGTTACTTATCACTTCTATCCTTCATTGGTTAGTAACACACTTGCTTTGATTTAAATTTACAGCAGGTTTTTAATTTTCTGCGCAAGCTCAAAGGGTGAGCGTCTTTATTTGAGCAGGAGTCTTTGAAGTAGGGTGTGTGATTTAGTTCTTCCAAAGTACACTCTAATGTCTAATTAAACTGATTTACGTTAAACAATTTTAATGAGCTTCCATGTTCCAGGATGTTTCTCTTCTTCAAGGACAGTACCTCTTGATTAGAAGTTCCTTACTAATTATTGTTGACAATTCAAAGAACAATCTGACCTAGCTGATGCATCCAATCTGTCCTTGTATCTGATGAGAAACATTTGTGCGGCCTACAATGTGTGATGAGAAACAGTTCTGTGGTCTACGAGATTGGACGGGGCTTTTATTAACCTTGTCTATTTGAAGATGTCCCTGCTCATTGCAGGGGGATTGGATTAGATCACCTTTAAAGGTCCCTTCCAACCCAAACCATTCTATGATTCTATTATGGGGTGAAAAGTAGAATCTTGTGCTTCAGGATTTTACTCAGTTTTTTCTTATTACAATACAGAGATGTCTGTTAAAATATTTTCCTATACTTTCTTTTATGTAGGTAGCCACTGTTGACCTCAGCTTACTATATGAGATGGGATGCAGACAAAATCCTTTGTAGCAATGCCACCAGGTCAAGAAAAATTTAAATATAGAGCTTAGGTAGAAACTAATTAAACCCTTGTCTATCTTTTCTCTCGGGCTGTGATTCATTAACAACATTCAGGCAAATATCTCTCGATTATTGGTTTGACTAAAATCGTTAGGATTGATGTTTAAAGTTAAGCACATACTTAAGTGGTTTCCTGAACTGTAACTTCAGTTCTAATTTTGGCTATTGTTTGTTTTTAATCATGGTAATATGATTTAAGAAAACCACCTTTATATCAAAACCCCAATGTATAAGGATCTTAAAATTCCAGCAAACCATCCCCACAAACAAGTGTATTTCAATAAGGAATTGTGAAAAGATCTTTAATGTGATAACATTTTCAGGTCATTTCTCCTTCTCCTTCCAGTGCTCTGCTGTCATCATTTGTCAAGATTCAATGCCTTAATGATTTCTTCAAGTAATGCTCCTTTTCAACAAGGTTAGTGTCATCTAGTGAAAGAACTGAAATCATACTGTGTTTACCAGCTAAATAGTGTGTAAAAATGTTGTAGATTAGGTGACAATAAGGGTCTGATGAACAGTTAGTGAGAAGTGGATTGTAGATGATCTGCAAAGAGAAAGAGACTCCCTATCTTCTGCTAATGTCATGTGGGAATTCAAGGTGCCCAAATTTATTTGAGAATATGCTCCTCACTGATGTTCTCTAAACTAGTAAATAAATCTTAAATACATTCTACATTCAATAACAAAGACTAGTGCTTCAAGAGAGACTAGTCTGTTGAGTCTGGATGTATTTTTCAAATACTTCACTTTATTTCTTTGTTTAAAAGCACAGCTAATACTAGTGTCATGCCAATAGTTTGTCTGGGCTTTGACTGTGATTGTGCATGTAGTCATGTTAGAGGATTGGTGACAATGCTAGCTTCCTGATCTGAAAGCTGAGTCAATCTGTAATTAAAAAAGCACCATGAAGCAGGCAAAAACTTCCTGTCTGAGACATCAGTTGACTTCACTTTCCCATTTCTCTTAACAACAGCTTTCAGGATTGACTGCTTAAGAGAGATGTAATAGGAAAAATAATCTAAGGACAAGTGTGATACCATTGTACAAAGACAGAAGACCCTACTGTTAATAAACAAATATAAAAACACCAACAATTGTTTTGGAAACTAAGGAAACCAATGAAATATCAAATCAAATTGGTCTGCCAAAGGTAAATAATTTCTGAATGCTGCAACTGCTAAATTCTTATGATCATGACAACCTTCAAAAGAACATACATTATTACTTCAGTGTTCAGTTGTCAGAAGTTCAAAAAACTTATACGGAAAGATCATCCTTTCTCATACTAATTAACATGCAAAAAATCATTTGTAGGCATTGTGTTGGTCAGAGTTTATTAATGAAGTCTTTTCAAAATTTTTTTTTGATGCTCTTGAAATCCAAATTGTATTATCATCTACACCTTGA
The DNA here is from genome assembly GCF_047716275.1 of Strix uralensis. Lineage (NCBI taxonomy): Eukaryota > Metazoa > Chordata > Aves > Strigiformes > Strigidae > Strix > Strix uralensis. Next base: position 61,529,833 of record NC_134012.1, on the reverse strand, counting down.
CAGAATTCCATGCCCACAGCAATGACAGAAGAGCTTGTCAAACATCAGTATTACATGATACACTGCTGTGTTTGCCTGTTTGGTCACTGGGGTGCCAGTGACCTCTTTCAGGTAATTAATAGATTCATGACAAGAAGATTCTGAGATTTATATAAATACAACAGCTTTAGCAAAAAAAAAAAAAGTGTTTCAAAAATACATTAAATGCATTACAATTAAAAATATTTCCAGAAATCAAGATGTTCTCTGTATTTCTGTAGTTACTGGGAGGTGATCATCTGATGCTATAAGACACATGGTATGACTAGAGTCCAGCAGAGCCTACATTTTGAAGAATATTTCCAGTGTTTTTTAGAAAGTAATTGTGAGAAAGGAGATTCTATAGAAGAAAAATAATAACCCCCAAAATCCATATCAAGACATTTAACTGAATGAATATAGTATTAGAACAGTTACTTCTAAGATGACTTATATGAGGAACTTTGAAATTGCTTTACTTGCTTAGTGGACTGTCAGTTTGTGCATTCATGTTTGAGTAGTGGCCTCTACGCCATATTTTAGTGAATGACGTGACAGCAATAAGGGAAAAAAGTATTCTTGACAGCTGAAGAGATGTGCAGATGAGACACTACAATTTAAGATACAGGCTGTCTTTCCTGTTTCTGGACAACTTCTAATACCAATATTAAACAGAATTGATGAATATTTGATGTGTTATCTGATTATGACAACTAAATAAAAAATTAAACAGGATTAGAACATCTGTAGACAAGAGATTTCTGCTTGAATCTCTCCAGCAAAATCTCATATTCAATCTGACAATTTTTACAGTTGTCAATGGGGATTCAAAATGTGACAGGTAGCTTTTTTTAACATAAGACACTGGAAAATGGTTTAAGGTTTCTTAATGACAGCATAAATGGAGCATGACTAAGCATCTTTGTCTGCATGAATGAAAAATAAATAAATATTTCACCTTGCAACAGGTGATTTGTAAATGCTAGAATCTTTTACACTCCTCTAATAAAACAAGAGAAAAGCAACCAGCCTGAATGGTACAATTTCTTGCCTTTTGTGAGTGTATTGTGAGAAAGTCTATAGGAGCAGAAGATTTCAAGGACAAAGGGGAAATGACTTGAAACAAGATATTTTTATAACCGATATTAATTTTTTTTTTTTTTAAAATGTGTGCTGGTTTATCTGTTTTTTGAGTAGTAGCCTAAGGAGACAGAAAATCATCCAGGATACACCTACATCTGCAGCTATACTAACATGAAAAGGAAAAGGTTTCACTGAAAGTAGAAGTAGAATTGGAAGTAAAAGTGAAAGTAGAAGTGGAAGTAGAGATACAAGAGCCATAAGGCACCAGTAAGTCCTGGATTGTGTTTTTGTTATTCATATATTAAGACACCATCATTTCCACTGGCTGCAGCCAATCCTTATTTTGAAAATTTGTGGTAACTCTGGACTGTCTCCTGTGTTTTTAAATGTCTGATTCTGCAGTGATGCTCAGTCAATTACATAGGGATTTGCTTTGCTGCTGCTGCTGTGCCTGAGCCTAGGAGCAGCGATGTGCACCACAGAGTGTGTGTGTGTGTAGCCAGACTATTTCTATCACTCTCTCCTGCACACCTGCTCTTTTGTGGCTAGGAGGAGACATCAGGAATTAGATTCCTGAGACATTCAGAGGAGTCTGACAGACTAGCTTCTCCTATTAGCTCCCCTGCTGTACCTGTCAAGGGACTGACTTTCTTAGAATTGCTGCTGACCTCATGAAATTGGGGGTCAGGGGTGGGGAGAAGGAAAGGATGGGGACTCATACTCTCCTGTGTGTTTCAATCATGACAGCCTTTATCAGATGGCAGTATGTTTATTTGGTGGGCCAGGGAGATTTGAAAAGCAGGATGTTTACCTCACCTGCTATCTAGTAGCGGTATACAAAGTGTGCATCTGAAAAAGCTGGGCTACTCTCAGTATGCATGATTGAGTGATGTGTATGTGAGGCAATGACTACAGCAGGTAGCTGAACTTGGGTTAATTGAAACAGGGTACCTGTGATCTGAGGTACATTAGCTATGGAGAGGACAGGAGGATGTAAGGGTGTAAAGACTAGGGAACACGCAGATATGGCCTTCTGAGTACATTGCGATACCCATGCACTTGAATGCAGGCTATAATGCAATAATGATTGGAGACTGAGAGCATGCTTAGATGGGTTAAGTAACCAGGTAGATAGTACATGCTGGGTGCACAATAGAAGACCGATACCTGATAAGATTCAACATGACATGATTTAGGAAGAAACAAATGCATATAAGGAAAAATGGATTTAAGTGTGATACAGTTTAAACAGTATAAAAGTATTAGTGATTGCACATGTGTGTGGCATTTGATTTTTTGGTATATGAATATTCTTCTTGCTGTGTGCCATTCTCCCTTATGAAAATACCTGAGAAATTAATCTAATGGTGAATTGAGCTTTGGGGCTAAGCATATCTGGGTGAATCAAGCCTCTTGAAAAAAAAAAGAAACATATTCTGGGGTCATCAAATATAGCTGATTGATGAACATTCACACACTGGCATGCTAGTATCTCTGGAAGCAGCAGTCAGCGTATTTTGGCATTACACTACTGAGCTACTTGTTTGGATGAAATGAGGGCATCTTGATTGGTGTGGGGGTAACCCTTGCTAAGGCAAAAGTGTCTGCTGAGAACAATGACACCCACTGGCAACTGTGGCACCCACAACTATTTTGAGGTAAAAAAGGACAAGTTTAAGTGGCTGAAAGGAAAATTTTCATGTGTATATGATTTACAGGAGCAAATTGTAAAGGATCCAGCATATAGCAGATCCAGACACATTTTCATTCATCACAACAGGGAAAAAACAAGATGGAAGGGTCAGAGTTTCTGAAAAGAAAGAAAGGAAGCATGCTGTTGTACTAATTGTTAATCCTACATATAAAAAATCTACTGAAAAACATTTTCAAAAATTAATAAATATGAGAGAAAAGACACTTTTGTATAAATTCAAGAAATATATAACTTTACAGAAATCAAAAAGATTCAGTAGTGAGAGAACAATGAGGTGACTAAAATGCATGGTTGAATACATAGGTGTGAAGTTTTAAATGCACAGGAAATAGTAGTGGTGTGATTTAAATAACTGAACTAAAAAAAGCAAAACCAGCAAACAAAATATTCCTGCCTTAATATTAACCAGCATCAAGAAAAACTCATCACAGCTTTTAACTTTCTGCAGTTATGTCTTCATCACAAAAATACTTCTTGAGAATTTTATAAAAAAAGGCCTTACTCAAGAAATATATCTGAATAAATAGTTTTATGGGCAGCTCAAGCTTAATGTCAATAGAATCCAATCAAATTCCCTGCAGTGAAAAAATTTCAAACATATGTAGGGAATCTACTCTAATGTAACTTTTAGAATATGTAAGGAAGGAGAAAAAAAAGTAACAGTTGCAACTGTTTTTCCAGTTAGAAACAAATGCAACCAGGTTTTAGTTTCACATCATAAAATCCTTTAACAAATGCCTTGTAAAGTCAAATTAAAAATAATCACAACAGTCTAAGGATGTTTTTTGCCATTCTATTTCATCTGATATGCCACCATCAGCCACAAGAAGAGAAACAAAACACTTAGGGTTTTTATTTGAAGTAGTATGAAACAAGTCTGAAATGATCAGACACTTCCAGGTTTAAACAGAATGTTTAAACAGGTTTACACTGACTGCCCTGTTTTTACGGGAGAGACAACTGTTTTCTGAAGCTTTTTTTCTGAACTTCATTAAATATTTTGGATATAAGAACATAACAAACAAGTGATTGCATCTTTTTTATAGAAACTTTGTTTCTATAAAAGAGAAAATAAGTCCTTATACTAGGACTACAGTACATTCAAAGCAAATTTAGGTTAAATAACATATTTTCCAGGAGGGACAAAAGTGAGAAGAAAATATTTTTCATTCTTAGGCTATTTTGCAGAACTAATAGTTATGATAAGGATCTTTAAGGGACTAGCCTAAAAGAGACTTGCTCTTTATCCCTTACACTAATACGCAAATTGCTGTATGTTTGTTTAGCTGGAGCCAAAAGAACAAATATAACTTTTAAATATAGTATAAAATGCTATTTGCTACTTAGTATTGGCTGCAAGCTTGAAAAAGTTTCTCTTGCTATTATTTTAAAAGTATAAGTGCTACTGAAAGAGTAACGAATAATATAGCTGCCTTGGCTTAAGTAGCTGTTTGTTAAATGGACAGTACCAAGTGACTAAAGTCAAGGTTGAAGAAATTTGGTTTACCCAACATAAGAACAATAAAGACAAGGGAAAAAGTTGGCCCTAAAATTATTTTGGAAGCTCACTATAAAAAATATGGTGGATTTGAAAAAAAGGTTTCTTAAATAAATATAAATTGTAGCAAAGTTATATAAAACTAACCCAAATGTTAGAGAAGCTATCTAAGAGAGTGCAGAATGTCTGCCAGTCTGGGGTTTTTGTTTGGTTGTTTGTTTGTTTGTTTGGTTGGTTGTTTTTTTTCTACATACTAGGTATATTATTCCCTTTGCATGATGAGTTGTGAAAAAATTCTGGAAATAAAATTTGGAAATTTTTGAATGAAGCAGACTGTATTTCAGTGAGAAGCATAATTAAAAGAATCTCTACATAATTGTGGGGAACATACGTATTTCAGAATGACTACATTCATGTGGATAACAAGATTTGTCTATACTTAGAAACAATCAATAAAGTATTCGGTGTATTTATACCAATGTGGAGAGAAAGAAGTGACAAAGCAAATCTTCAGGGTACAAGTTTGACAGCAAAACAATTAAGAGGTTTTCCTATTTTGCAAACTGCATCTATTGAATATAGAGTTGGACTTACATGATCAATTGGTAGAAAACTTAAGGATCTTGAAAAAAACTGTAGATTCTTCATGAAAATTAAAAAAATGAAATTAATAATAGTACTGCTACAATAAGCTCACAAAATGAAAGAGGAAGACTTGCAGTATGTCCAAAAGGCGTTACTAAAATATGTTGAAGGGAAACTCCATTGAGAGATTTATCTAAAAGTATACCCTGTACATGCATGTGTGCTATGTGCTATGTGGACAAAACAGACATTCATATGAGAGAATTAGTCAGCTACCTACAGATCATAAACCGGAACTTTTCTGAGTTGCCTTAATAATGTACTGAAGTGGTGTCTGTCTCAGGTGTCCATGTCTTGGGGTTGAATCTGCCTGATTCTGGTGATAATTCTGGACATCAGAGGACCCTGAAATAGCAAATGAGGATATTAGTAGAGGCAAATGCCATGCAGAGGAGAAACTTTGAGTTATTTTTTCAGGTTTGAAGAACAGGAAGCCTATCTCAGCTGTCATTTCACATGACATAATGAATTCTGTGTTTTGACTTCATGGTATAGAAGGGAAAGAGCTACATTGCCTAAATGGTTAGCTGCTGTGACTGATTAAAATAATATTTTTAACTCTTAGATTGGAAGAATTAACTGAGCCTAAGGAAAGCTAAGTGCTGTTAATCAAAACAGGAGTTATACCAGCCACAGAAAATGTCCTGTACTATGGGATGCACACACTGACAAATGTGCACATTGGACATTCACAAACACATGGTTTAGTGGACTTCAACAGTGATAGACACTGTGTCCTTTTTGTGTAAATGAGATTATTAACCACTTGGATCACATGTGGTGGAAGCATCATAGAAGAGTGATGGTCAATTTAGTAATACTCGGTATGTTGTAAGAAACAGTGAGATGTATGAAAGGAACTGGAATTAGTTTACTGGTCTATGGCAGCTGGACAGATGTGTGCTCTGTACAAGCTGTTGGTATATCAGTGTTGCTTTTTACCCTGCAGCATCTGATAGAATACAGGGTAATTGTGGATGAACAAAGTTTAATTATTCTGGCATTTAGAAGAGTCATGTCTAAAACAGATTTAGAGGTAGCCAGATATGTGCAGATATTTTTCTAGGAAATTAATGCTGGGACCAGGTCCCTGGAGTGCCAGCAGTAGATCATAAAAGAGAAAGACCAAGACAGATCCTAGAAGATGTGCTGTGTATACTGTCTGTGCTTCTTTGGACATAGATCCAAAATAAACTGTGGATTTAGTGTACACTGGATTTAGTCCTAACTGGCTATAGGATAATGAAGAGCCATTCTGGGCTATGGGTACTTTGGTCTGTTGGCAGTATTGAAATGTGATTGAAATGTAATGCTATATTTTCAAAGCCCTTACTACAATCAGAGGAACTGGAACAACTTTCCTTTGCATTTTTTAAAGACTTCGATGATAGGAACTAATGTGATCTTTGTAAGCTTACTTTGGCAAGTTAGAAACAAGAAATGGGCTTGGCTGTTTTTGCTAGACTTTCCTTCTAGTGACTTGCAATTGCTGTAATATAACTAGCTTGCCCTGTTAATAATATATGTAATAATAGTATACTCTAATCAAGTTTTTATTGTTTAAATATTTCTTATTTTAAACAGGGAATAAGAGAATTGAGGTTTCTGAGACTAGTTAGGGGAATTCATTCCCCTTCATTACATTCAGCAAGATGTTCTCATTTAATATCTTCTGAGAAACTGATCTATAATTCTACATTACTCCTATCAGTGAAATGATTCACCAAAGAACATGCTTTTTATCTTGGCAGCTTAAGAACTTCCCCATGAAATTCCTTAAAGAACTTTTAGTGGATCTTGTTGTTTTTAATGGAAGAAGAATGGAGTTACAGATGGGAAAAGATACGGGTATGATTAAGACTTAGAGCATGTATTTTCTTCTGATTCTGCTACAGATTTCAATGTATGAGTCTGGAGATCACTTAACCTTCCTAAATCTCAATTTATCCAAGGGAGGAATGGAGTTTTCATTTCTTCACCTGGCAAAAGTACTCCTAGTCATCAATATAATTAGATACATGCAAATATATATCAACTATTATTACTTTGAATTAGAATCAGTAAGATTTAGAATCAAAAGCAGTCAGGCATGGTGGATGAGCCCTTTGGCTGAGATTTTAGGAAAGGTTATTTTAAACAGGGCAAAGGTAAAATGATACTCTGAAGTAATATAATTAGTGAAATTATCCCTGATTTCGTATGTAGTTGAAACATTGCTCAACTGAACTGCAGTGTGAAAATTACTCTGGAAAGTGGAAATATTTCAGAAGATATATACAAGGTAAAAGATCAAGATACTGAAAGAAGTGTTACATCTGTTACAATAAATCTGATTTTGAACATCTCAGCTTGAGCCTAGTGACTTAATAAATTTTGTCCTTAAAGAAATCTACAAAGAGTTTCCCTGGGAAATAAAAATTCTGTTAATTTATTGGATTTACAAAGCTCTTTCCTGCTTATGGCACTAAATTACACTTTCTTTCCTGAGGTAAAACTCTTACTGGATTCTATAGCAAGTATATTTGTATTTAAAGTTAGAATCTCTGGAAGAAACAGAAAAACTGCTTTCCAAATGTTTATTCTTTCCAGAGTAATTAAAGACACAATCTTATCATAGTTCCATGAGAAAATTTCTTGCTGGCTTCAGTGAGAGTTCTAGTGAAAAAAATGAATGCAAAATTAACTTTATAGTTAATTAAAAAAAATGTAGTTTGGATTTTTCTTTGGATTTAGTTTGGTACATTCAGGTCTAAGTGGTTTAATTTTGGTAGCATCTGCATGGAGATGGACATTCTGAAAGCACAACAGATGCGTCCTGAGGAGCAACCCCAAAGACCTCAAGCAGGAAAAATAAACAAAAAAGCTAATAAATAAAGGATATGTTTCCAAGCTAAATGGTGATCATCCACCTCCTGATAATATGGAATCAAAAGATAAATGGACTATTTTCAGGAATTGACACGTGTATCATAATGAGTATTTATTTTGAAGCGCTTCTGTAGAAATGTATTTTCAAACTGCAGAGAACATAACAGCCATGTGCACCAGCTCAGGAAGGAAGCTGACATACGTAACCTCATCAAAAGAAGTGTGGAGATGCTTTCTGAAGAAACAGAAAGATAGGTTCTCAGGGCTGTCACCATTCCCCATCCCTTGTCTCCTTTAGTAAAGTAAGATAAAACAGTATAAAGCAGAAAGAGACCTAGATTGCATTGTAAAGAACAGAAACAAAGTTAAACTGGGAGCAATGACAAAAACGTTAGTGCAGGGGAATTATAATAACCTTAAGTCCCAGAAAAATGATATTTCTTGTTCCTTTTTAACTGTCTAACATATAACAAGGTGATTTTGGGAACAGAGATGTTTGAATTAGAATGAGAGGAAAATGAATATATGCTCTGTCTTTTGATTTCTGCATTTTCTTTGAGACATCTAATCCTGTAAAATCCTTCATACTATGTACATTATCATTGTCTAATCTTTGATGGACCCTTATAATTATTGTGCTTTGATGAAACAAATCTATCTCCCTGGATAACTCCTAATTCTGTGCACTCTGAAAGAAAGTGTTTTCCAACAGATAGCCACAAAACCAGAGCTTTTTTCCCATTTAGCTACCAAACTACACTGTATTCCAAAAAGACGTTTATCTCATTTTAAACAGCAAAGAAATAAAACCCACTACACACCAGTGAAATAAATGCACATGTTGCAAGGTAAATGAGAGTAGGTTTGTTTTGTATTCTGGAATACAGGATTACATGTTCCAAAATTGCAGTAAATTGACACTGGTTTAGCTATCTAAGCTTTGATATATGCTCCTAGTCTAAAGATCCATAGAATGTAACCAGAAAAGGGAATATTCACACGAGGTTTGAATGAAATACATTTATAACAGTACAATTTTATATTTTTCTTGATGTCTTTTAGTTTACAAATTTCCTAGTGCAGAATGGTGGGAAGAAATAATATAAATCAGGAGCCTTTTTTTTTTAAGGTGACAAGATATTAAATAACAATTTGGGGTTAATGAAGAATAATTATACCCAGTTTTACTCAGATCTCTTTTAGGCATTATTAGGGAGGAAAAAAGGATGATATTCCACAGAATAAGACAATATCAGTTTGTTTTACTTGTGTTTGTTTTGTTTGTCTGTATCTCTCCCACCCCCGGCTTAGACTCTATAAATAACTAATTCTGTGTTAGAACAACAAAGGATTTGCTCTCAGTCCTGTGGATACCAGGCAGAATGCTGGCTGATATGTTGCATTTTTGAAAAAGTATTACTTTTGTGCTGAAAGAGATGGATTTTCAACTGACAGTTTGACATCATCAGAAAACACAGACTATCCTGTCAAAGACTGACAAAGAGTCCATTAGGAAACAGCTATTAGGAGAAACGCAAGCCAGCGGGACTTGATTCTACTTTTTTTCTTTTTGTCTAAATTTAGATGTTTATTTGTTTGAATTGGTCACAGATATGTTTCCATGAATTTAAACTGTGCCAAAAATGATTTGATATAAGTCAAATAACCTTGACAATTGTAGCTTGTCATGACCTAGAATGAAGTCCTCTGGTAGTAGTAATGGTAGTACCTCTGGTAGTAGTAAAAAACTATGGTTAGATAAAACATTATAAATGAAATAAGAAGTAGGCTTTTTTTGCAGTTTCACAGTACATGTTTCAAGTCACAAAGAAAACCTTTTTGGTTTTTAATAAAAATGGAGTTTTAATAACACAACCTAGTTTTAACCTTGTTGTTGAAATAAATGCTGTTCTTATGCAATTCACTTGTCATTAGAAAATCACAGAACAAGTGACTATCCTGAAGACATATTGGCAGGAATACTCTGGTATTTTGGGTTTCATCTGTGGGTAGTGATTAGTATTCAATCATTAATGAAAACATAAATTGATAATGATAATGAATACTCATGAGTATTCATTACTCCAAAAGAAGAATTTTTACAAAATGGGAATATTTCTAGATACAACATAAATATATCCTGAAGGTCTCATAACTCTGTAAAAATGAAACAAAAATGGTATGGGAAAGAAATGCAACATCAAAAAAAAAGTGATATACATGTTGCCATTTTTGTAAGAAGAGAGAGGCCTGCTCAGTTATCTGTGTTATATGGAAATAAAGTGACTTATTTTTATGACGCTTATAAATCCTTTCCTGAGATGCCAGAACCTCTCTAGGTATTATATGAAGGTCTAGGTACTTAAACTGGAATTGTTCTGAGGTTGTATGGTTTTGTTGATAAAACTTTATGTGGTTCTGGATGTGAGTTGGAATATACTAAAAGCCTGGACATAGTAGTAGATACTGAGATATTCAGAAAATTCTTGGTTATGTAGATACTTTAGCCTAACAATTTCAATGTAGTCAGTCAATAGTGGCCTAAAATTATTAATATGAAAACATGTCTTTTCTTAATTTCAGTATTTTCTTTGGTGTCCATGTCTTTGCTACAACCCATTCTTAAGAAGAAGCAGAGTAAATAGGTTACCTTCATGATTTTCTTGTAAAGAGGTAACATTTATTTGAGGTTGCTGTGGGATGAATTACATCATGTGCATAAGAGTCTGTATATGTGAAAAGTGCTAGGTAAATGTGAAAAATTATTCTTCAAACAATTTTTGCCTAAATCACTTTCCATTTTCTTTTGTAGAAGTTCCTTTGATAGTATCTTTCAACTGACAAAAGACTTAAAAATATTTGCATTTTGAAGAGTTCTTTTCTCCTCTGCTTTTATTTATTCTCAGAGCGTCAAGTACACTACAAAGCTACTGTGGTGAATGATGCTTATTTAACTATAGTGCATGATACAAAAGACAAAGTTTAATTCACCTTTTACTTGAACTTTGCAAAAAATGAATTAGAGAGCAACAGAGAAGCTTTTCAAAGGATTTTTAAAATCAATTAAAAAACCTTGTTTTGAAAGAAAATCTCATTTAGCTGCTATGTGAGTAGCATTTACTTTTTTTCACTCCACATTTTCCATAGCTTACTTTTAATGGTCTTCTATTTTTCACCCTGCAGCTTCAGTAATCATATTGGTTCAATGGTACTTCTTTATAAAGTTGTTTAATCAGCAGGATAAAAATCAGTTATCCTTGACCTTTTCTTGAACCTTGCAACATTTGTTGAACCCAGATTCAGCAAGCAAATGATTATTTCAGAAAGTGCTAGCACTGACAGTCCAGCTTTCCCAAAAATATGCAAGGGAAACATGAACAATTAAACATTAAGAGGTTTAACTGGAATACAAATCATCTGCATTTATCAGGCCTAGATGCATAAAAAGCCATGTTCTCAAGTCCAGAACTAGTCACAGCACAGTCATATAATATTGTTAAAGTAAAACTTTTATTTGTCCTGCAGTGTGTGCAATATTTGTGTTTTGACACCATGTCCTCCTTTAATCAAGTGACATTTTATTGATATCATTGTCATAAAGGGATATTTTAATTTCCAGGAAAAAAAAAGATTAAAGTGGCCTAATTTTGTAAGAATTTCTGTTTATCATAGTCCAGAATGATTTACAGAATCTAAATGATATTCAAAATAAAGTAGCTGTTTGTTTGTTTTTATTAGAAATCTAAATAAATAAAAAATAGGAATTTAATATGTTTTTCCCAGAAAGCCCCTAAATATTTTGATTTTATTCTGTTCTGAGTTGCTAAAAGAACCGTGTGGGAGATAGTATCTGTAATAGATGGCAAAAAATGGAAACATATCAAAATCCATCATAAATACATTACTTGACTTCTTTTTTCATCATCATTTACAAAACTAAATGGAAATTTCTCAATTAGTGGAGAAAACAAACTATGGTTTAGTGAAGAGCAATGAAAAGTAGTTCTACAAAGGAGATTAATCTCTATAACTATGAAAAACTGTAACAACATTATCCATCCCCTACCAGCTGTGATTCTGGTTGTAGCTATAAAATAAAATTTCAGGAGCTAGAGGTAACTCTTTATACAGGGATTATTGCTTATGCTTATGCAAGCCTCAACATAACATTTTCTGAGTGGGAAAAGGAGGAAGTATACATTATGATTTCCTGTGTTTCTGGTTTTCCTTCATGCTTTGTCAGATATGATCAATTAGATAATATTTAGATAGGCAGGCATCCTTTTTAATATACTTACTGTGTTCTAAATATCCAAATTAGGATAACCAGCCTTTTTAGTGGCAAAATTTTTTGGTATTCCTTTCCCATGTCTGTCAATACTGTTTAGAACCTGTGCTGCTCTTTATTTCAATGCCAATGCTAGAATTCACTACTTTATAAGAATAAATCTTTCTAGAGTGGTAGCTGGCTAAATGATTTTTCATTATTTTTTAACAATTATTATTTTAAAAGGAAATTTATATTCCTAAATAGCTCCAAAGATGTGCCAGTAAAAAAAAAAAAAAAGAATTTAAGTTATTCTAATGTTCCTTGGAAACATTACTTCCTCCAGTTCAGTACTGATTGAAAATACATATCTCAAGCTCTGTAAGAGCATCTTAATTGTTCTCTTGGGAGATTACACTCAGTGAAACATGGTGGGGCATGCATTTTTGTATTGATTTTTATACACATATATTGCACAGATGCCAGTTTTGCTACATTAGGATGTGAAGAGTAAGAATATAGAAAAGTGCAATTCTTTGTTAAGTACTTGTTAAAGTGGGCTAAATTATCTTCAAGTAACTGGCTGTCAGTAATGCAGTGTAATTTAGTATGATTCCTTTAGAACTATTCTTCTCTATGTGACAGAAATTTTTAAGGAAGGTCGATGATTTCTCTAAGAGATTATGGCAGTTGAATGATAGATTCAAACAGCTCTACCTTTTACATCACCACAGAAAATGAAATAGCTTTTGCTCTATAGCCATTTTATTCTAATATACAATTCTCCTTTATAGTTCATCTAAAATTAGGCAATCCAAGTGTATATATGCTCCACATTTTTTTGTAATTCATCCAGAAAGCTACATATTTTAAATTAAGTGGCACCACTGCTTAAAGGAAATATGAGATGGAGCTAAAATTACAAAACCAGCAGAAAGGCTTATAATAACCCTCACTAATAAAGTGTGGACTGCAGGGTTTGAGATGGAGGATATTGACTTTTCAACTGCATTTGGAAATTCATCAAATGCCATCAGTTGAAATGTTTTTCTTGAATTCAAGGTCTTACTTAGTTGTTATTTTGTTTAGAATAGATGTAGCTTGTTGTGTACACATTGATGGCAAGACATCACTGCTGTAAAAATACAGCTGTGAAAGCTGGGTCTGGAAAAACCCCTCTTTTTATTTTTTGTTCACTTGGCTGCTACCAGTAAGAAGATACTGTGGATTTTTTGTTTCGTTTTTTATTTTACTAGCCATCTTGGATTATAAAACTTCTCATTCAACTCTCTTTCTACATCTGGCTATTATACAGAGATTGTTAGATGTGATCCTGCCGTAATTTCTCTTTTTATAATGTTAGGACCAGATTTCCTCTGCTTTCTTTCCATGTGTTTGTCTAACATTGTTAACTAGCAAATACAGCAAACTATCTTCTGCATTGTTGTCCTTGCTCTAGGGTTCAGCTGATAGAAACTGCTGATTGGACACCCTAGCACTGTAAAGTAGGAATGGTCTGCCTGTGGAAAGTGGAAAATGAAAATAAATATATGCTTGTCCAAAGAGATTTTATTTCTTCCTAAATTGGAGAGCAGAAGGATGATGGAGATAGACTGGACCATACTCACTGGAACTTTACAAACCCCTCTAAAATCTTTGTCCTTCTGTCTTAAAGGTGGTATGCACTGGCAGCCGGGTGCAACCATAGTAGCTGTGTACCTTGTGCAAACTTGTCACAACATGTAAGAAGCTAGAATTTGTTCTTGTTTTATAATGAACTAATTTTTAAATTAATTTGAAATCCATTTTTTAACTAACACTTAAGGACATTACAGCATTCCTGTGTTTTTGTTAGCTCATGCAGTGGGGATTATTCTGCCTATTCCAAAACTGACATGAATGAGCAACTCAGGTTGAGTGAAAAGGGCCACAGGAGGCAGTTGTACAGTTTGGAAAGCAGTGGTCATTTCATGGTTTTTCCTGTATTTAATAACTAAATATTCTTTTCTTGTTAGTATTATTCTGATAATGAAATGCCTTTTTTAAAAAAAAATAAAAATAATATTTTTTTCTTAAACTTTCATGGTATTATATGCATGTACATGTACATATGCGCAGATGTACTACAAAATTTGCTACTGAGATTCTTGCCAGCTAACAAGTTTTACAGGTGCCACTGGGAAAGGGAGCATTAGCTCTTGACATTTTATTTGGAATTTCTCCCTCTTCAGGCTCAACACACAAGTCCCGGTCTGTTCAAGACTTGCCTCATGCATAAAAGTCTGAGATTTATTCTTAATCTGGACTAATTTATTTTTTAAGAAGCTCAGCAGTTGTTATCTTTCCAATATCTTCAAGAGGTGGGTTGGAGATCTTGATGATAATGCTGAGTCTGAAGTTCTTATACTTCCACAAGAAAAACAAATGTGTACGTGGGCTCTTGTTAGTGGAAAACATCCTCTTTAAGCAGATTGATGTTAAGAATGTTGTATTGGTCCTAAATGAGGACTATTGTACATCCAGGCATTAGTGATCCACCTGAACAGACGCAGGTCTACATTGTTTTGTATTGTGCCATGCTGTACTGCACACATTACTTGGCCTTCAGGACTGTACTATGCTGCAAATCTCTCTTGACATGGGATAAGCATAGCTGGCTAATCATAATGGAGGACTCTCTAGGCGGCACCTACTTGGCACTGATGGTGATGCCAGTGTCATGTCTTTATCATGAAGTGAAGCAAAGTGTTTTCATATAAACATCCTTTTGCTCATTAGTTGAAAAGATGAATAAAGTTGTTTACTTTTAAGAAAATTCTATAAAAACTCAAGCTTGATGCAAGCAAACCTCACCATGGATAGTAAATCTGTGCAACATGCTGTGTCCTTAAAAAAGGCCCCTCCAATCCTATATCATCTCAGGGTTCCCAACATCAGAAGAGAAATAAAATTTTATAATGTGCTATCAGTTTTTCTTGGAGATTAACAAAATCTTTCTTGAGAGTGACTTTCTTGCTGGGATTCAGAATGATTGAGAACCTGCTGCTGCAAAACAAAAGTCCTCCTAGAAAGTGAATTTTCTCTATATCACTATCTTCCGTAAAAAGTAAAAGGTATGTGAAGTGAATTTCAACTGAAAACTACTGAGGAAAAGCAGCTGTATGAACAAATAGCAAAGAGAGGAAGAAAGGTTTTTATTAAAAATTAACTCAAGCTTGAAATTTTTGAAGATTCTGTCCTATTTCTTTCTCATCCTTTATTATAAATTAGGGTACTTTGTTGACTAAAATTTTCTGAATTTCTGGCCATGAACCTTTCTCAGATTCCAGTTTGTTCTCTTTTGTTGTTGCAAGGTAACATTTTGCAATTTTATATCAGCCATAGGCATCAAGATATTCCCAGATTCTCAGGAGAGAACATGACATAGCTGCAGCTAGAAGAAAACTTAAGTGTTAGACATTATTTCTATAGGGAAAAGTGTTTTGGTATGTGGCTGAAAGATATAATAGTATAAAATGTTACCTAACATCTCTGGAAAGTTGTATTGCTAGCACTTCACTGTTGTATTTTCTCTATGGAATAACATGTTTTGTTATCTCTCTGTTAGTGACTTTCTGCCCAGCTCTTCAATAGATAAGGAGGTTTAGTGGATAATTGCTCAACTGATATTGCTTTATTGATATGAAAAGAACCAACCAAAACTAACCCCTTCCTGATTTTCTTTTAAAAATTATCTCATTTAGGAAGGTTTTGGGGGTGGGGTTGCTAATTTCTAAGTGACTAAGTAGTAAAATATTTCAGTGTTAACTACTCAGGAGCCTGAGACATAGTTTACAATAGGGAAAAAAACAGAATACATTTGTAATGACACAATCTAAAGGCATGTATAAACATAATAATGCTCTTTTATATAAAGAGTAGGCATAATTTTAAAATTATATTAGGAAAAAGGAGTGATTTGATTATGTAAAGAGAAATTCCTAAGACTGGCTATATAAAAGAAAAAGTACACATAACTGAAGTCTAGAGTGCTCTCTCATTTAAAGGGCTTAAGCATTCAGGAATATGTTTATATTTAGGCTCTGATTTTTCTGACAGTTTTATTTTGCCTTTCAACAGTAGAGATGCAGTGATAGTGTCTGAAATTGAATTGATTTAAAAGTGACTACCTATCTGAATTGTGTAGTATTTATATGAGGAAGAAAAAAATTGGGTTGAATTATGATCATAAATTGAAGTTTCTTTCAGACGTACTCTAAATGCTACAGTAATCTTAGACTTCTTTTGGATATCTGGGTAAAAGACAGTGCTATAAATTTTTCAGTTGCAATTTCAAAACTTTTTCGAATCTGGTAGGAATAGAGAGGAGCAGGAGCCACTGATATCCTGGCAAACCAACCTATAAGCAGTTTATTTAAGATGATGAGACAGGCTGTCTGAACTTGTATACTAGACAGGGCTAAGAATAGCTATATTTTCCACCTGAGCTTTAGCAATTAGCTCATTCTCTGCCTGGTTTGCTTTTCTGTACAGATCTTAACAGCTACTATTAATTGACATATTTTTTGTGTTTTGCCAATCATATGAATCTTCATAACGTCGACTTTCATCAGTGCACAATTTTATTCAAGCAATAAAATATAGGGATCATTAAACAATTTTTTCACATTTATTTTTTGGAATTAAAAAAAAGAAATTGCAACCTGATACACAGATATATAGATTTGGGTAATTTTCATGCAGGAGCTGTCAGGATACATTAGCAAATACTTGACAAGGTTTTAGACATTAGATATATTCTATTGGTTATTTGTATTTTTCCAGAGTTTAGACAAATTCCACACAGGAGTTGCAGGTCTTAGATGAAGCAGTGTAGATTAGATAATTATATTTGCAGGATTTCAGTCCCTTATTTAAAAACTCTTAGTCATTGGTGTTAAAAGGAAGTTAAAACCTAGATCCAAGAAGTGGTAAGAAGAGAGAAAAAGGGAGTGAGAAGAACAGGGTCCTACTCACTAGAGGGTATGTGAAAGGTTTATGGCAAAGTTAAAATCCTCAGGAAACATATGAGTGAAGATTTCTCAGACATCTGTTTTTCCTTTTAGGAGAAATCAATAGAGCATTATCCTTGTAACCTGGTATGGTGGTTCAGTCCCTGCCGGGGTCTGAGACCATGTGGCTGCTGCCCCTCCCCCACAAAGAGAGTGAAATACAAAGCCCCGGGGCTGAGATAAGTAGAGGTTTAATACAACAGTGCAACAGCGACAAAACAAAAAACAACAATAAGAATAACAGTAATACCAATGAACAGAGCAAGATATCTACCAATACAGCAGTGGGAACAGAGCGATGGCATAACACACGTGTTAACCGACTATCTCACTTCGGCACCAGGATGTGACTTCAGCATGGTATCTGAATAACCTGGCTAGAGCTCCCCCCCCATTGCTGGGGAAACTTAACCCTATCCTGGCTAAACCAGGACACCTGGTTTCAGCTGGGATAGAGCTAATTTTTTTTTGGTCTTCTTGGTAGCTAAAATAGTGCTGTGTTTTGGATTCACAATGGGATTTCATTTAAGAACGTTGATAATGTACTGATGTTTTTAGTTGTTACTAAGAAATCAAGGACCTGTCAACCTGACTCTTAAACATCTCCAGGGATGGAGACTCCACCATTGCCATGGGCAGCCCATTCTAACGCCTAACAAATCATTCTGTAAAGAAATACTCCCTAATATCCAGTCTAAACTTTCCCTGGCACAACTTGAGGCCATTACCTCTTGTCCTATCACTTGTTACTTCATTAGAGACTCATTCCCAGCTCTCAGCAATCTCCTTTCAGGTAATTGTAGAGGGTGATGAGGTCTCCCCTCAGCCTCATCCTCTCTAGACTAAACACCCCCAGTTCCCTCAGCCGCTCCTCATAAGACCTGTCTTCCCGACCCTTCACCAGCTTCGTTGCACTTCTTTGGGACACGCTTGAGTAATTCAATGTCCTTTTTGGAGTGAGGGGCCCAAAACTGAACACAGTAATCAAGGTGCAGCCTCACCAGTGCCGAGTACAGGGGTAAGATCACTTCCCTGTCCCTGCTGGCCATGCTATTTCTGATACAAGTGAAGATACCATTGGCCTTCTTGGCCACCTGGGCACACTGCTGGCTCATGTTCAGCTGGCTGTCAATCAATACCCCCAGGTCCCTCTCTGATTGGCAGCTCTCCAGCCACTCCTCCCCAAGCCTGTAGCGCTGATGGGGGTTGTTGTGGCCAAAGTGCAGCATCCGGCATTTGGCCTTATTAAAACTCCTACAGTTGGCCTTAGCCCATCGCTCCAGCCTGTCCAGATCTCTCTGCAGAGCCTCCCTACCCTCGAGCTGATCAAACACTCCCACCCAACTTGGTGTCATCTGCAAACTTACTAAGGTTGCACTCTATCCCCTCATCTAGATTATCATTAAAGATGTTAAACAGGAGTGGCCCCAAAACCGAGCCCTGGGGGACACCACTCATGACCGGCCACCAACTGGATCTAACTCCGTTCACCCCAACTCTTTGGGCCCGGCCATCCAGCCAGTTTTTTACCCAGCAAAGCGTGTGCCCATCCAAGCCGCAAGCAGTCAGTTTCACCAGGAGAATGTTGTGGGAAACGGTGTCAAAGGCCTTCCTAAAGTCAACATAGACAACATCCACAACCTTTCCCTCATCCAATAAGCAGGCTGCTCTGTTGCAGAAGGAGATCAGGTTTGTCAAGCAGAATCTGCCTTTCATAAACCCATACTAACTGGGCCTGATCTTCTGGTTGTCTCGCATGTGATTTTTGAGCAACTAAACTTTTGTAACATTTATAGATACATTCATGGGAGCATTTGCTTCATTCAGCTTTATGTTTAATGACTATAAATTTCTTATCAGTATTTTTCCAGGGTCTCTTCAAATTCAGAGAGACAGCTCTTTATTGCACTAGCTGTACATCATGGTTTGATTTTTTTCTTTTTTTTTTTGAACACCCAACCCCTAGTAAGTTAAGTAGGTTCATGTTAAATATATCAATTTCAAACCAATATTTGGGAGCTTATCTATTTCTTCTTCACTTTGTCTCTGGTGTTCATCATCTCCACACCAGAAGTTGACAACTTGATACTTTTCAAAGGAAATATTGACCAAAAAATTAGAGCTAAGGAAGGCATTATTTCCAAAACACTTATTACAGCAGACTGATGGAAAGAGCTGCATATCAACTTCACCAGATCAATTTATTCCCTGTTTGTTTATATGATCTTCCTTGATTTGAGCAGTCAAAAAGTCTTTCCTAATTTTTTCAGCTCTGGGAAGTCATAAAAGCTGATTCATACATCCTTAATACTTCTTTTTGCTGGACAAAATGAAATAAGCTTACCTTGAGATCATGAACTGTTAATCCTTTTTCTTGTAGTTGTTAACAGTGAGTTTTTGTTTATTGAATTATCTATAGGAGATAGAACCATATGTGAGATGGGTTGACGATCTAAGGTCTTGTGCTCGCTTGTCACCTGTTTTCATGCTTGTGAACAAAGACATAATGCAAAAATAACATACAGTGACTAGAACGTCATCGTATGTGGTATGTCACATGGCAATAAAACTAATACCCTCCTTTAAAACAAACTTACCTGAAGCATTTTTTAAAAACTGAGTCCAGTAACTACATGTGAAAACCATAAGTCTCTATTCTTATACAAAACAATGTCTTGTTTTCATCTGTAATAAAATGCTGATAAGCAGTCTGGGCCTCACTCAGTGAGGTGATGAGTCCCATGTAATGATGAATAGGAAGGGGAGTCAGAACCATTAAAAATGAATAAAACTTTTGGTCCTGTTGCAAAGAAAGAAATGTTTCTAAATATTTGAGAAAATTTTGACTTTTTTTTTTTTTTTTCATTTTGAAAAGTTGGAAGGGCAATATAGCTGTTGTTGAGATCAGGAAGTGAAATGTACAGGAAATCAGGAATGTACAACATACAATGAATGTATTTAATTTAAAATATAACAGCACTCAAAATACCTAAAAGGTGGACTTACAAAGGAATAACTGATGTGAGACTATTGCCTTGCAGATTTGTTTCAAGTGATGATAGTCAATCTGGAAAGAATGGTTTCATTTCCAGAGCTCAGACTGATTTTTTAACCAGTTAAAAAGAAACAAGGCAAACAAGAAATATCCCCAAAACTTCCTGTCTCTAAACTGCACAGATAGTGGCTATACTAAATATACAGGTTCATGAGTTTGGTTTTACCAAGTTACTGACAGGATCAGAGGTAAGGAAGGGTCAGATCTGGTACCACTGAATTCATTATGGCCAGGATTTTGCCCCAAATATGGTCTAGTCTAACAAATATTTTGGAAAGTTTCAAGCATAAAATCAGGAGATGATTGTTGAATTTGTTAGTTAGTTGGTTTTTTTAGCAGGTTCCCGCATAGAGAGAGTGGTCCAACCATTAGATTTTAAAGATCTGTGATGTTACAAATCAAAAAGAGTCTGACCTCAAAGATATCTAAGTAAATAACTTCTAAAGAGTGGAAATACTGTAAAATGAGTCTTAAATCAGGATGGAATAACAGATTTTGTATATTTGTTCTCTGAGTATTGCTAGATTTCTCTTTCTATACAAAATTCAAGAGCTCTGGCTCCATAGTTGCAGCTTTTAGTGGAAGAACAGGGGACATTGCAATTAAGAAGAGGAACTTTTAAAATTAAATACCTAAAGCACATGATTTCTAGAATGGTTTTTAATTTCTTACTTTTAACTACATTGAACTTGGTGCTTATATTAATCTGTAGAATTCATTGGCACATGAATTGATGACATTCAAAACCTGATAGAAAGGTAAGAGATATTTCCTATATGTTTATGTTTCTGTTATAAGAATACCTAGAGTTATATTATGTGTATGATAATTGAAATCTGATACAAATCAATTCAGAATACAATTTGCATGTCTATTGTAGGCAAAGGAGAATCTAGTATTGAGGACTTCTTTGTGTCTGCATATAGAAGAGTTCCTACAATGTCTGATGTGTCTGTTTAAAGACAAGCAACTGCAGGACTTTTTCTAAGTTTCTGTAATAGATAGTACTCCAACTCTGCTTTCTTTCAATGTCTCTATTTTAGTTCTTTTTCCTTGTCGTTTTAATTTAAAAACAAGTCATGTTAATGTGATAGGAAGCCCGTTGGTTTCTGTGTATTAAACCAGCTCAACTATACTTGAAAGGAAAAGAACTCAGTTAATTTCTGCACTGCTGCCATTTTAGATTCTGAAGTGTATCTACATTAGAGTTATGCTGCAATGAAATGTAAAAACTAGTGGACTGAAAGTAAGCTAGTCAACTCAGAAAGCAAGTGCAGTTTTGCTAGTGCAGTTTGGTGCACAGCAAGGATTAATTTAATTTATTACTGGCAGCTAAAATAATCTGTACTGAACTCCAAACAAAGCTGACAATCAGATGGAAGGTACTGTATAGAGATACCCTGTGTTAATTTAAACATTTTGTAGAATTTGTAAGAGTGACAAATTTTGAAATGCATTCATTAATGAGTTCATATATAGGAAGATGAAATAAAAACATGAAAAAATAACATTTAGAGCATGAAACGGAGTTAGAAGAGCTTTCTTTCTAGTCTGTGAAGTTTGACTGGAACTGGAACATCTGTCTACTTATTGGAATATTTGGGAAAAACAGCTGTCCATAGCAGGAAGAAGAAATCACTTTGAGGAGATTTTGCTTTCAAAATGTATTCAGACAAGTTAAAAACCATATTCCCTTAGGACCTATGTTAATCAGAAAAAAAAAAAATTGGTTGCAAATTTCATGGCCTGGTCATGGTAATAATGATAGATTTCATGGATTAACACATTAAAAGAAAAAACATTAAGGATGCAATTATCTATGTTGCTTAAGCAAATTATTATCAAAGATTATACATGTCTTCTCAAGGATAAAAATGAATACAAATGAACATGTCTTCCAACTTGTGCTTTATTAATTCTTTGCATCACTGCAACGTCAAGTTCTCACCCAATTGCACTTAGTGCATGCCATACAAAAGATTTGCAATTGGTGTACATCTGTTGTCTCCAGGGGAATTGTGCCAATTTGTCTTAGCAAAAGATATTCTCTGGGTTGTTTATATTATGAATCTAGGCTTCATTTAATTTTGAAGAGTTTAAAATCAAATGTAAACAAATGTTAACCCAATTATTTGTTTTTGCACTTACTTCTTTAGCTGTTTGTCAGTAGGATAAAAGCACCTGATTCTCAAATACCTGTCCATATCTCTTGAGTTAGAAAGTAATTACACTTTTCTGAAATACAGGAAAGGTCACTGAAATAATTTGCTTTATCAACATAATTTTACATCTATTCAGAGCACTTTGTTTAACTTCCGTTTCATGCTGGCCTGTGTTTCTGTTTTCTTCCAAATGTTTTTTTTTTTTTTGCCAAAGATAGTAAATGTCTGTGTACAGTTTCCTGGAAAACATTATACCTGTAACACACAACTTCCTGTAATTTGCATTTGTGCCCATCCTTCCAAAGTTTTAGACAGCTTCCCTCTGTAAGATGGAAGGTCAGACAAATTAGGGCTATTAGTGATAGTTCTTCTGGTTATAAATATTCTCTTCCTCCCTGCCTTTGCTTTTAAAGCTTGTGTTATTCCAGACAGCAACTGGATGAAACTTATCATCTCTTCAGAGACTGATCCTTTTTCAGAATGTCTTCTATCTTCCAAAAGAATGATCTCTTTTCTGTATAAGTCAGGAGACTAGCATGCATGCATCACTTCTCACATCTTATGTGTGATCATGAACTTTTCGATGACTCTTTTGTGACCTTTATTCTGTGGTGATATTTTCTCCTTTTCAGATGCAGCTATCCTTACTCCATTTTCACAATCAATGAGGAAGTCAAATAGAAAAAATTGTCCCAAGTTCCACAAGCAAATGAAATTGTCACCTCTGTAGTAAGTTCTTGTTTGCAGGAAGCAAAAATCACCAGTTGTGGCTGAAGAATCTTGAAAGATTCAGAGTTTCTGTGCTGGTGCCTTCCTAGGACTTTTCTGACATGTGTAATGACTTCAGCATCATTCTTTTCTCACCCAGAACAGCTTTATTGCAGTTTAACATCACTGACCTCCTTGAATTATTCCTTATTTACAAAGATGCAAGATAGAAATCAGGCCTTCATGGTGCATATATGTGCTGAATAATAGAATTTTTTTTCTTCTTAGTTTTATAATTTTTTTTAGCATGAAGCAGACATGTTGCAAGAAGCACTTCTATTTCTTAACCTGAGCAGCATAAAGACCTCAGAGCTCTTTGGAAATGAATGAAAAAATTATTTCAAAAGCACATTGGAATGTTTCAACTGAAGAGGAAAACAAAATCATCAGTAAGGATTTGATGACCTTCTTGATGAGCCTTTTAATTCAGCCTCACCCATGGTCCACCATTTATATCCTTAATTTTCTCTTTAAATGTATGAGGATTGTTCTTAGTTGCATGACCTTCAAATTATTTTCATGTTGCAAAAGATGCAATATTTTCTCTCAAGGAGATTAAAATATTGCTCTTGCATTGCTTTGGGCTTTTGTACTCCTTTACTTTTAGCTATGTTTTAATCTTATTACTTGATTCATTGATGAGACAAGTAGATAGAACAACATCTGTTATCCTATGGATCCTTTTATTACTGCTTCTGTCTCTGTCTTGACAAGGAGGGAAAGAAAAAAGCATGAAGAGAAAGTTAAACACATCTTGTATTAATGTAATGATGAACAACGGTGATATAGCCCCACTGTGGCACTTCTGGCAGGGGACAACAACATTAAATAAGAAAGAGAGAGTGACATGAACAAGCAAGAGTAAAATGAAAGGAGCATGTAAAGAAGATAAGGGGAATGATCCCATAAATTCAAAATTAAGTTCCTTCTTCAATTTCCATGAAGTGAGACCCCCATGGTGAATACCTGGCAGGGCAATAACATTTGCTATTCTCTTTTATTAAAATCTCTAAGAAGAGATAAATTTACTTATTTACATTTTGGGGATTGACTCCAAGCCTTTGAATTTATTGATTTATTTATTTTCCAAATCAGATCTTTCATGATATTCTTTAACAGGTAGCATAAGCTGCATCGGGGAATCCTGGCTGTGCAGTTTATTTTCTTTTTATAGCAATAATAAGCAGTCCATTTAAGAATAGGACAGTCTCTTGTCATTTCTCTAGTCTTAGAGTTTTGCTGCTGTTAAGTGTAAATCGGCAGAAATGCTGCCTGCATTTGCTGAAAGGAAAAAAAAAAAAAAGGCTGATAGCACCTTCTTGCTCTGCAATCTCGTATTTGTTTAGAATTTGCTCAACTATTACTTTCGACAGGAACTTGAATATCAGAACTATTTATACAGGGATTTTCAGTGATCCGTTGCAAATATATGAATTCTGAAGTTCAACATTTTTTTTTGAGGCAGAGCTGCAAATCATTTCACAGAAATGTCTTTTCCTCCCTGCCCCCCTGCCCCAATTCCTCTGTGAGTTGCAATATATGCTTGCAGAGGTAAACGTTTCACATTCTATCACTGAAGGTCTCTTCTCCCCTACTTGTACAGGAGACACATGATAGGGCTTTGTTAAGATGATTATCTGAGATCTACAGAATTTGCTTCTGGGTGTGAGATAAACTAACAAATGGGGAATTTTACAGAATATAGTTGCACAAGTCTTCATATCTCATCTGAGAGACATACAACACAGGAAAGATAATCCTTTGAAGATAGATCAATTTCATCTTTCCTGTGTGAAGGGCCCCTCAGCCATAGAAGCAATGATACCTCCCAGAATAAAAAGCTCTGTGTTAATGGTGGGGAACACAAGAATTTGGAATGTAGCAAGATAAAGCTAAAGGAATCACTGTTAGGTTTGGGTTTTTTTTCCTTTTTTAAATTTTTTTTTTACACCATATAGGACCAGGTGCTGAGGTAGGAGCAAGCAGAAGGGAAGGAAGGATTGTTCAGTCTGTCTCATTTCTGTTTTGCCTGTCACTGCCATTTGGGCTATATCCTCAACTCTACATTAAAACATTTTACCATCTGCTCATTGTATATGTATGTAAAAATTTCTTGCTCTAATGATTGAGATAGCAATATTCTCAGATTCGCTTTGGTTTGTGCCCTATATGACCTATGGGGCTCCCAGAGGCAACTGATTGTGTTCTTCCAGGTGTAGAACAATTGCAAAAACACCAGTACTACTAACTTTTGTCTTTATGTAGTCCTGATGTTAGGAGAATTTCCATTTATTTAGGGCCGTGTTAAAAAATATTTGAGAAGAGTCTTAAAGTGAACCTCTGTGGACACTACTTTCCATGTTAGCTTCTCATTTTGGAGATTTCCAGCTGTGTGATTGTTCAAAAAAACTCATGTCTTAGGGTGCTTTGCCTGGGACTTGCGTCTGCAGAATCACATTTCCTGAAATGCTCCAAACTTCCTGTTTTGCTCTTGAGCGGTTGCTTTCATTATGCCTTCATTCTCCATCAGTAAAATGTGGGCAATAATGTTTCTCTACCTTCTACAGACAAGCTAAAGGGAAAACTTTTAAAAGTTGCCTAATTAAAGAGTTAGTAAGGCAGATTTTTTTTTTTTCTATACACATGTTCTTTTCACTAATTTCTCTGTATCTAAAATGTGTGCATGGAAAATTTGTAATTCCGTGTCAGTAGTTCTGAAAATCAGAATAATTTTGATCCTGTTTCTCTCATGAAGTGTAGAATCTGTGGTTCTATATATGGATGTCACTGTTGGTGCTGGGCTGCTGACGTGAAAATTCGCAACTGGCCATGCCAACCAAGGAGAGAGGGTAAGATGCAAAATATAGAATTACAAGAGTAAATTTTTATTCATGCACATGAAGTGTCCCATTCATATTGGAGCACCCTGAATGTGTTTTTACACAGGGTTCTTACACTCTTCAAACATTCAGGTACAACACAATTTGACTAATCACTAACACCTATATTACTAATTATTAACCATAGTAAAACTTTGCAAAGCAACAATATTTTTGCAGAATTCTTGAAGCTTGTCTATTGATCCAGATGTCCTTGGGATCAGTCTTGCTGTAGTGACTTATCTATGATGCCAGACAATCCTGGTAGGGTTTCAAAGCTATGTTATATGGGCTAAGATGCTGGTGTTATCTCAGTTGTTCAGGGGTATCCTTTGTCCTTCATCGACAACTCTGATCTTCCAAGAAGCAAAGCGCTTATTTCCAAGGCAGGCTGTCTTTTATTTTTTTTTACTTAAGCAAGAATAATACAAAAGTCTCCAGTAAAATTCCACTAATTCATTACATTATAGTGTATAATGTGGACTAATACATATATTAACAATGTTAATAGATATTCACCCTATAAAGAGTGATTGATATAATAGTTAGGAAAGGGAACTTTCACAATATTGTAGAAGATAAAGCTCTAATGAATAAGCAGAAATGTACCTGGGTAGATTGACCTCTTTTTGCTTGAGATTGTCTTTCACCTGTCACAGGTCTTGCTACTGTATTTGTACTTGTAGAATAGTTTTGTGCCTTCCTAAAAAACCCCTCTTAAAGTCTACATTTCTCATTTCTGTTTAGCTTTGCAACAAAACTAGAGTGATTTACACTGATATTTAATTTATGTGATTACAAAATTCAAGTACAAATGTGATGAATAGATCTTATAGAAAACATATGAGGTGATTTACATATAAACACAAAATCTGTTAAAATACAAGGTAAAGTTTGCATCCTCTGACACCAAAGTCTTGTTTTTACTACAGTTTCAAGTCTCTTGAAAAACAGGAGAACAAGGAAGGAAGAGGATTGTAAGAAAACAATAAAGATGGCAAAAACCTTGATTATATGAAGAAAAGCCAAAGAGTCTAAGAAGGGAACAAGTAATTTCTGTAAGAAAATATTAACAGATCTTAATATAAGAGGTTTTCTTTTATTTTATTATTCTTCACTGATTTTCTTCACTAAGATTTTCAATTGTCTCCATTGTCTAACGCATACTTTCATCACCTCTCTATTTTAATATGCTTCAAAGCTGCTTCTATTACCACCCTCTTATTTTAAACTTGCTTCATAACCTTTTGATCTATTAATTGATGTTTTACCTTCTGATCCTTTCTGTGTTTCCTCTTTATACCACTTGAATCTCTTTTCTCCTAATACGCATTTTCCCCCCTCATTCTCATTAATTCTCTCATCGTTAAATTTATCTTGTATCTCCAATTCTTTGGTTGAGCTATGTTATTGTTTTCTTCTTCTTTTCCTCTTTCCTTCTGTTCCTTCCTTGCAAATCTCCCATGACCACAAAAGCCTCCTTTAAATTATTTTTCTATTTCTAGTGTATTTTTAAACATTTTTTTCCTTTTTCTTCTTTTTTTCCCCCCCATCTTTTTCTTTTCTTTTGTAGCTGTCACATATACACAGCACTAGCTGGTTTTGATAATTGTAACTCAGTCATCTCCAAAAGCATGTGTTACTCTGGTTTAAAAAAAAAAGAGAATCAAACAGAATAAGAATTATAGGAAATCAAGTACACTTTCTGGATAAGGATCTTCAGTAATTGAATAGTTTCATAGCCAGTAAGTGAAGGAAAGGAATACAAAGTGTTTGAGTTAGAACTAAGTGGAATTACGGAGTTGGTTAAAGTGGATTTGAACACTTAGCTAGTGACTAAAACCTGAAACACATGGAAAGCTATCCTTGTGAGCTACCTGAAACAATTAATGCTGTGTTTGAATGTTAAGTCTACACACATGATACTTGCCAAGTGAGATACTGTATTGAAAAGCATCCCTAGGAGCACTGTCCTGGGATGGACATCAGTAGCAGAAGATAGATCCATGTAAATTCATTGTTATTTAAGTGTCGAGTGTCTTTCAAAGCTGTTTTTAAAGACAGCACATGAGAGGATATAGAGAGTATTTGTACTTTGAAAGCCATATGGTCCTTTTTTCCTGAAAACACTTGAGACAGTGAAAACACTTTAAAAATACACAAGAAAAGGCTAGAAAGACTTTCAGTCTTATAGTCACATTCCCATCCTTGTTATGGAGCAAGGTATCAGGTTCACTGAATGCAGAACTTCAAGGCAGTGCATAAAGACATCACATAAATATGCTTGGGGCAGTCCCAGGATCATTCTGTATGCTCTTATTTTATGTTTTCTTCTGGGAAATGTATTTAGATGTCTTTGCTGAATGTCATTTATTAGAACCATGGATATGCATAGGAAACATTCTGATGACTTGAGACAGCTAAGGGATGAAGAGCAAAGGGCTCATGATACTGATCTCTAAATGATTAGGTAAATGGTTTTATGCTGAAACCATGTGACATTTGCAGATATTTCTAGATAACCAGATTCAGGTGTAAGAGCGTCTTTTGAGTTTGTTTCATCTACACAGCTTTTATGTATAATGGTCTGTATTCTGCAACTTGTTGAATATAACAGATGTTTTCATTCACCTAATTAGGATAAAGGCCATTAAATTGCTATTTGGCCAGACCCGAAGATGTGATAGCAAGTGCTTATACTGCTGTGTTCTTTACACTGAATGTAAAATATGTGACATATAGCTTTTTTAGACTTCAAGGCTATATTTGTCACAGTGACACTATTCATTTAAGTGTATTGTCAATAATTTAAAAGGACAGACAATGTTATGATATTCAGCTATTGAAAGCAACAGCCTTCCAAAAAGACCTAGCAAGAAGCAATTAGTTTAAATGCATTGTCTAACATGTTATTGAATGAAATAGGAAGATTTCTTTTTAAGGAAATAAAGGCTCAAGACAGTTATGATTTTAAAGAATAAGGAAATAGTCAAAGTTGAAAAGCAGCAGTACACTGCACACATATCAGGTTGCGGTTATCTCAGCTAGAGGTTATCTCAACAGAATCACAGTGGGAGTAACACATAATTTGTAACACATGAGCTTTCAAGCTGAAAAGGTCCTTTTAAAATTTATTTAAAATTATTAAATACTTCACAGCATTTGGGGAACATTCAGTCTCCACATCTGTGGGTAACCTGTCTCAAGAGAAGCTTTAAAATGGTTAAGATATTTGCTTCATCAGAGTTATTCATAACAACGTTTTGCCAGCATCTCATAGCTGGCTACAGTTATTTTAAGTATTTAAACTTGTGGTACAACCAACACAGGTTACAAAGCTTTTGTCCAAGGAGTTTACCCTTCAGACAACTTACCAGTGACATTACCTCTATAGTACTTTGTATGTTCAAAGGAAGGACAGATGGTTCAATGCAGACTTCCTTAGCCTTTGTTTGTCTGCCATCACAATACATGTCAAATCATGTTTTACCACAGCAACATCAGGCAGCAGCACCTTTCTGCACCAGGCACTACAGAGATCTGTAGTCTAATTAATAGCTTTCACCTGTGTGAAATCTTTCATGGCCTTTCATAATTGAGTGTGTGGGTGTGTGCAGTAGTATGGGCCAGTCCCGACTGTCTCAATTCCTGGTCTTTAAAACAGGGATAGTCCTTCTAAAAGCATTGGGAGTTGTGGTGGTTTAGTCCCTGCCAGGGTCTGAGACCACGTGGCCCCTGCCCCTCCCCCACAAAGGGAGTGAAATACAAAGCCCCGGGCTGAGATAAGGAGAGGTTTAATACAACAGTGCAACAGCAACACTACAAACAACAACAATAACAATAAGAATAACAGTAATAACAATGAACAGAGCAAGATATCTACCAATACAGCAGTGAGAACAGAGCAAATCCCACAGTACGCACGATAACCGACTGTCCCACTTCGGCGCCAGGATGTGACGTCCGCATGGTATCTGAATAACCCGGCTAGAGCTCCCTCCCACTGCTGGGGAAACTTAACCCTATCCTGGCTAAACCAGGACAGGAGTTAAGATTTGTTAATGACTCTGAAGCTATGAATGTATGGAAAAGATTGAGCTGGTTATTTACCTTTTCAAAAGGAAGTTGCAAATGCAAAATTAATAGTTCCATATTTAGTTGGAATCAAAGAAAAGGCAGGGCTGAAAAGGACCATGAGAGATCATTTTGGATAGCTAGGCCATTCATATGTATAATATTTTCCATTAGTTTATTAGCTTGATATAGAACTAGTTTGCAGAATACAAAGGTGTTGTAAATTCCAGGGTCTCTGGGTGCCCTGTTCTGACTTGGTCAAGGCAAATAGAATAAACACTGTGTCTGGATTGCACAAATATAGTATCCAGGACATAATCCACACTTTCTGCTGGTATTTCCTGACAAGAAATGTGGGAACACCTAACTGAGAAAGATCAGTGAATGCTGGCAATGCTAAAAGTGTAGAAATTGAGTATGAACAAGAATGTATTGACATTATGAAGAGAACCTTAAATCATTCAGAGCTGATTTAGAGAGAAAGCCACTACAGAATAATCCCATGTCTAACGTACACACTAGCCTATACTGACAGATGAGTCAGTTCAGCCAGAGAAAGCCAGTATACAACACCGCTTGTAATTTCTCAATTACTTTCTCCCAAAGAAGGGGAGATTAAAATAGTCATAAAAGGGAAGAACACTGAAAAGTCTATTCAGTGGAAAGTGCAAGATCTTGATCTTGCCTTCTAGCTCCTGGAATACACATTCGTGAATCAGAAAAACAGAGAATAGTTATTCTCAGTTCTTGTAGAATATATATGTATTTTTTTTTAATCTGTGTGTGTGTATGGTTGAAATATTGTATTTAACTATGATGTGGGTTCAGAAAGAGAAGCAGATATATCAGCAGAAGCATGGGGCAGACAGAGTGTCATTTAAGAACAGACTACCCAATATTGGGGAGGGTTCTTAAATGATCCCAAGAGTGAGATTAAGACACAAACAAGGTCAGATGCCGTACAACCTTGTAAGCTTTATTTCCCGTAGCAACTGATAATAGTAATAGGACAGAGAGAAGAAGAAAGAAAAACACAGAATACCTAAGCAAGCAAATGAAAGAGATGCAGCAAGATTAGTTACCACCACCATGAATCCAGCGGCATCCCACTGCTTCGGCCTCGGTGCAGGTGATGGGGGATCCCCTGAGAGAAGAGTACGCAGTCCTTTTAACATCCCAGTCCCCACACTCAGTCTGCCCATTTCCACAGAGCTCATTATCATATTTGCCACCCGTGTTCCGCCATGCGCACATGCCCAGTTGTCCATGGTGGTTGTACTGGAGGGGGGGTTGTCCAGCAATGCCTTCAGCCTCCACATGTCCTCCTCGTCCCCAGGCCCTGCACACACGTGCAGCTTGGTAGATGTTATGAAAGATGTAGTTGTACCAGCTCTGGCCAGATGCTGTGGGTTTTTCAGGGATATTTTTGTCCTCTTCAGGGTGTACTTCTTCATGACAATGGGATGTTGAGGCTTACTTTAGGAAGTGGTGCAGTGCTGGAACAGACAGTTGACATGGCCCCACAGTCTTACACTACCCTGCGGCTCAGGAGATGGTAATGGTGCAACAGCAATGCCGAGACAAAACATCTGACACAGTCCCTTACACAGACATGAAGTAAGCATTAAGCATGGGTCTCCAAAGGTGAAAAGATAATGAATTAAAAACTGCTACTCTTTCTGTCTTTCTGCTCAGACTTGTTAATTTCAGAGAATTATGCATGATCAAGTCAAGTGGTCAGAAGGAAAGTGAGTTGGTAAAGTAGGTGACAACAGTTAACAAATTACCAGTCCTTTTACAATATATTATTTTCAAGTGCCTTGGGACATCATGTTACATGAAAAGTGCTGTGCTAATTAAAATTGCTATCTTCTCTCATAATTACTGACTTTATGAATCCCTTCTCTCTCAACTGCTAGAAAGTGAGGAGGAGAAAGAAGAGAAGGCAAAAGCCTCCCACTTCTTGCAGTCTAAAAATAGGGAAAGACAGAGAGAATTTTTTGGGGATGGTGTGGGAGAACATGAAATTATGAAGAAATTATAAGCTGCAGACACAAACATGATATAGATTAGCTAGATTCTTTTTGATGGGTAAGAATTCAAATAGGAGGAGTAGTTAAGTACAGCTCTGAGGGTAAAGGCCTCTAGGACATATTATGGGACAGTGGTAATTTTCAAGGTGTTGTCTTTTTGGGGTTGTGTATTGTTGGTGTTTCTTAACATCTTTTGTGGTAGGTGCTGGAAAGGAGTAATAATAATCAAAAAGGCATATGACTTCATTTGTAATCAGAGATGACATTGGGATGGAGACCTTTTGTGTTATAAATGTGTTAGTGGTTTGAGAAACAGAGATGGGATGAAGTTACATGGATGTATGCCCAGGATGGACAATTTATTACAAAATTTAATTTAGTAAAGTCTGGAAGAAAAGGTTGTTGGCATTTATTTTTTAAAAGAAACCTACAGCTAATTTATTAGTTTTATCTTCAACAGTTTTCTGTCTTTTCTTTCTTCCATTTCTTTTTGTCTTCTTTCTTCTCAGACACTAAAACTTTCCAATTCAGATATTATGGTCAGAGCTTGTATGCTTGAAGAAAGGATCATATGTGCAAATACTTGTATGTTTTCTTCCAGATATTTCAGTGGGAAAACTGATAATAAAATTAACTCTTCATACCATTTAACTCTAATTAATTTTGATTGAACTGAATAACAAAAGCTTCTAAATTCCTCTACACACTTTATCTTTCTACATGTGGACATGTATAGCATCATGGCATAACACAGCATAGGTAAAGAAGCAGTATTTGTCTTTAAGACATGTAGCATGAAGAAATGACCTAGTATTTGGTCTTCTGTATAAATTTAACTATGCTATGCTAACAGATTGTTGTGATAGGTAGTTCTGAATCATAGAAGAATTAGAGATGGAAAGCTTTAACAGTAGATTAAGTTTCACGTGCAATAGCATGGACTTTTATGATTATAATAATTGGTTTCTGCATGGATGTATTCAAACTGAGCAGTATGGTTTAAATTTTACATTCTAATTTACTTTTGTGGGGGTTTGAAAGTTGTCATGGTTTGCTCTTTAGAAAACCACCTTTGTTAGTAATTCTCTATCCAACTGTTATAAAAAAATATCTGTTTTCTGAGTGCATGATAAAGAATATTATTTCACTTCAGGACTTCCTGAAACCTTAACGCTTCCCTAGTTCAGATTCTGGGCAGCCACGCACCAGCTATATTGTGAAGGTATCTTCATTCATCAGAAAGGAATGATGAACCATTTAGTAATCCATTTGGCAATATTTTAGTGATTGCCTGGGTTGGTAATTAAATAATGATAATAATAAATCATGATAATGTTTTATCAGAGAAAGACCTCCATAGGTGTTGAATAAAATAATTTTTGATTCCAAAGCTCTGGAAAAATATATGTCCATTCAGCTTTTATTGTTTCCATTTAGAGGAGGAAGGAGAAAGAAGATGGGAGATAATGACAAAAGAACTGCTCACCCAGTTCAGGTAGCAGTACTTTAGCAAAAGGACAGATACATCGTGTGAATGACCAAATTTATAAAGTATTAGAGTGAATTTTGAACAATGCTGAGTTGTATGTAGTATCCAGAACAAGTATATTTGAAGAGTCATCCAGGTAAGTATGGAAGTCCTCCAGGTAATTAAATGTAATTAGATGTTTATGTAAAGACATACAGGATTTATGCATTTTTGATTATGGAAATATGGAAAGTATTTTTCCACCTGTATCTATGTCAAACATATACTATAATGACTTACTTTTAACTCCCTTTTCAGTTCAAGCTTAGTAATCTGTTAGCCCAGCAGTCCAGAAAAAGAGAGTTAGTTTATTAAATCTTAATAAATATAAGTTCTGGTGACTTGCCTGACCTCAGATCATGTCTGATGACAATTCCATTTACCATTGACCAGTTAATGAGGATGATCTCAAGTTGTATGATGATTCTGAGACTGATGATCTGCTTGTTGCAAACAAGTTTGCAATATAGTTTCTCATCTGTGGCTCTCCGTTGATTCTTACTTACATCCTCTATTCTCTTTAAGTTGTAATTGTGATTGAAACTGAGGAAGCTATGAAGAGTTGCTGAAGTTCTGAAAAATAGATTCCCTATTAATGTTTTTCTTAAATTTACTGAAATTAACTATCTTACTAAAATTTACTTAAATAATTAAATTTACTTAGATTGACTTAAATTATTATTTAACTTTTTCTGGTTTTGTCAATGACATAACATTGTTGTGCTGAGTCTCTGAATAGTGTGATTGAACAGGGCAGGAATGGTAGGAAGAATTTTTCATACATTTGAAGCTTAGACAAGAAAGAGAGGTTTGTAAGGCTGCTCCACAGGAAGCAGAGTTTATGGGCAATGTATGAAGTATAATCAGAAAATTAGAATAATCAGAGGAGGGGACCAATGTGTTTTGAACTAAATTCAGCTACCAAGCAAATGCTAGTGCAAATGATATGTCCTTTAAAACTAACATAATTTGGTACCCTCTGTCTGAGCTAGGAGTAGAACTAGGCATCTTTTGCCACAGGACCTTATACCTTGAAGTTTGCAGAGCTAGATTGTTGCTTCCTCCTCCTCTTTTGTTCCCTGCCAGCTGAGGAGAATCAGTACTCAAAATTATAAGATTATTAATTTAATCTATTTTAACTTTGTTTTCTTGACTTTTTTTTTTCTATATGAAGTGCACTAATCTTAAACACATGTGCTTTTACAGGGTTGCACATACGAAATGCTTTGAAATGTCATATAAAGTGTTAGGTTATCATCATCATCTAGTTCCTTATAATATATTTCCACAAAACCATCTATAACATTTAATGTATAGTTCTGCATAGTCATTAAAGTTTGCTATTATATTTCTTTACATTATTTTCTATTAAAAAAAAAGTTATGAACATATATAATACTTCCTTTATCAATGACAGAGTTAAGGCTTCAGATGAGCTGCCTGAAGAAAAAAGAACCAGCAGCTCTTAACAGGCTTTTGGCACTACTGTGGGATAGACTTGTAAATTTCCACTGATTGTTCCTTTGAGATCATTTGGATTTACCCACATTGTTTTATATTGCAAAACCCAGTAGTTTTGTCACAAGTTTAAGGCTTCCAAGTGATGTGTCATACAATGAAGGTTGCACCAAAGAATTAAGAACGCTTTGTAAAATTATTCCCTAGCTAAATCAATATGGAGTGCATAGACTCTGATGATCTCAGATTTGAAAGCTATTTCTACATCTTTTTTTTGATGACCCTGGAGGAGTACTACCTCTTGTTTGAAAAATCTAAATACGACTAGGCTAATATATCTATCTTTTCCTATTTGAAAGCAGGAGTGATAAAATTACTTGGAGAACTTCCAGTATAGTCTTTGCAAGCTTTCAGAGATCTGAACCATTTTCATTGCTGATCTTGAGTTTATGCTGAATCAAAATCTTGGAGAGAGATCCTGACTACAACGCAGATAAGTTTTCCGTTAATAATGATCTCTCTTGAACAATGAAAATATGTGACAGCTGATTCTAACATCTTCCCTTTGACCCTAATTTTAGTAACAAGGGGTGGCTTCTCTTTAGATAATATAAACATATTCATTTTTTAAGTTAAACCAAATATATAAGAGATATTTATGAGAGAGAGAAAGAGTGAGCTGAATCTCTAAAAAGTTTATTTTACTTAGAAAACTAGAAACTGGTTTGGGAAAACACTGAATTTATAAAGCAGTTGTTTAATAATATGCTGGGTTAGTTTCTGAGGTGATGGCTAGTTCTCATGTACTTCATACGAACTCAGGGACTCTTTTATGTTCAGGGCCAAATTATTGATACCTGCACCAATACTAAGCAAAGTTTCTTACTACTTCTAGGCAAGGAAAAAGCTGGTAACTTATAACCAGTGTCAGCCCTCTGATACTATTTGAACCTTGTAGGTTGTACTACAAAGCCTGTCCTTGTACTGTGTGAACTGCACTGTTAACTGCGTTAGGATTTCTGCAAACATTGAACTCTATCAGTGAATAATTTTGCTAACAATTGTTTTGAAAGTCAGGTGAAGGGAGGCCACAAGGGCTTGTTACAATTAGTCCAGTGATGAAAAATCTGGATTTAATTTTAAAAATTAGTGACTGAGCACTAAACATAAAGAGAAATATTATGACTAAATCTGAAATATTTTAAATCGTATCGGTCTCTTTAAAAATAATATAAGACATACACACCTAAACAGTACACTGTTCACCTGTTAAATAAGCTGTGGTGTACTCTGGACATCAGTGAATGTAACAATGTCATTTAAATACATTATTGAATTCAAGAACCTTATTTAGGAAAAATTATGGGTTTTTTGCACAATAGATCTGGGGACTGGTTTTTTTGTGTTTTTTAGATGGGATTTGTAATAATAATAGCAAATCTGTCAGTTCATAACGAGCTATTGAAACAGAAGATGGCATTTTCATACTAAGAAACTGCATCGGATATAAGAAAAAAGACTCGTTGCAGATAACTGCTGGCTCACAGCCAGCTGTTGTTTGCTCATCATCCAAGATTTTATAGAGACTTTAGTGTAAGAAACACCTGAGATTTAATACATATAGCTTTAAATAGTTCCTGAAGAAATGGAATGAAACAGTTTTGCAAAGGAAGTGTGAATTGACTTGTAGATACTGATTTCTTTAAGCAGAACAGTGCATGATTTTGCATGACAAGTTCTTGTGAATGTTCAGTATTTGCTTTACTTCAGAAGTTTATTGCTGTCCTTTACATATATTTGGCAGCAGTTTGTTTCAGGTTAACTCCAGCGTATTGCCTATACACTGTCTATTACTGTCTTATTGATCCCTTGTAATCTTCAAACGTGTCTGTTGCCATCTCTTGTCTATGCAGTGTGTTTACTTAGTACAAGAAGATTCCGCCTCAGGATTAGGGAGCTGACGTGACATGGTATTACAAGTATTGCAATAATAATAATAACAGTATATCACAATGAATAAAATTTCATTTTATAGATAAAAAAGAAAGATTATCAATAACATAGAGTCATAGGATCCTAGGAATGAGGTTGGAAGGGGCCTCAGATTCTGATCTATTCCAGCCTCCTGTTCAAAACAGGGTTGGGAGACATACTGGGCCTGGCTTTTGAAGGATTATTTGTATGTAGAGTCGTGGTGCTCTCCTCTTCTGCTTCATGTCACAAGAAAACATACCACCTGGATAGGTGTTTGCTGTTTTCCTGGAGTCATGGAAACTACAACATATGTGCACAGCGATATACGCATGGGTTGTAGGTCTGCATCTGGCAGGTTTTGTGTGTGTGTGCATGCGTGTGTGTGCACACACATGTGTGAGTTTATGAAAGTGGCAGTACAGCTTCTTAATGAAATAGATAAGGAAGTTCATCGTGCTTTCTCTACGGACATCATTAGATCATTCTCCATGAAGAGTAACAAAATACTGTCTTCATGGTTACTCTTTCAATATTTCTTCAGAATAACAAAATTAACATAAATGAGTTCTCTGGTACTGAATATCTTTCCTGAGCTTTCTGTTTGCAGCATACCTCTGGCACAGTAGCTGTTCATGTATATCACAGTTTTTGCAAAGATATATACTGTGACTTCTGAAATTGGGAAACTTTCAGAAACTTCAAATCCTAAAGCAGCTTACCATTTTAATAGAGAAAAATGCCTTGAACATCTGGGGAAAAAACTGCTGATCTTTTAATAAATTGTTTATAATTATTTAAAAAATGGGATAGATTCAAATGCTGGGTTTTCCATTGAAGTAAATAATTATCTAGGGTGTTAGAATGACAAAAGTTGGCTGATACATTATTCTTAAGTTTAGGGAAGTGCAAAAAGTACTAATTCTCCTTGTCTTGACATAATTACTATATTTTCAAGTGGCATTTTAAATCATTTATGTTATAGTTTAATGCAAATTGCAAACCACCATATTTAAAAAATATGAGAGCACTTCATTTAGGAATTTCATACTTTCCAACTACTTTTAAGCTGAAAATAACCTGATGCTTTTTGATGGTGTTTTTGTGAAATGCATTCTCACATGCACACATGTACATGCGTACACACACACCCTTCCCTCTCAGTCACTTATGTTTCAGTGTTGTAGCTGATTTGTGCTTTAAGTCCCATGTGTGACCTTTACAGCTGTGACAGCAATTAAAGTTTATCAAATGCCTTTGGTGACTTGAACTGTCAGCAAGCAATAAAAGTGACTGATGCATTTCTTGACCTCACTTTCTGTGGAAGAAATCTACTTCCCAAATCCTTTTCCAAACTTAAGGCTTTCTAAGCTGTCAAAAGCTTAGCTGGAAAACAAATAAAAAAGAGAAAGTGAAAAGTAAAAAACATGTACTGAATACATTTTTTAGATGAAGAGAATGCAGCTTTGCATGAGTTTGTATGCAGCCTGTTATGTGAGAAACCCCCAAGTGAAGTGCCATTATGGATGCATTTAGATAATTAAAGACAGTTATTTCAATCTACTGTTTGACAAACAGTCTGTAAGATATATTTATAGGTTTAAGGATCAATATCACCTAATAAGCACGCTGACAAATACTGAATCTTATAACAGTGATCAGAACAGTTAACTCCAGGGAAAAACATGTATTTCCCCAAATTTACAAGCTTTAGATCAGAATTAAAAATTGCCTCACTCCCAAGGCACAGTCAAATCTCCAAACACTTTTGGAGCTAGATAGGGTATGATTCCAAACACTGCATCTAGGTTGTGTTTGATCTGATTACTTTTGCTCAGTAAACTTGCCTTTTATTCCTACAATTAAGTAGCTGAAACTGCAGAAACGTCATTTTCTGCACAGTATTTGAAAGCTAGCTTTTGTGTTCCTCCCTCTGGGTGCCTCCTATATTGTATCTGAATTTGCTTTTCTGTGTATTTCTTCCTGTTCACTTTCTGACCCATTATAGTCCATGCCTATAAAAAGGATTCTTCAACCTGAATTTAGCATAAGAGCTCCATAGTGAAGTGAAATAAAAACTTTTGAAACTAGTTTTTAAAGCCCTGGGACTTTTTAAAGAACACTTTGATTGGAAATATTGTAATCATAAGCCCGTTTATGCCTTGTGCAAAATATGAAATCATTATCTAGAAGAAGATTGCAGACATTTTTCTATGATGCTCAGGAAAATTAACTGTGAAAGATGGAAAAACTTGTCTGCCAGGTTATTCTTAGGGATAGATGCTTAAAAGTGTGTACCTATGAGAGTATTAAAAAAACCCACACAAAAACTTCATCACAAAGAACATTTGTACCTTGTAATTATGAGGTAGGTTGCAGTGAACACAATAAAACATATACATGTAGGCATGCACACAAACACACATCATGTCATTCATCAGTAATTACTGGAGATCCTGATCTGTTGTCTCCTGTTTGCTGTACTTTAATGTATAGGCCAATCCTGAAATATTAACTTAAGAAGTTGATAGCAAGTATTGAATTTTGGAAATAGACTTGTCTGGTTTATGTGGTAAAGTCCTTCCTACTCCCTCCTGTGGTAAAATCCTTCCTATTCACTCTCCTTAGTGACTACGTCTGTGATGTTTTTGAATGTGAATGATCCTTACAAGGATTATAACTCCTATGTTGTAAAAAACAAAGATAAACTACTTGGAAATACAAGACTTGATTTTCTGAGTACAACTGCAAATACATTTTACTTATAGGCTTAGGAACTTACTGTAACATTTGATCATTAAGAGATTAAATTTGTTCTTAAGTACTTCTATTTGTCTCAAAGGATCAAAAGAGACATTAGTTTTGTTTGATGTATTATTATAATACACCACAGTGAATAAAAGTTGCATTTTAAGCTACACTGTGGAAGAGACAAGACTTTCATTTTAATGAGAAGGCCAGGAATCAGGAAGCTAAACCCTTTCATAAGTCAAAACATGTCTCTTAGGCTAGATATCAGATCAGTGAGGAACAGATAGTCAGCATCTCTGATAATCAGAGGTTACATTGCTAGGAATGTGGAGACCTAGGAATTTCTATTGTAGATCAGGGAAGTTCTTCAATTAGTGTACTTTCTTATTTCTCACAGCAACTAATGCCAAATGCTTTAGCAGAATTATATCTACCAAGAAAATCTATGCCTGAAGCATGAAGGTTGATCTTTCCAGATTTTCATTCTTACAAGGAAGAGGACATTCTTTCTTATATTTAGCTTTAGTTTAAGTCCAGATTTCTCCATGCCTCAGCTGATTTCTGGGGGGGGTGAGGAAAGTTAAATAGACTTTTTTCCAGTTCCTGATTACTGGAGAGTGACCTCTATGTCTGTACTCTGCCCTTGCTCCTTACCTGGCACACAAATCAGGGAAACTGCAGTAAAAAGGACATCTATGCTCCAAAAAAAAAAAAAGGCCTTTAAGATAGGACACTAGCTTGAGTTTTAGAAGTGGTCTCCATACCTAATTTGAGACAGGGTGCCTTGGAGACCTTGGATCAGTTGTTTAGCTTGTCTGGGTTTCAATATGTAATTTCTAAACGGAGGATAATGGCATTGCTGTTGGATTCTTGGAAATATGAGAGTTAGCAAATTAAAGATTTAAGAATGTAAGGATTTTGCATGGTTACAGTTATTGTGTGACCTAAGTGACATAGATGAATACATATTTTAGCATGACAAAGATGAATGAATATTTTAGCATGATATTCAGTACTTTGAGAAGTGACCATGACATTTTTATTATAAATAAATAATTATTAAGCAAATGTATATTCTGATGACTCAATATCTCATACATTTTCATTGTCTGTAACACTTCTACAGCAGGTAGATGATAACTCCTTCAGAGATAAATTTGGTTTTATATTTTACATGTTCCTGAGCAGGTATGCATGTTTCAGATTAAAAAAGATGCAGATCCTGCAAAGCTATAAATGAAAACGTGAGAGACTGGTGACTTTCTGACTATAAAAGACATTCTTATACCACTGTGATTAGTGAAATCACGAGTAATAGAAAATTTTAGGAGAAAGAGTTTGGTCAAAAAAGATACAAGAGTTGCATGACTACTTGATCCTGTAGGATATGTTTCTGCAGGTAGAAAGATGTATCAGCTTTCTCCCAGTCAGACTACTCTTCAGTCTCACTGTGCGCAGTTTTCTCCAATATTTGGTCATTAAGATACCAAGTCCCTCGTGACCCATTAGAGTTCAACCAAGCCAAAAGCTATAAACACCCTTCTGTATGAGGAATTACGTTGAGCCTTTAACCTTCCCTGTGAAAAGGATATCAAAAGAATGTTACTACTCAGTAAAAAATGGAAACTCAATTTACTCTTACACTGTAAAATTCATATAAATACTTTTTTCATATATATGGATTATATATAACTATATGTAAACTATATATATGAAAAAATATAAGCCTATATAATTCAGTTAAAACATAAAAACTATATACAAATACAGTTATTTCAGAGAACACACTGTAAAGGTACTGGAGAGTGGAAGAAAGGATAAAATCAATGAAATCAAGGACTTTTGGATTCCTGGCTAAGCAGGGTAAATGTACATGAAAGATGGGACAAACAGAAGATGAAAAGCAAATATTCCAGTTCGCATCACTATGTATTGTTCTATTCTGCTGAACAAATTGAAGATTTATGAAGTGACACATAGTAATAACTGTCCATAATATGTCTTTTGTCCAAATGTTGCTTTACAAATTGTGGACTGGAAAAAAAAAAAAAAAGGTTTTAATTAACCTTCCAAAACTGAATAGAAATTTGTCAGAATTAGTATTCTTCTGTTATATACAAGTTCTGTTATAAAACAACAAATTTTTCACTGCTTCTTTTTTTTGTAGAGCTGGATTTTATACCAAGAATAGCATGCAAGTGATAGGAATCTCTGTATATTTGGATAAGTATGTTTAATTTACCATTTTTTTACTGCCATTCTGTCAGTACAGTTGCCAATACTATAGAAATAAAATATGTTCATTGTTCTAGCACTGCTAGTTTATGTTTCATAACACCAAAAATAAGCTTAACTCAAAGAAGGGAGCATTTTAGGCAGTCAAGAAACTAGTTTCATTGGAAACTTTCAGCTTGCTTGGAGAAATGCAGTTAAACTATGCCATAAAAATTGAGAAAAGCATCTTATTCTGTTTTGGAAGATAGGAGCCAGTGAGAAGCCTGCTGCATCTAAGACCACCCCAGAGTGTTTTAGGAAGGCAGAGAGCCCCTCACTGGATGTCCTGACACAGTGACAGAAACTTGATCTTCCTGGGAAAAATCAAAGGAGTGACTCATGATACTTTTTTCCCCCTTGTCTCTAACCTGAGTTACTTCATCTGTTTTGCAGAAGTATGCGTGGGTATATGTTAAGCAGTCTGAATCTTTTGTTCAGCTTCCAAATCATGTGTGTCTTAACGCATCTTGCTTTTGCTAGTACATTCTTATGTAGTAACACCACATGGTACCCCTCACAAGAAAATAAAGTTCTACAGTCTTTGAGAAGAATGATTGAATATCATGCTGGATCCAACAGCCTGAAACAGGAGAGGCTGCTGCTGCTTCTTGTCCCATGAGGTCTACTGGTTGTGAGGCTAAAGGTGCCTTGCCAGCAGGCACACACACACAAAGCAAACATATACACTATGCATATGTACATATGTACATATATGCATACATGGCTGGACACGTAGATCACAGACAGACACCCAGAGCACTCACATGAACATAGTACCAATGGCCTCATCCTGCTCCCTTCTCTGGCTGGGCAGGACAGATGTCCACTAATGAGAATTTGTATGACAAGCTTGAGAGGCGGACTCATGAAAAACTCATGAAGTTCAAAAAGGCCAAGTGCAAGGTCCTGCACA
This sequence comes from Strix uralensis, assembly GCF_047716275.1. Classification (NCBI taxonomy): domain Eukaryota; kingdom Metazoa; phylum Chordata; class Aves; order Strigiformes; family Strigidae; genus Strix; species Strix uralensis. Next base: position 61,486,823 of record NC_134012.1, on the reverse strand, counting down.
TGGGTCAGGGCAATCCCAAATGTGAATGCAGGCTGGGAGATGAAGAGCAGCCCTGTGGAGAAGGACTTGGGTATATTGGTGGATGCAAAACTGGATATGAGCCAGCAAAGTGGGCTCACAGCCCAGAAAGCCAATTTGATCCTGGGCTACATCAAAAGAAGTGTGGCCAACAGGTCAAGGAAGATGATTGTCCCCCTCTGCTCCACTTGAGACACCACCTGGAGTACTGTGTCCAGCTCTGGGGCCTCCAGCATAAGGACATGGACCTGCTCAAGTGGGTGCAGACATGGGCCTCAAAGATGATTGTGGGGGGCTGGAACACCTCCTCTATGGAGATAGGCTGAGAGAGCTGGTGTTGTTCAGCCTAAAGAAGAGAAGGCTCTGGGGAGACCTTTTAGCAGCCTTCCAGTACTTAGGGGGAGCTTACAAGAAAGATGGGGAGGGACTCTTTATCAGGGAGTGTAGCAATGCAACAAAGGGTAATGGTTTTAAACTGAAAGAAAATAGATTTAGATTAGATATAAGGAAGAAATTCTTCACTGTGAGGGTGGTGAGACACTGGAACAGTTTCCCAGAGAAGCTGTGTATGCCCCCTCCCTGGAATTGTTCAAGGTCAGGTTGAATGGGGCTTTGAGAAACCTGATCTACTAGAAGGTGCCCCTGACCATGGCAGGAGGGTTGGAACTAGATGATCTTTAAGGTCCCTTTCAATTCAGATCATTCTATGATTCTATGTATATATATATATAGATATGTACATTGTGGATCCCTCCATCAACTGGGTTCTGACAGTCTGCTCTGTGTCTTCCCTGGGATCCCAGTCTTCCCAGTTGCTGAAACCTGGACATACAAGCCCCTGAGGCTGCAACCTCACTCTTCTTGTTAATAGTATAAACCATCACAGACAGAGTTGGCCAGGACTTTCTAGGTCCCAATAGCTGACACTGCTCTGTTCTCACCTCTAGAGACTCATGGACCTCCTCATACCCAGAGCTGACCTTTAGAGACCCACTCAGCCCTATTCTCTCAGGCCACTCACTATTCCTGCTCATTGTCTGGTCCAGTTGATCTTCAATGACACACTCGCACAGCTGTACTCACTCCAGTTGTTGCACCATGGACACATGGTTTTTCCAACCCATAGTCTGACCCCAGTGTCTCCACTCAGACCCTGTGCATGCACAGAAAAGAGACTCTCATCCAGGAGAGCTAGAAAGCAATTTAGCAAGAAGACAGGACAGACTGTGCTGTTCAAACACAGGGCAGACAAGTGTATAGACCACCATACTATTTATACATAAGCAGACCTTTTTATCCCCTTATCCCTCTATTTTCCCACTCTTGTCATTCCCCAAATCAGCTAAATACCTCCCTTGTCCCACCTTTAGTTTCTCCCCTAAAAATCCCATAATAAGTTCTATGTGATTCACAACAACTTTTCCAGTGCATCCCATAAAGTGTCCCACCCCTAGGCAGCAATCCTTGTTAGTCTGAAAGGTGATCTGGAGAGTTGCTCCCAGTCATTCATGGTGATGGTTTTCATGCCCGAACAATAGGGTTGAGACACTGCTAGGACAGCCCTGGAGAGGCACCCCACAGACAAGGTCCTTGGGAGTCCTTGATTTGGTTTCCCACCTGCCATCCTGTTCTCCTCCAGGCTTGTGGAGATGGACCTTTGATGGGCTGATGGCTCCTGTGATGGGCCTGGGAGTAGCACAGCAGGATATTCTTTGGGCTCCCCCCACTGTGTCTGTGGGTGTGCAGAGCAGCTTTTCACAGAATCACAGAATCATCTAGGTTGGAAAGGACCTTGATGATCATCTAGTCCAAACGTTAACCTAGCACTGACAGTTCCCAACTACACCACATACCTAAGTGCTATGTCAACACGACTCTTAAACACCCCAGGGATGGGGAATCCACCACCTCCCTGGGAAGCCCATTCCAATGCCTAACAACCCGTTCTGTAAAGAAATACTTCCTAATATCTAGTCTAAACCTTCCCTGGTGCAACTTGAGGCCATTACCTCTTGTCCTATTGCTTATTACTTAGTTAAAGAGACTCATCCCCAGCCCTCAGCAATCTCCTTTCAGGTAGTTGTAGAGGGCAATGAGGTCTCCCCTCAGCCTCCTCTTCTCCAGACTAAACAACCCCAGTTCCCTCAGCTGTTCCTCGTACGACATGTGCTCAGTTCACACAGTTTCACAGACAGCACCTCTGGACTCCTCTGGACTCCTCTGGACTCCTCAGTCAAGGGTGTGGAAAGTGGTGACTTCATCTTAGTCAGCTTCAGTTCTGTTATGTTGAGTGTAAAATCAAAAGGGAGAAACTGGAAGACTGCAGAACATTAGCTAATGACATTCTCATGTTCAACAGAGTATTGGTATCTGAACTGATGTAATTTTGGGAAGCTGATGGAGCAGATCATCCTGAGTACCATCATACAACACATGCGGGACAACCAGATGATCAGGCCCAGTCAGCATGGGTTTATGAAAGGCAGATTCTGCTTGACAAACCTGATCTCCTTCTATGACAGGTTGACCTGCTTATTGGATGAGGGAAAGGCTGTGGATGTTGTCTATGTTGACTTTAGTAAGGTCTTTGACACCGTTTCCCAGAGCATTCTCCTGGCGAAACTGGCTGCTCGTGGTTTGGATGGGCACACACTTCGCTGTGTAAAAAACCGGCTGGATGGCCGGGCCCAAAGAGTTGGGGTGAACGGAGTCAAATCTGGTGGGTGGCTGGTCACAAGTGGTGTCCCCCAGGGCTTGGTTTTGGGGCCACTCCTGTTTAACATCTTTAATGATGATCTAGATGAGGGGATCGAGTGCACCCTCAGTAAGTTTGCAGATGACACCAAGTTGGGTGGGAATGTTGATCTGCTCGAGGGTAGGGAAGCTCTGCAGAGAGATCTGGACAGGCTGGAGCAATGGGCTAAGGCCAACTGCAGGAGTTTTAATAAGGCCAAATGCCAGATGCTGCACTTTGGCCACAACAACCCCCAGCAGTGCTACAGGCTTGGGGAGGAGTGGCTGGAGAGCTGCCACTCAGAGAGGGACCTGGGGGTGTTGATTGACAGCTGGCTGAACACGAGCCAGCAGTGTGTCCAGGTGGTCAAGAAGGCCAATGATATCTTCGCTTGTATCAGAAATAGCATGGCCAGCAGGGACAGGGAAGTGATCTTACCCCTGTACTCGACACTGGTGAGGCCACACCTCGATTACTGCGTTCAGTTTTGGGCCCCTCACTACAATAAAGGACATTGAATTACTTGAGTGTGTCCAGAGAAGGGCAACGAAGCTGGTGAAGGGTCTGGAGCACATGTCGTACGAGGAGCGGCTGAGGGAACTGGGGTTGTTTAGTCTGGAGAAGAGGAGTCTGAGGGGAGACCTCATCGCCCTCTACAACTGCCTGAAAAGAGGTTGCAGAGAGCTGGGGATGAGTCTCTTTAACCAAGTAACAAGCGATAGGATAAGAGGGAATGGCCTCAAGCTACGCCAGGGATGGTTTAGACTAGATATTAGGAAGTATTTCTTTACAGAACGGGTTGTTAGGCATTGGAATGGGCTTCCCAGGGAGGTGGTGGATTCCCCATCCCTGGAGGTGTTTAAGAGTCGTGTTGACATAGCGCTTTGGTATGTGGTGTAGTTGGGAACTGTCAATGTTAGGTTAATGGTTGGACTAGATGATCTGCAAGGTCTTTTGCAACCTTGATGATTCTGTGATTCTGTAATCAAAGGTTGAAACAAACTGATGTGAGGAAAGGTGGGAATCTTAAAAAACAATTTTATGATCTTACTCTAAACGTTCTTTGATTACTTGATGCTAACTTAGAAAGAACATAGATTAATATGTATCCCATAAACAGCTAAAATATAATTAAACTTTGGGAAAATCTGCTAATTGATTCCAGTGTACATGTGTGTGTGTGATTACTATTTGGAACCTAAGGTTTTTCCAGGTATTTGAGCATAAATGTTGAAGATAGGAAAATGAAAGACTAAGCGGACATAATATAGAACTTCAAAAGACATAGACAAATATATTGAGCAGTGCAGAACAAGTGTAATCATCACATCAGGTGCATCGACCTTACAGAGACATTTTATGCTGCCTAATGTTCAATTGAAAGTACTAAACTAGAGCAGAGAGCTTTAAAGCAATCCTTTGAATCCAATTTCAAGGATAGTGCTGTTGTGCAGGCTGAATGACAAGTGCAAAGTTATCTTTTATTGATACAGTACACTTCACATTTGCTAGTAGCCATGGTTAATGATTATGCTGGTAGCTATAGATACCATATGGGAACAATTACAAAGTCAAGCAAGAAGAACAAGCTTCGATCTCTAAACTCCAGAAAATAGGTAGAACATCCTGTACTACAACGACAATGTCTGGGATTGTGTTGAGGATGAGTTATATGACAACTTGACAAAGTGACTTTTTGCTTACTTGGCAATGAAACTAACTTTTGAGTGTCCTGGAAGTGAACTACCTTCATTATAATACTAAAAACCACACCTACAGGTCAAAGAGACCTCAGCCCAGCTTAAGACCCTTCCCCTGAGCATGTGTAGTAGTAGAAGCATTAGTTAAGACTTATTATAATTGTAAGTTAATCACTAACCAATCATCATCTAATAAGTGTGTATGGAAAAGTAGTAACCTCTGATTTTTGTGTCTAAAAGGAGCATAAGAAACTGCTGTTGGTGTGCTTGATTTGAGAAAAACTCCACCAAGCACCCAGGCCTGAATAAATACCTCTCCTGAGCATATTAAGATTGGTTTATTGCACACCAGGCACGAATCTGCTTTCCGGTTAATGTTATGAGTCAAATGCGCTAGTGGTGCAAATCCAAAATACATTCAAAGCAAAAAATTTGTTTTATTTTGATGTAACTTGTAACTGATTAATTGGCACATTTGGAAGCGTGATGTGATTAAACTTTATATTGTGTTAAGTGAAGACACAGGAAAGAAGAATATTTGGAAGATAATTTATTGTATTGTGTTGTTTCTGAATTAGCCATTTTTTAAAATTGTGACCACTGTCATTGATATTGAAATGTTCCAATTTTTTTTTTTTTAAATTTCTATTTCATAACTGCAGATAATATATTTTATTTGCTAACGCCATGAAACTAAAGCTGTTTTCTAAATACTGTACCTGTTAGTTACAGTAGGGAGGAAATAGTCTTTCAGAATTTTATCTATGACCTAGCTTTTTTGAAATGGAAGTTTATAGCTTTCCCTGTAAGCAAACTGAAACTTTATTGTTACCTGAAGGAAAGGCGAAAAAAAAAAAAACAAACAGGCTAGGTCATCAGTTTATGCACCTGTTGTAGGAAGAGAGAACCATAGTTGGTTTCTTTACACATATATTAAACAACATCTCAAACTTCTCTCCTTCTGTAAGCAGTTGTCTTCATATGCAGGGTGGCTTAGTTTTACCGACACGGTAAAACTCTTATTTTCCCTACCATGTTTCATAAACCACAGGGACACCAGCCATTCCACACCACAACGGAGAGTATGACCAACAGGAAATCTAAGCATCACACTGAAAGGCATAAACCAAGCATCAGAGTGACTTGGCTAATTCAAAATAACATGTATCCTGGGGAAGAAACAATCAAAATAGGAAAGCACAAACAGAATTTGACTACAGGGTGAGCATAGTGACTATACAGAAAAATATACATTTATAGATATAATTTAAACAAATTTCTGGTAAGACTCATGGAAATTTACCTTGATTACTGTATATCATAGGCCTTCAATAGCATGCTTTTCGAACTAGATTGCTTACAACCTAGCTTATATCAAAGCAAAAAAAAAATTCTTCATGTAACAACAAAGATGGAAAAAATAAGAGTTTAACTACAGAAGATAGAAAATCTACCATTTACCAGCAGTTAATTACATTGTTTAAGTAAATTATTGTGCTCTAATTCCAATTAATATTTATCTATCTTTGTTTTAGTCTTGGGATTTCTATTATGGCTTTCAATGTTAGGTTAAGAAGCTTAAATTAGTTCTTGTTTATCTGTATTATTTTGCTGTGTTTCATTGACCTAATGTTGCAGAATCATTGCCTAGGTCATGGACAGCGACATTAGAACTTTATCCATTTCACAGGGAATAAAAATGGGATAGGTATAACACAGCTCTACTTGAAATAAAAGCCCTCAACAAGTGATGGTGTATGTACATACATACATTTTTTACACCTGAATGGCTTGTCATCTCTGCACTAGAATGACAGTTAAAGATATTGTTTGGCTGGTTGCAAGTAAATAATATGTTCTACCCAGTACTAAAAAACAGAAGAAACAATCGATGCATCAGTTACAGAGCTGAGAACACAACCATGTGTATTGTAGATATTTTAAATTTTCTACAATAGGTCCTCCAATAGATGTGATTATTTAGTATGTGTAAGAATGAAATGCAAAAATTTTACCTGTTCTAATTCAGTGGTTCAGAGGAGTAAGAGAACTATATTGTACCACTGTGGCAATTTTCATAAGATACATACCAAGAATAGGAGGTAAATTTCTGTCTTTACCAATCAAGGTTACCTTGCACCAATCCTTTAATTTCCTCAAATTGTTAATCTATAAAGTTGGTTCAGAAAGTTTAATTGACTCAGAAAGTCCCTGTGAGTCAACTTACTTTTGTTTTCCTGAATATAAATTATTTGTCTAAATATCCAGGTGTGTCTTCCATTTGTGCAACTGTAATTCTTCCAATAACACTTACTCTATCTGGCCACTTTACTCTGAATGTATGCTGTCAGCACCTGTGCTGAAAACAATTTAACTGTTGGATGGATTTGATGACTTTCTATGATTTGAATTTATTCAGATAGATGGATGCTGAGAACATTGCTTAATATTGTTATGTGTCTGTTACTGTGAGCTTCTAAAAATGGAGCTTGCCTTATGCACTTACAGATGCAGCCACCAGATTTATGTTGCCTAGGCAAGTAAATGCAATAGTTCTGCAGTGCTTTACCTTTTAGAGATGGGGTTATCTGATGTCATTTTATGTAGCTAAACTTTCACTTTTGACTTATTGGTCATAAAGTCAAAATTCATGAGCAATTCTGACTAAGCTGCAAGTCTTTTATTGCGTTTCATTTATCATTAACTGCAAGGTGCAGGCACCATCAGCAAAGTCGATATCTTCAGGCATTCCAAACAGCCTCTTATCCTTACAATTCATATTTCTAGGACAGAAGTTTCATAGGAAAATGAAAAGTGACAGTAAAGACAATGATGTAAAGACATGTCTTTGTTTAACTGCAGCAGTGCCCAATAAACAGAACTGATGAATTCACAGTACATATGATATCTGCCTAAAGGTTCTAGAAAATACAGGTTTTATTCATAAAGGAATTAGGATTACCAGTATCTGCTACTATCAAGGGCTTTCTGAAAACTGATGAAACGCAGAAGAAGTGGTAACTTGTTTTGTTTAGTGATGATATGTTATATGAAGGTAGCTCATAAATAGGGAGACTGAAACTATTTCCTCAAGATCTGGTCTTGTTGGTACTGGGATTCTGGTTCAGATAACACTGTAAAGGAAACTTCTGGGATGACAGTACTGAAGGTAACAGGGAATAACATGGCTACTCCACTCATGACATTTAAATTCTCTTTCCAGGCAATGCACAGATAATTCTTTTCTGCTTCCTTCTCCTGCACTTAATGGCATCGTTCATACTTCATAGATGTCTTGACTATTTGCTCTGGAAGATTTGCAGCCATTACTTGCCAGCCTTATTGTTTAATTTTCTGACAGTGGCTTTAAGTTTCCCAGATCAAAGTTTCATCTTTTTGCATAAGTACTGTGTTCAGTTTAAGATCAAAAGTACTAGTCTTTCCATTTGCTCTTCAGGACATGGTGAAAATATATCCATATTTTTCTTCCATTTCTACTAGAGCTGTGATGGAAGTTAATATGACTTTTGAGAGCTTTTGCCTCCCTTTCCAGAATTATTGATCAATGTAAACTTTTCTTTGCAATTGTTTTAACAAATTTCTTTTTTCTTTTTGGTGAAGACCTTGCCCATCATTTTGGTGAATCATTCTTATGTCACTGTACTTAGGGATATATACATCCAGTTTGTTACCAGCCATATCAATATTTATCTTACTCAATACACAAGGTAATAAATAAATACTAGAGAGTGTTCTACAGAGTATTCAGGAAGATTTCCTACTCGTGTCAGATATCTGATTTAATTTCTTCATGTAAAATGACTAACGTACTTCTAAGGAAGGCTGTTTAGTGTCAAGGCAGACTCAAGAATTATGAAAGAGTATAATATTTAAAGAGTAAGCCTAAAATGAATTAAAATGGGATAGTAGTCTTGCTGAGCATAGTGGGATCATACTTACTGTAAGTGAACATTTATTTACTCAGTGATTAAACTAGTGTAATGATATATCATGCAGTGCTTCTTTAAACAGTTTGAGTGCAAAATGTTTTGGTAGTATGGACTTCTTGCTTAACTCTGTTCATATTATTTCCCTAGGGTACTTCTGTGTATTTGTTCCCTTGCATTTTTTATTGCTTCATCTGAATTGTATTTTAAAATAAAAATGTTACAAAATCTATTTGTGTCCAGAGATTAGTTAACTCAATATCATGAATGAGTCTTCTATTTAGTACAGAATGTCCATGTCTATTTACTTTTACTAAATCACACTTTTTTTTTTTTTTTCTTTTTTCTGGAATGAAAACAAAATTCAGAACAAAAACAATGAGTTTAATTTACTCTAGCTTGTCAGTTTATGTTATTTCTTTTTCAAAACCCCTTGGACGGTTACTGGATATTTGCAAAAGTAGTTACTTATTCCTAAAGATATATAGCTTCCAGTAAAAATTTTTATTCTTTTTAGATTTCGTATTTGGCATCAGCTATATATTTTGTAGTTTTTCTTCTTAAAAAGTTTCAGCTTTACTCATCAGAAGCTGAGACTATACCATCACAAACAACTATCTGAATGCAGCAGAAAATTTATTTATAGTTTTTCTATCCATTTAGTTACATAAACTGTATATTTACTAATTAAGAAAGATATGCAGAAATTAAAATTATTTGTAAATGAAAAAGAGGTAATTTAAAACCAAACAATTTCTGATTAATTCAGCTCCCTCTGTTTTTGTCACATGTATTCTACAGAAGTATTTAATCCGAATTTAAATGCCCCAATAAGCAAGTTAAACTATCATTTAAGAAACTTCAAATCAGAGGGAAAATAAAAACAAAAATTAGGTTTTTGGGTCAGTTTCAGGTGTAGGTAAGGAAAGCATAATATACAGGAAGACGTCTTGCACCAATGTCTTCTGACAAGGGTGTAAGATAGATAGCTTGGAACTACTTTCTAATGAATATGAGCTATATTTTGTCAAAATGACAGAAGTCTGATCTTAAAATTAGTTCTTCAAAGCTAAGTATTCCTAAATATATAATATGTCTAAGACTTGGATTTTGCCATTTAGACTTCCACATTATGAAGTATTATGAATTTATAGGAATAAAAAACCCCATAAATATATAAAATAGCTGGGCCATACTGTGCCTGAAAACCACATCATCTGCTAGATTGTTACATTTAATCCATCTATATGTAAGTAAGCAGAGTACTTCAAGACTTCTGATAAAGATTGCACTTCAGTAAATTGTCTCCACTGAAAACAAAGTGGGAAACTTGAGACATGTAGAAATATTGAACCATCTGTTGCTTGAGACAATAGGTGTTAGAATCTAAAATTGCCCATTCTTGGTTAATTTCAAGGAGGGGAATGGGATTCAGAGACTGCTTATTTAACTAAAAGTAAAATTTCTAGATATACCAGTTGTGCTATATACTATTTTAATATACTACCTAAGCATACTACAAAGAATATAATTTTTTTGAGTTAGGTGACTTTTTTTTTTTTTTAAATGTTTAACTAAAAGTTGTTATTCAAGTTACAAATGTCATTTGTTTAAAATGAATCATTACAGAAACCCGAAGAACTTATGACTTGTTCTATGATAATTTGAAGTGGAAGACATTATGATGGTGACAGCAGAGAGGCATTGTGAACTGCTTTTGCCTCCAAGGGTCCCTTATGGGACAGTCTAGACTTTTTTTTTTTTTCATTCTTACCTCAGATTTTACATAAAGCATAAATCTGATGTCTGTTAAATTGAAAATATATTTTATATATAACAGTTATATATTATATGTATTATTTATAATATTATATATATATTTATATATTTTTAACACATATATATATTTCATATATATTATATTTTCAGTTTCACTTGGGAGGTAAAGAAGGTATCCCTGAGATAGGAAGAGCAGTCAAACCTGGCAATAAAGTCTAAGAGTTAAATTTAAGAGTGTGTAAACAGTAGGAACTACATTTCAAGGTGGAAGGATATGTAGCCTTACTGAAATACAGTTTTGGCCTGAAAGTATTAAATGCAAGTGTAAAATAAAGAGCTGCTGAAAGTGTTTGGCAGAAAACATTTCCATAATGCAAATCTTCTTAACTGGTGATACCGGTTTAGGTAGCAGACGACATGGCAATAAGAACAAAGTTAAAAAAATGTCTTAGACAGTATGGCATAGATGACTTCATGCTTATTTTTTTAATGTTTCCTGTTTATAGTGGAATCCACAACTGAGTCAAATATTCAAGTTAAATGCCTTTCTTAGCCAATGTATAGTTAGGAGCTTTAGCATGCTGTTCTAAAACAATTTAGCATTCAGAACAGGGAGATGTCTTGATATTGCAAATAGTAAATACTGAGTATATGTTAATGACTGCCATTATCTGTATCCAATCTAAGTAATCCACCCTTCCCTCTCTGCACAGTTACGCATGTGTGTGAGAAACAGAGAGAAAGAGAAGGAGAGAAGATTGCCCCAAAATAACAATGGAAATAATTTTTGTTCAAACTTCCAAATTTTGGCAGTTTCTGTTTCAGAAATTATTTTCAGCTGTTCAAGGAAAAGACTTTGAACCAAGGATTTGCTCTGTGACAAGCCTTTCAGTTCACCTTTTGCATACTCTGTTAAAATCCATAAGAAGGTGTAATAAATAATATTCTGAATGTGACTTTCTTATTGTAAGACTGATAACAATAATGGAGAGTTATCCTGAGGCTGTATTCCCAAGAGGCCACTTGCTATCTTATTTCAGTTCCAATGTCCTTGTGTGTCTGATTAGGGCATCCATTTTAACTTCTCAGTTATGTACATTCATTAATACCCTGAGTGAACATTTGAAATGCACATGAATGGACTGCCATAGACAAGAAAGTAATCTTCATCTGTTAAGGTGGGAAAGCTTAGCTGTATTTGTATTTCTATCTATGTGCATGTACACAGCAAAGCGGGATGATTTGTTTTATTTGATTATACCTTAATTCAGAAATAGCTATCTTTGATCTGTGAACAGAAACCCCTCATAGCAAAGAATATGATCATGAAGACAAAATGAAAAAAGATATTTAAAATCTTAAATTTTACTTCATCATAGTAGAATGTGCTATTTGTTAGGAAGGGACATTTGACTGCTTTATCCTGAGTGTGAAGCAAAAGAGGGGTAGTTACTATTACAGTAGTAACAGTTTTGTGATTAACAACATATAATAATCCTGCTCAGTATCATTAATATTTGTGCATAGTCTTTACAGCATATGTTAATTTTATGTGTTATGAAATACATTAACAGTTTGTTTATGACCCACTTCATAAACAAGAAAAAGTCTAATCTCTATTTTTCACCATCAGTCTAAAACCAGAACTGTGTTTAATGAAGCACAAACATAACAATAAAATCCGTGCCCTTTCTTACTGTTAAGCATTTCATTATTTTATCCTTTGATCTACTATTTATGACAATTATGACACTAATAAATATCTTTTCTGTTGCTTATTAGGGGATTAATGGAATACATGACGACTAAATAATGTATTTGCTGGTTCAGTGCCTACAATACCTAGAAATTTAGAAGTTGTAAAAGTTATATCCAGAGGTAGAAATGGTGCTTAGGAGAAATTGTTGAAGGATGTGCTTCACGAAGAATGTTTAAACTGACCTGGAAAAATTCTTTCTATTATCTTTTTTCCTTCCTTACCACTATTATCACTATTCTTTTTTATGGAATAGTGTAAGTGGTCTTCCTTACATTCTTTAATTCATTAATAGGACTTTTAATTTCTGGATGAACCACACCAAGATTAAAGCTATATTCTTGCTAAACAGCTGTCAGATTCTAGTGAAAACATCTAAATGATTTACCAACACTTCAAGAAAATATGAGGGATAGAGTAAAGATATTCTTGAAAAGCTGAAAAGCGTTGCATTTATAGTAAGCAACTTCATTTGTTTCATGATTTACTTCTTGTGCTTTCCTTTAAAAAACACACCTGCACATCTGCTACCACACCTTCCCCCCCTCCATCTAACTTCAGTGAATGAAATTCTGAAATTCACCATAAAATTCTGTCAAAGTTGATAATTATGAGCAGGGGACCTGCACAGATATTTTATGAACTGAGAGATAATAATACATATTAAATCCAAGTATTCACAAAACCTGAAACTCATTGGTAACAATTACCTCTTTTATCATGATATAAGGAAATGATAACCTGATTTGCAACTTATTTATTTATACCAATTTACAGCAACTTATAATGATTTTTGAATATTGCTTAATGATCCTGCTTGCCCTGACTGTTCTGTGGAAACTTACCAAGGACTACCGTGTTCATCAAAACAAAGCAGTTTTCTGTGGAAACTTACCAAGAATTACTATGTTTGACAAAAATGTGTTTCTTGTCCTTGGAAAGCAGATGTGCTCTAACTAGTTTAGTCTTTTAATGAATAGATAGCCATATATGGATGGTAGAAATTGCTACACTGGTACTTTTAGATAAGATAGAATGAGTAAACCGGCTGAAAACACTCTTGTTATTCAAGAAATTGGCTAAGAGAATCTGCACATGCTCTGGGGAATAGTACAAGGTGAGAAAGACTACGAGCCTTCCTCCCAAAGACCCCCAAAGACGACCACCAGGAGGCAATGAGCAGATGCAAAGAGAACATAAACTGCTGACACCAGCCTCTAGAACTAACCCAGCCTTACTCATGCATATGTATGTTTGTGTTATGTAATCCAATGAATATGTATATCCACACTCTGTAAGTTTCTGGTAAAATGTGCTGGGAGTGTGCAAGCTTTGTGGAGAAATCCCCTTGTACCCTGGTGCTGGAGTAAACATACCTGCTTTATAACTCTCTGAGTTGTAAAGTCTGTTTTCTGCAAATCAATCATAAGTCTCTTTATGGAAGATAAAGAGCATAAAAGATACGCTGCTTTATGTAATTCAAAATGAAAATCAAAGCATATGTGTGTTAGTTGATATATTACTATAATGAACTAGTTATTGGTTATTTAAACTGAAACAAAATAGGATTTAATGAAAAACTAAGAATATAAAGAAAATATAAGTTTAATGTAGGAGCTTTCCTTCTCTGGTGAACAATGTTCTTTTTCCTTCTATTCCACCATCAGTTATTTTTCATTCTGCCTAGTACATAATAAAGCGAGCACAATAGACATGAGTTTGCCAGACTTCAGCAGGTGTTAAGGAACAAACATTTAACAGCTGTTCTGCTTGTGGGACACAGCTGCTATTATTTTCTTCCTTTTCCCCACCATGCACTACTATTTCAACACCCGCGAGCAAATTCTTTACTTTCAAACACCTGCTTTTTGAGTTTGAAAGGGTTAGTATCTCACATCTATCTCATCCTACAAACTATATGAGCATATGGGAACCAATTTGGGAAAGTTAGAGAAGAAAACAGCAGTAAAATGAAAACACAAATATGAAAAAGCAGTTTTATGTTGAGAGTGTTTGTAGAACAGATTTTTGTGTCTTTACAATGTGTGTGTATAAGACCTTACAGAGCTCTTCTTCTGTGGAGGATTCACGGATGCAGAAATATTATAATTCCATACAGAGGCACCTGTTGTCAGCCTCAGGCCAACTACTTTGACAGAATAAATTTATTGTGAATTGAACCCCTTCTCTTTCCCTCCATTGACTACAGGTCAGTCAGTCTCACCTCTGTGCCTGGCAAGATCACAGAGTGGATCCCCCTAGAAACTATGCTAGGGCAAATGGAAAATAAGGAGGTGATTAGTGACAGCTACCATGGCTTCACTAAGTGCAAATTGTGCCTCACAAATTTGGTGGCCTTCTACGACAGGGTTACAATATTAGTGGATAAGGAAAGAACAACTGACATCATCTACCTGGACTTGTGCAAAGCTTTTGACACTGTTCCACAGGATGTCCTTGATTTGAATTGGAGAGACACAGGTTTGATGGATGGACTACTTGGTGGATAAAGAACTGGCTGGATGGTTGCACTCAAAGTGTTGCAGTCAATGGCTTGGTGTCAGAGTGGACAGCAGTGACGAGGAGAGTCCCTCAGGGGTCAGTACTGGGACCAGTGCTGGTTAACATCTTTTTTGGAGTCATGGACAGTTGAATTGAGCGCACCCTCAGCAAGCTTGCCAATGACACTGAGTTTTGTGGTGCAGTCAAACGCTGGAGGGAAGGGATGCCATCCAGACTGACCTTGACAGGCTTGAAAGGTGGGCCCATGCAAACCTCACGAAGTTCAACAATGCCAAGTTTTGCACCTGGGTCAGGGCAATCCCAAGCAAAAATACAGGCTGGGCGGTGAGTGGGTTGAGAACAGCCCTGTCGAGAAGGACTTGTGGGTATTAGTGGATGAAGAAGTGAATATGAATCAACAATGTGGGCTCAAGCCCAGAAAGCCAACTGTATACTGGGCTGCATCAAGAGAAGTGCGGCTAGCAGGTTGAGGGAGGTGATTGACCCACTCTATTCCACCCTCTTGAGCCCCACCTTATGTTTAGCTCTGAAGATCCCAACATAAGAAGGACATGAACCTCTTGAGTGGGTCCAGAGGAGGCCACAAAGTGATCAGGGAGCTGGAGCACCTCCCTTATGAGGACAGGCTGAGAGAGTTGGGGTTGTTCAGTCTGGAGAAGAGAAGGCTCGGGGGAGACCTTATAGTGGCCTTCCAGTACTTAAATGGGGCTACAGGAAAGATGGGGAGGGACTCTTCCTCAGGGAATGTAGTGATAAAACAAGGGGTAACAGTTTTAAACTGAAAGAGGGTCAATTTAGATTAGATATAAGGAAGAAATTCTTTACTGTGAGGGTGGTGAGACACTGGAACAGATTTCCCAGAGAAGCTGTGGATGCCCCCTCCCTGAAAGTGTTAGAGTCCAGATTGGATGGGGCTTTGCGCAACCTGATCTAGTGGAAGGTGTCCCTGGCCGTGGCAGGGAGGGTGGGACTAGATCTGTAAAGTTCCTTCCAACCCAACACATTCTATGACTATATGATTTTATGACTTCTAATTTTGCATTTTACAGCTTGTTGCTGGAGTAGAACAAAGTCCGCTGACCTGTAAAATGTGCTAATTTCTCCATCTCAGGTTTATCCACATAAATCTTGCCCATGTCACTTTAAGCACAGCTAAAGATAATAAATCAGAATATTTTAAAATATGTATTTAATATGGAAAAATGGGCAAAGTGTGTGAAATTTTGAAGATTATGATGGAACTGGAGGAGACTCTTCTGAATCTTGCCATTGCTTCTTCCAAGGCATCAGACATATTACCAAAATTATCAAAAGCTCTAGATAATTTTTGCCTCTAAGTACTGAAACAGTGAAAACTTGTCATTGCTCATAGCAGTATGGTAACCTCTACTGTTGTCAATGCAACATAAGAATTGACTGCAGCCTCTGTCTTTAGCAGTGAAACATATGAATATACTGTGTTAATAGTTACATTCTCTAAGATTGCATCTAGTTCTGTCCTTTAGAACTAAGCCATGCTTCATTGTCCCCCTGTAAACTGCAATTTTTCCTAAATATACAAAAACACAGGAGAAAATACGTCTCATATGATATTTATATTGTTTCATAAACATCTAGATAATGGAATATAAATGGTAATACTATGCTAAATTGTTACGCAAAAGGCAAAACTCTTTACACTTTCCTGAAGAAACATTTTCAACTTTTTTCTTTTTGCCAATATTTTAATTTTAGCCTGCCTGATCAGAAAGGGAAAGATAGTTTTTGCAGAAATATTTCAGTAGGTTTGGTGGGATGTAATTAGATGAATTCTGAATTTACCTTTTTTCAGTTCAGGAAAAGAAAAATCTGCATCTCTGAACATGCTTTATGTGAAAGAATATTCCTGAGCTTTAATAAAAAATCATGTATACAAATGCTTCCATAACTAATTTCTATATTAGTGTTTTTCCATATTTTTTCATCATATCATTTTTTTAATTGTTGAGCAAATCACAAGTTACAAATTATGACAATTATAAACTAAAAGGAAAATGACTATTAGTTCAGCCTACTAAAATTAAGAAACCCCTTTTCTCTTCACCTCTTCTTCTCTTTTACTTTTTTTACCTTTATACTTTCTCGCTTTTGTTCATTTTTTTGACCAAGTGACAAGTTTGTTGATTTCATGTGAATTACCTTTCATTTCAGAAAAAGTGAGGAAACAGTTTCAGGTCTTAACTGAGAGCCTGGAAGCTCTATACTTTCTTGGTCAATTTTGTCACAGATTCCTTTGTCTACATTATCATTTTCAACTGAGCAGAAAAATTTGATTCTTATGAAAGCTAACGCATCAGAGCAGGACAATCAACTTAAAAGCACTCTAAAAAAGGTTTTAAAATATAAGTATTCTATTTTAAAAGTGCAAATTAAGCTTTAATCATCAGAGCAATAAACATCAATATTCCCAATGAGTAAAACATTTTCATGTGCTACACTGACTGTTGATCTGAACTATTAATGAACTCTTCTGCAGGTTTCCTCAAAGTTGCAATGCTCAGTGTGGAACACAAACAGTGAAATGGTTGTAACAACAGATAATTTCCCTAAAGATGTGCTGTGTGATGTCATTGAATCCTGCCAGAGTGAACAACATTGGAAAGAATGTTGAAGACACTTTCCTAACCCAGAAGAACATGCAGGAACAGGTATGATTTCAGGAGAATCTGAGGAATTAATGAAAATGGAGATGGAGGAGTCTCTAGTCTTTAAAAACACAGACAGCAAGGAAAGAATACGTAGAACAAGTGCTGGCAGCCCTTTAAGGTTAGTACAATTTGTTTTTACTTTGTCTGAGACTAGAACTGAGATGTAGGAACTTAGAGGAAGCTATAAAAAACAAGGTGTCATGGAACATATTAATGGTGTATTTTGACACTTCCAAGAAGCTTTGTCTGCGAGATTCTCACCCTGAACCGAATTGTGTGTCTTACTCATTGCTGATGTAAAGAAAGGGTTGTGTAAACAGTTCTGGTTCTCTCACCTAAAAATAACTAGAGCAGAAATGGAAAATCTTCCGAGAAGGACAGAAAGGAGGATCAAAGGTATGGAATAGCTTTTTCAAGAGGAACTAATACTTCAGCATGGGAAAAAGATGACTTCAGGGAGAGAACGTAAATGTCTACAAAATTATGAATCACACAGAGAGAGTGGCCAAAAATTAGTTCACTTTTTTTTTTTTTCCAGTATGAGTGCAAGCACCCTTTATAGAATATAGGAACCAGGTGTAAATAAAAACCAGAGGAGACAGTTCCTTGTGAAGGAGATAGCATCACAAACGAAAAATGATTGTGCATAGTAGACTTTCACATGACTCTCCAGGGAGACTGGAAAACTATTTGGAAGAGAAATATGCATGGGATATGAAATACAGAAACTCTCTCTGTATTAGGAAATCCCAGAGTGAGAATAGCTCAAAATTAGTAGAGTACTTGAGAGGGGAATTTATATACATGTTCACTGTTTTCACTCTTTCCGAGGCAGACATTTATTGGCGATGCTAGAAAACAGATATTAGGTTAGTTAGTCCCTTTTCTGCTTCACTTTTATGTTCTTACAATGTGGAAAGGGAGAAAAAGGAAGGGGCACAACAAACCAGGAAAACTGTAATAAGTATTGTCATCTCATTAGACGTGTAGGAGTACACAAGAACTGAGCTGTAGGTGGGAAGAAGCAGTGTTGTGACAAGCCTTAAAAGTGAGGACAATAAATTAGAACTTTTCTGCTAAGAGAAACCAGGAATTGGCTGTAAAATAGGAACTAATTCAGTAGTGTGTCAAGAAAATAATATACTTTTGACAACAGCAAGTTTGATGTATTGAAAAAGAGGAAATTGGGATGCAGAGGAGGATTGCAGCAAGTGAACTATATCACACACATGAGGGAATAATTTTTTGTAAGAGAAGACTGAGACCTTGAGGTGAGCTGCCACTAATCATGCTACTTCCTGTTAAGGATTCTAAGTACTGAAATCGAAGAGGCATTTCTTGTGTTACAACTAGCCTATTATACCTGGGAACACAATGTGTTTGATTCTGGCTTCATAATAGAATAAGGTCCTGCTAGATTTGTCTGTAATACTGGAATTACAACCAGTAATGAAGATGAAATCACACCTGTAGGTTTCTTTCTGATGAAGAAAATAGGAAATACATAGAAATGCTTAATGAAAGAAAAAAATATGAAATGGCAGTAGTATACTTTGTTTTTGACATTTCACTTTCTCTAATTTCAGAGATTTGTTCATCAGGATCTCTGCTACGCAAGAGAAGCTAGAAATGCTGGAGAATGCCTGTAAGAGAGATTTGGAGAAAAAAATGTGAGCAGACTCACATATCTTACTCTGGTGTTATGATATGTTGAGAATTAATAGTGTCTCCAAAACTGATTTTCAGTTATGGAAATTTTTTTGCTGAAGAAAAGAATTTAGTAGACTCAGAGTTAAGCTTTGAATATACACATACAACACAACTAGAGTTTTAACAGTTCTATTTTTGGCAAGCATAAACTTCCAACTTCTGGGAAAAAAAAAAGGAGCAAATTTTCATTCTTTAATATTGGTGGCAATTAAAAACTTGACTATCAAAACTGAATTTAAAACTTTTATGGCTTCCAAATAATGTTCCATAATTGACCTTCATTTCTGTCTTGGGGCTTCTATAGCTAAATAGCATTCAAAATGATGGACACTATACAATTTATTATTTTTTTTAAATACTTGTGTAAGTATTTTTAAATACTTGTATAAGTATGTTTAGGAAGAGTTAGTGTCTACATGAAGCACAAACCAGGAAATTGTAGTCTAGTGTGTATAATTTTGTCTGTCAATTATTTAAACATAATTTAAAAATACCCCAATCTTTTCTTCTGGAGCTCTTGATTGTCTGTCTTTATTTAAACTGCATATTAATGCAAGTCACTAAGGGCTTGGTTTGCAGGAAAAATAGCTTAAGGAAAGAAACATTCTTTTTTTTTCTGCAAATATTTTTTAAGATGTAAAGAGAGGCTAAATTTTTAGCTTGCTATGGCAGTTAGTCATCTGTTTTGACGGTTTAAACCTCTGTAACACCTTTGTATGGCAATCATACTCAACCAACCTGATAACCTTGTATGATAGAATGACAAGGGGACAGCAGCAGATATTGTCTATCTTGACTTCAGGAAGACTTTCAACATTATCTCCTATAAGATCCTCACAAACAAGCTGTTGAAACATATGCTGGACGAGCAGAATCATTCTCACACTGTTTTCTGATGTTCAGACAAAGTCTCCTGTGTTTAATTTGTGCTCATTGCCTCTTGTCCTGATACTGGACACCACTGAAAAGAGCCTGGTTCTCTTTGATCCTTCCCTTCAGGTATTTATACACATTGATGAGATCCCTTCTGACCCTTCTCTTCTTCAGGTTAAACAGGCCCAGCTTCCTCAGCCTTACCTTGCAGGGGAGGTGTTCCAGTCCCTTCATCGTCTTGGTGGCGCTTTGTCTGACTCTCTCTAATATGCCTGTGTCTCTCATACTGGGGAACCCAGAACTGGACACAGTAGTCCAGGTGTGGCCTCACCAGTGCTGAGTAAAAAGGAATGACCACCATCTTTGACCTACTGTCAGCTTGTCTCCTAGTGCAGCCCAGGACACTCGTAGCCTTCTTAGCAGCAAGGGCACACTGCTGGCTTCCACTGACCTTGGTGTTCACATAGGTGTCCTGCTTGCAACTCCCCCTCCTCCTCCCAGGTTACCCTTCTTGAATATGTTATCACAGAGGTGCAGCCACCATTGCTAATTGGCTTGGTGTTGGCCAGAGGTGGGTCCGACTGGGAGCCAAGGGATTCTTGAGAAGCTTCTCACAGGGAGCCACAACTGTAGCCCCCTCCCCCACTATGGAAAACCCTCTCCACACACAAAACCCAGCACAAAAAGAATATATACTTATTGATAAAGCAATAATAAAATGTGGAATCTGTGCAGTAAAACTATCAATTCCTTCAGTGGCTGGTGTGTGTTGCATTTAAGGTGATGAATTAATTTGGTAAGAGATGAATCCCCTTGCTAGGGGTGGCTGGACTTACCTCTTAATAGGTATGCCAATTAGGGCTGTAACTATAGGTCTGACCCAGATGCACAAACAGCCCGTATGCTGTAGGTCCAGTTGCATTCAAGAGAAGCAGTCAGGTTCACGAATAATATGGTTTATTTTTATGCAACACCTACAGATTCTTTGAGATTGCCTACGATAAATGCACAAACTGCAGGTTGGCTATATAGCACTACATACAAAAACCTCAATTGCAATCACACACACTTAATTCCTGGGTAATCACTCTGCATAGCCGAGGGCCCAAATCTTACCAAGAGGCGCACCTTGGGGGGGGGGGGGGGGGGGGGGGAGTGGGAGGAGCACAAATCCGTTGATCTGTCCCTTCAACTTGGTATCAGATTATCGTCCCTCAGAGTTAGATACAAACTTGGGGTAGTATTTATCATAGTATGTATGTGTGAGTAGGTGGGACTGTGGTCAAGCCATTATCTTTTGAATAACGACACAGCACATTCCTTGGTGTGAAGGGTGCACTGTTTTTTGTGGGAAAAGAGGAAGGATGAGAGACAAGGTCAGCAGACTACTGCAAAAGCCGTCCCTTGAGATAAGTGAAAGAATGGGACTGCGCGGCCTACACCTCGCTTTGCAGTCCTCCTTGGTGCCACAGCAAACACAAATCACTGAACCTCCAGCCCATCCTGTGTTTGTTCTGGGCACCCTGTGTCAAGGAAATGTGTGGTTTACAGATTTTTCACTGTTTTGCTTTTCTCATGCTTCCAACGTTTAACAATGTGAACACTTGAAACTGAGAAGTAAACTGGAATACTGTTATCTGTATCTGAGTAAGATGTACAAATTCCTTGCAGTTGTTTCTTACATTTGACATTTTATTTAATGCAGGACCAATTTTCATCTGGATTGACAGTTTCCAGATCTCATTAAATTTGAAGATCATTTGCAGTATCCTGAATATCCAGCAAACTAGTGGTGCTTGCCAGTCATTTATCAGACTCTAAAATGTTGAGTGCTGTTGTTTCAGAATAAGATAAAGCTGAAGATGGGTGCTGTCAGCCAACTCTGAAGTATATCACTGGAATAAAGTCAAGAGTGTTGGCAAAAAGATTGTGACATGAAGATCTTCAGGGGAAACATGATTAGGTATTTGGGTTACTTTCCCAACCCAAAAGGTTCTTAAGTGTGGATAAGAAAAACAATAAAATACTTATTTGAGTCTTATTTAGTCAATTATATGTGTTGAGATCTTTTTATTTATATTTTTAATCCTCACAACCTTATGCTTTATGGTTCCATTTCTAGTTCTAAGAATATAGTAATAAACTACAAAAATAAAAAGTGGGTATATACCGTTACTTCAGTTGATCTTAACATTACTCTCCTTTGTAGCTAGTTAATATATAATATTTGCCAAATTCCCTTCATGTCAGAAATTCTTAGACTTAAAAAAGCTAGTGTAGTAGAGAGGTTGTATATTAGATCAACTTTCATCCTATTCACAATTGTGTAGACCACTCTCTTTCTGACTAATCCCTCTGCGGGTTTTGCAGCAATTGGTCATACAAAAATTTATACCATGAATTCCATTTTATAAGTAAGTCTTTTAAAGGTGGAAGCAAAGAGAAGAACTAGTGATATTTCATCAGCTAGTCTCCCATCGGTTTGATTGCTTGAGAACTGACTCCTCTGTTATTCATAAACTCAATATATAGAACTGAAAGAATAAAGCACACACTGCACTAGTGGCAACTTAATTACAGGAAAATTTATAGCTCTTAATGGTGACATCTGTAAGTTTTCTCTGTTAATTGTACAAAGCTGTTTTTGCTAAATCACACACAAATGCTCAAATTATTAATTCCACAACACACATTTATTTTGAGGAAGATGCTCTTAAAAGGAGTATCTTCTACTGTTGTTATTCAGGCTTCTTTTCAGTCCTTGAAAGAGGATTATAAAAGGATGAATAAGTCTGCTAAACAGATGATAATATCTTAGCCAAAAATTGACAACAGAAAGTGGCTTCATGTCACTGCCCATGGCATCAGATAATTCTTGGTTTATTAGCCTAAGACTCAGAAAATGATTCCTGCGGCTGCAGGATGCACAAGTCTCTGTCTACGTATACCGGAGGCCAGTTGCTGGAACGCTGAAATGTCAAAGCATGTGAGAATATATTGAACGTCTGCCATATTCATTTAAGTCCCAGAGAATGCAATCCATTCCTGTGATAGGTTCCAAATGAATTTAAAATACTGTGTTGTACTGCAGAGAACTTTTTCTAGCTCTAATGAAGTGAGTTTATGTAAGACTGAAGATATTTGCCAAATGTTTTTGTCTTTATTTTGGTAGTAATGACAATAAAAATAGTAGGAATTCTAGTTTAAGCATTTAATTAATAGAGGAGATGTTTGACTGTGGAGCTGGTTAAATTACAGGATGCACTGAAGGCTGAATAGGTGATAGACTAAAGTAATCATTAGGGGTCCTGTGGACAGAATTAATTTTGAGGTCAGAGATGCAGAAGATGGATTGAGAAAGAAAACCATTCATGTGCCAGAAAATTGATTGGTAAGCCTGGGAGAAGAGAGAGTATGAATTGCTGGCAAATTAACTAAAGGAAGGAGAGAGAAGTGTTGATGAGGAAGGAGAAGGTAGATCAAGACAGAGGAGGACTCTTGACTTGTTGGATCTCCAAGTTACTGACAATGACTTGAACAGATGGTGGAATAATGGTGTCATGACCTAAAGGCTTATCCAGCCTGAAGCTGTGTAGAGATTGTGACTGTAGGTTTGTAGGATTGCATAATACACAAGGACATAGAGGCTTTACTCTTTATATATCTCTACTTTACTGCAAGTTACCACAAATACCAGAAAAATTACCACTAGCAAGTAAACCACCACAAAAATCACCATTAGCAAGTAGATCTATGATTAATAAAGTGTATACATGTATATATACATAAAGCTATCATAAATTGCTATCAGCAATCAATAATACGGCACCAATCACTAATATGGCAGCAGAATAATAGCAGCAATGAATTATATAGCAACAATCAATATAACAGGAACAGCCAAGTAAGTATATACTATTACAGGTTATACAAACTTATTATGAGTGAACAAACTTACCAACAGTATGACACCAGATATACTTATGAAAAATTACTTATATGGCTGTATTAATGATGCCAAGCAACCCTTTCTTCTGCTACAGTAGGACAGATTCTTTGTTTTCTAGAGCGTGTCTTTTTCTTCAATAGCAGGCTCTTCTATTTTTCCTCTCTTTTCACTTATCACACATTTCCTATTTACTGGCAATATTGCATAGTGTTGTCCCAATAAAGGTCAATAAAGACTACCACTGCTCTCTATTTCACACTTCTGGACTGATACAAAAGGCCAAACCATTGGGGAGGTCAGCTTCCTGATAAAGAGACAGAAAAGTTGTATTTCCAGACACAGAATTATCCCACCATTTTAGGAGACAAACACCCAAAAGGTTGATACGATGGGGCAGCCTTTCCATCAACATAACAGGACTCCAGACTGCTCACATTTCTAAAGGTTCATGAAGACCCCACTCCTTACCTGTCCTCAAAGACTGTCACATTAGAGAGAGCTACTTATTTAACAGAACTGTCTGGGATACACCTACATGCTGCAATGCAGCGCTTCTTTACAGAGACATGAATGAACTCTGAATTCAGTAGCAGAAGAGGGACATCCACAGCTGTGACATACTGATCTCAGGCCACACAACCTGAGTGTCAGTAGTAGGGCTCTTCAACCTGGGTGAAGCACTGAACTGATGTGGCTGTACAGCTTTTTGTATATGAAGGAAGAGACAGTTAATTTCCATAGGCTTTTTAACTAGCTTTCCAAACAATGTGAATCCAGTGAATGTTAACAGATGGGCTTTAAATTAATAGTAACAAACCTAACATAGGCATCTTCACTACAGGAAGTGCTTCGTACTCGTTTAAACACAAGGTAAGGAATCCTAGAGATACTTATATTGATAAGCCCAGTGAATGGACCTCTTGGTTAATACGTATTGTAACTGCTACACCCTCCCACCATAATCACATATTCAGCTGGCAAGGAAGAGCAAAATTATTAAGTTTTTATTCATACTACTTCAGCCTAACTACAGTTCCACCTCTTCATACTGTTTCATTATTTAATACCACACTAATAAAACACATTCTATCACTTGGTTTGAGCAGGAAAGCATCTCTATTTTTGTTTAAATACAAATGCATTTGTTGCATTAAGTCAAGTATCTTTCACATAATGACCCTGAACACTAGTTGCCTCTGTAGAGGCTTTGGTCATGGAAACAAAGATGAAAGATGGGGAGTGAAATGCTTGTGTTAATTTAATACAGGGGAAAAATGTCACGATCACTTTTTTTTTTCCTTTTCTTTTTTTTTTTTTTTTTCTTCCCTAACATGGACCATTTCCTGATGTGGTGCCAGCTACGTAGCTTGCTCTTATATTGTTGAATTTATAAATCTAATTTAGAAATGGACCCTGTTGGTTTCTGATTTGTTGTGTTTTCATAATGCTGTCAGCCATCTGACTTTTGGTAGCACGTATTTTGCTATAAAGCAGGGACTGGCAATGTCCATTCTTTAAATTAGTTTTGTCATCTAAACTTATAATTCTGATGTGAGCAACTCAGCCAAAGATGCCTAATTTTATCAAGTTCATTCAGTGCTCTCATCAGAAATTTACACAGACCAGTAAATTTAGAGATGTAGTAAATGCAGAGAGATTAGTCCAACTGTAACTGAAATATTGCATTTCCTTCATTCAATGAGGTTCAAAATGAGAAACATTTGACTGTATCAAAGTTGTTAATGAGAAGCAAAAACTTGAAAGATTCTTTTTTGTTTTTACACAGGAGACTTAAAGAAGAGAACAGTATGTGAAAAGTTTGGGAAGAATTAGTTTTAATCCTTCACATGCCAGGTTCATTTGCTTTACTTTTTCCACAGAAGAGTAAGTGGTGTTAAATCATCTATTTCACAAAACCCAGCATCTGTTAATATTACTTCTCTAAATGTGTGATAACTGTGTAATATTTTTAGCATGGCTTCACAGCAAAAATAGTGTGTTAATATATCTTCAAATTTTTCTATTCTTTGACTTTTTCTGCTTCTGGTGTCAAGTCATATCATTATGGGTATGTTGTTTCATTAATAAATTGGTTGTCTATCACAGTATTTGGAGACAGATATTTTATTTAGATGATTGTGATTATTTTATCTGGTTGTTTAGTTAGGCTTGTTGCTATTAAA
The DNA here is from genome assembly GCF_047716275.1 of Strix uralensis. Taxonomy (NCBI): domain Eukaryota; kingdom Metazoa; phylum Chordata; class Aves; order Strigiformes; family Strigidae; genus Strix; species Strix uralensis. Next base: position 61,460,964 of record NC_134012.1, on the reverse strand, counting down.
TGTTATAAGATTATCATTATCATTACTGTTGTTGTTTTTTGTTTTGCTTAGCCACTTCCAGCCCCTTTCATATTTGGTAAGGTCAGACTTCAAGGGACATTTTACTAATATCCTTCATCATAAACTTTTCATAATTCATGTAAGCTGTGTTAACTGATAAAAAGTAATTACCTGAGGCTGGATATTAAAAAAAAAAAAATAATTTAATGAGAATTGTGTAGGTGCCTGTGGTGGTTTAGGCCCTGCCAGGACCTGAGACCACATTGCCGCTGCCCCTCCCCCACCCGCAGACCAAACGGGGCAGGGAGTGAAATACAAACCCCGGGGTTGAGATAAGAAAAAATTTAATACAACAGTGTAACAGCAACAAAAGGAACAACAACAGTAACAAAAACAATAACAGTAATAACAATGAACAGAACAAGAGATATACCGCACAGATAGAGCAGTGAGGGGAACGACCCAGACAAAAGCCATCCCTGCTATTCCCACGCTTGGGCACCTGGACCTGACGTCAGAATGGTACCGAATACCCGGGCTAGAGCTCCCTCCCCACTGCTGGGGAAACTTAACCCTATCCTAGCTGAGCCAGGACATAATCCACCCCTTTATTCTATACCATCTGCATCATGCCCAGCTGCCATTTAGCAATTAACAAATAACAAAAAATATTAACAAAAGCACAATATAATTCATGGTATATTCTCACCCAAAATCAAGTCCCCTTGTGGTATGTATCGGACCTCTCCATCCTCCTGCATCACCTACCAGGTGCACCCAGGTCCTTGAGCAAAAACAATCCCGTGGATAGGTTTGCCTTTGTCTGGTGCAGGACTAACCCAGACCATTTTTCCCAGCACATCCCTCATGTGCACCACAGGGAATTTATCCCCATCTACAGCACGTGGAAGTTTTGACTGAGCTGGGCCAGCTCAACTGGCAGATCCTCTTCTGTTGACTAACCAAATGGCCTTTGCCAGATGTGTGTCCCAGTGTTTGAAGGTTCCACCTCCCATTGCTTTCAATGTAGTTTTTAACGGTTCATTGTAGCGCTCGATCTTCCCGGAGGCTGGTGCATGGTAGGGGATGTGGTAGACCCACTCGATGCCGTGTTCTTCTGCCCAGGCATCTATGAGGTTGTTGTGGAAGTGAGTCCCATTTTCTGACTGAATTCTCTCTGGGGTGCCGTGTCGCCACAGGACTTGGTCTTCAAGGCCCAGGATGGTGTTCCGGGTGGTGACGTGGGACACTGGATAAGTTTCAAGCCATCCAGTGGTTACTTCCACCATTGTGAGCACGTGGCGCTTGCCTTGGCGGGTCTGTGGCAGTGTGATGTAGTCGATCTGCCAGGCCTCTCCATATTTATATTTCATCCATCGATCTTCATTCCGCTGGAGCTTCACCTGTTTGGCTTGTTTGATTGCAGCACACGTCTCACATCCGTGGATGATCTCTGCGATGGTGTCAATGGCGAGGTCCACCCCTCGATCTTGAGCCCACCTGTATGTTGCATCTCTGCCTTGGTGGCCCGAGGTCTCATGGGCCCATGGAGCTATGAACAGTTCACCTTTACGCTGCCAGTCCAAGTCCACCTGAGCGACTTCGATCTTAGCAGCCTGGTCCGCCTGCTGGTTGTGTTGATGTCATCAGTGGCCCAATTCTTGGGTATATGGGCATCCACATGGCGCACGTTCACAACGAGGTTCTCCACCTGGGCTGCAGTGTTCTGCCATACTTCAGAGGCCCAGATGGGTTTACCCTTGCACTGCCAGTTGCTCTGTTTCTATTGCTGCAACCACTTCCACAGGGCATTTGCCACCACCCACGAGTCAGTGTAGAGATAGAGCCTCAGCCACTTTTCTCGCTCAGCAATCTCCAAAGCCAATTGGATGGCTTTCACCTCTGCGAACTGGCTCAATTCACCTTGTCCCTCAACAGCTTCAGTGGTTCGTCGTGTGGGATTCCACACAGCAGCCTTCCATCGTCAATGTTTTCCCACAATGCGACAAGACCCGTCAGTGAACAGGGCATATCACTCTCCTCCTCTGGCAGCTCGTTATATAGTGGGGCCTCCTCAGCATGTGTCACCTCCTGTTCTGGTGACATCCCAGAATTTTTGCTCTCTGGCCAGTTTGTGATCACCTCCAATATTCCTGGGCGGCTGGGGTTCCCTCTTCAAGCCCGTTGTGCTATAAACACAACCCATTTAACCCACGTGGCATCTGTTGCTTGATGTGTAGAGGAAACCTTTCCTTCAAATATCCATGTCAGCATGGGCAGTTGGGGTGCCAGGAGGAGCTGTGTCTCAGTGCCGACCACTTCTGAGGTAGCCCGAAATCCTTCGTATGCTGCCGGTATCTCCTTCTCAGTCAGTGTATAGTTAGCTTCAGAGCCTTTGTATCCCTGGATCCAAAAGCCTAGAGGTCGGCCTCAGGATTCCCCAGGTGCTCTCTGCCAGAGGCTCCAGGAAGGGCCATTCTCCCCGGCTGCGGTGTAGAGCATGTTCTTAACCTCGTGCCCTACCCGGACTGGCCCGAGGGCCACTGCCTGGGCAATCTCCTGCTTAATTTGTTCAAAAGCTTGTGGTTGTTCAGGGCCCCATTTAAAATCGTTCTTCTTGCGGGTTACGTGGTAGAGAGGACTCACAATCGGGCTGTAGTTTGGGATGTGCATCCTCCAGACACCCACAGCACCCAGGAAAGACTGAGTCTCCTTTTTAGTGGTTGGTGGGGCCATGGCTGTTATCTTGTTTATCACCTCCATTGGGATGTGGCGATGCCCATCTTGCCATTTTATTCCTAGGAACTGAATCTCCCTTCCAGGCCCCTTAACTTTCTTTCGCTTGATGGCAAAACCAGCCTTCACAAGGATTTCAATTATCTTCTCTCCTTTTTCAAAGACTTCCTCAGCTCTGTCCCCCCATACAATGATATCGTCAATAAACTGCAGGTGTTCTGGAGCCCCACCTTTCTCCAGTGCAGTATGGACCAGTCTATGGCAAATGGTGGAGCTGTGTTTCCACCCCTGGGGCAATCGATTCCAGGTGTACTGGATACCCCTCCAAGTGAATGCAAACTGTGGCCTGCACTCTGGTGCTATTGGGATGGAGAAGAATGCGTTAGCAACATCAAACGTGGTGTGCCACTTGGCTGCCTTCGACTCCAGCTCATACTGGAGCTCTAGCATGTCCGGCACTGCAGCACTCATTGCTGGTGTAACTTCATTCAGGCCACTGTAGTCCACGGTTAGTCTCCATTCGCCATTAGGCTTTCTCACTGGCCATATAGGGCTGTTGAAAGGTGAATGAGTCTTGCTGATCACCTTCTGGCTTTCTAGTCGATGGATCAGCTGATGGATGAGGACTAGGGAATCTCGGTTAGTACGGTACTGCCGCCGGTGCGCTGTCTTGGTAGCAGTTGACACTCGCTGCTCTTCAACATTAAGCAACCCCACCACCGAGGGATCCTGTGAGAGGCTGGGTAAGGTGGACAATTGTTCAACCTCCTCCAGGGCAGCTATACCAAAGGACCACTGGTACCCTTTTGGGTCTTTAAAGTACCCTCTCCTGAGGTAATCTATACCTAGGATGCACGGGGCATCTGGGCCAGTCACAATGGGGTGCTTATGCCAGTCCTTTCCAGTTAGGCTCACTTCAGCTTCTAATAGGGTCAGCTGTTGCGATCCCCCTGTCACTCCGGAGATACAGATGGGTTCAACCCCACTGTGGCTTGATGGCATCAGGGTGCACTGTGCGCCAGTATCTACTAAGGCCATATATTCTTGTGGGTCTGATGTTCCGTGCCATCGGATCCACACCTTCCAGTAAATCCAATTATCCCTTTCCTCCACCTGGCTGGGGGCAGGGCCCTTCTAATCCTGCTCACCATCACTCACTTGTTGTAAGAATGACTCCTGCGAGAATGATTCACAGGTCCCCTCAGGAAGGTCAGGCATAATGGTGGCCATTCTATTCTGTCTGAGGGATTTCTGACTGGACACTAGAGCCATGTTTCTCTTGGAAGACTCCCTTTTCATGGTGGTCTTCCCTTTCAGCTGCTGTACTCGTGCAACTAGGGTGGGAGTGGGTTGTCCATCCCACCTCCTCATGTCTTCTCCATGGTCGCGAAGGAAGAACCACAGGGTGTCCTGTGGTGTGTACCTTCCACTGTCCTTCTCTTTGGTGGGGAAACGCCTGCTTCTAATAGCTGAGACATTGGCCCGTGCAGGTGGAACGTAGGACATGTCCTGTTCCACTTTCTGGAGCCTCTGAGACAGTTCCCTTACAGCTGAAACCAAAGCATGTTGGGAGGAAGGGAGATTTCCCTCATATTGCCGGAGCTGGGCAGCCACTTCATCCACTGTTTGAGTCTGGGTGTCTCGCCACCAGGACGCTACTGCTAATGCTTTGGAATGTGCTTCTGGTGCACTTTGCAGGAACTTCTGCCACATCAGCTGTGTGCAAGGGGCCTGATCTGGATCCATTGGTGACCGCTCATCATTCAGATCACCATAAACCATATCAAACACAGCTAATTCCCTGAGGTTCTGAATGCCTTTCTCCATGTGGGTCCACTTGCCTAACCGACATAGGACATCATCCTTGTAGGGGTACCTCTCCCTTAAACCGAGCAGGAGTCGCCTCCAAAGGCTGAGGGTTTGAGTCTGTCTCCCTATTGCCTTGTCAATGCCAGCCTCCCTGGACAAAGATCCCAGCTGCTTGGCCTCTCTCTCCTCCAATTCCAAACACCAGCTCCACTGTCCCAGCATCAGAGCAACCAGGTGAAAATCTGCTCACCTGGAAGGCGGCTGAAATCCTTCTGCATATCTCGCAACTCACTCAGGGATAGAGTTCGGATGATTACATCCGGCTCTTTCTCCTGTTCTTGTGTTGGGCCTGGCTCATCTCCATCCCCCGCTGTGCGAGCTGACTTTTTGGTATATTTGGTTTTCTGTATCGGGGTGACTGATACTGTCACTGCCTGTCCCCCTGGCCCAGTTGCTGTACCAGTAGGTTCACTTTCTGATCCTGAATCCCTTTCTCCCCCTTGAGGGCAGTGAGTAGCGTTAAAGATGACACGGGAGGCATGGGCAAGTCCCCAGCACATCACAGCGAGTTGTGTCTCCCAGGGTTTGTCAGATTGGCAACACACCTTTTCCAAATACTCCACCAGTTTATCAGGACTCTGCATTTGTTCAGGAGTGAAATGCCAAAACGCTGGGGGTGACCACTGACCCAGGCACTTGCCCATCTCTTCCCACACACCTTGCCACTCACAACTATCTACCCTCGGGGCAGGTTTCCGGGTGGTGTTATTATTGGAGAAATACCACATGGCCCAAAACAAGATCTGGCAGACACTCAGAAAGCATTGTGCCGCAAATGCACTAGCCTAGATGCTCCAAGGGTAACTAAAACTCTCAAAAACCGAGAGGATCTCTTCCCCTGGCTCACCCATAAGAGGGGCTGAGGCCCCTAACAAAAGCCCAGGCAGCAAACAGGTACCGGTTCACCCCCACAAGCAGTGATGCAAGCACATTATAAGCAGTCAGTAGCCAGTACAGCAAAACAAGACCCTTGACACATTTTCCACCACCACCAAACACCAGTACTGGGAACACACAGTGGATATAAGGATTAATCCATCCCCAGCACGCAAGCAAGTTGGGCAGCATTGCAAATGTTCCTTATCAAACAATACAAATAAAACCAGAAAAGTCGCACCTAACAGATTGCTCTAACACACTCTGGTCAGGGTTTGTCTTATTTTTTGCCTTATCTCAACCCTCTCAAGCCCCACGTTGGGTGCCAAAAAGGCTGTGGTGGTTTATTCCCTTCCAGGACCCGAGACCACAATGCTGCTGCCCCTCTCCCACCCTCGTACCGGACGGGGCAGGGAGTGAAATACAAACCCGGGGGTTGAGATAAGGAAAAATTTAATACAACAGTGTAACAACAACAAACCGAACAACAACGAGAACAAGAACAAGAACAAGAACAAGAACAAGAACAGTAATAACAATGAACAGATCAAGAGATATACCACACGGATACAGCCGTGAGGGGAATGACCCGGACAAAAGCCAGCTCACAGCTAAATAAGAGATTAAATATTCAGGGGACACAGCAAAATTCAGTATTAAATGATAAAGCTTTTCTGCATGTTGCCTTAACCATGTTAGGTAGTGGATATAATTTGTATTAAACTCCATCCAGGCTGAACCCATCTCATAATTTCTTTTAGTCTACAATCACCTATTCAGACAATAATGACTTACTGACACCATCAGCCTCAAATGAATTTGAATAGTTACATTTAGAGCTGAAAGATTATTTCATATTACCAGTCCTTCCATTGCTTAACTTTGTCTCCTACTTTTTCACAAGGGTTAATATAGCTGAATTGGTGATCAATTTGCACTGGCAACATGGATAAGGAAGCGATTCGGGGACATTTATGTATAAAAGTAAATCCCCTCATTGTGAGTTTAAGTTACATCTCAAAATGGGTCCCTCTGAATGTAGCTGCTCTATCTGCCCCTTCCAAAATTTAATGTGTCATCAAATTGGTTATTATCAGTCCTGAAGATATGACTTCTTAAAGAAATGCTTCCAGAAATTGCAAGGTAAAAATTAAGCTAAGAAACACATAAAGCCACAGCAGTTGCACTGACACTGAGCCAAATTTGCAGTTGGTGTAACCACAGTAAAGTCAGTGGAATTAAGACAATGCCACACTTAGATCTATGCTTCCCGTCTTTACTGAAAAAATCAAGTCCAGAAAAACAACTTAGTCCGTAAACTAATACTTATTAAGGGGGAATACTTTTCAATGTACCCCAAAGTCTTTATGAGGTTACATAGGTTATGAAGAATTATACATCTGCACAGAGTTATGGGATCCTGCACACCTTTGAACTCATGGTAGTTCTTATGGCACTTGATTTTTGTGCTCTGACAGCTGAAGGGGATTTAATGTGGGAGAAGGTATTTTTATATTTACTGAAACACAGGTGTGTAAAAAAGTCATATATGTGACTGCGATCATAGTGATGGATTACATATCCATGTGCAGAACTGGAGTGCCAGGAAAGAGACATACATGATGTCCACAGGTACTTCATTCTTACCTGTAAATCCTATGTTTGGAACATCTCCAGTCTCTTCTAAACCATGACTACATCCATGCTTTTAACATATATTCCTACTTATACTTATCTAGGAAAGTATGGCTGTATTTTTCACGTGACTTGCAATTCAAATGCTAAAGAGGAATTAATAGGAGAGTTCAAAATGGGAGATGATAGGACAGTTTTGCATTTAGGCACATGGTTAATTTTAGGCATATCCAGTATAAAATCATGTCCCAGGTAATGAATCACATGCTATCTTCTCAACAAGACAAGGTTTCTCAAGAGGAAAATTGACTGCAATGTAAGTAAATATAGAGATAAAATATGGAAGATAGAACCTTTCAGAACAACGATCTGTTTACTTTTTTTTTTTTTTTAATATGGCTGAAAGAAAAGCCAGAAACTCAGGAGAATGAGAACTTAACAATAATGGGAGATGTCCACACAGCTATAACACAAATTTTAATTAATCCACAATTTATGCCAGGCACTTAGCTTGTGATATGACCCCTGGAAATATCTACAGATGTTGCTACAATCAAGAACATGTTCACTATTTGCTAAGTCTCCATAGGTAAAATAAAAAGGAGATAAATCATAGTTATGGCTACAATTAGGATGTCTTAGAACTATGACCTGGGAAACTGGTAACCATATGCACACACACACACACAGAGGTTTCCATTGAATTGCAATAAATATTAAGACTGATGCTAGTAATAGTGTTTTATCTGGGTAGCTGTAATTTCCAGATTATTAACCTAATCGTTTAAAGAGAACTTTTCACAGCATTAATTCCATTTAAATTTAAGAAGGAAACATTCAGAATAGGAGAAGCTCTATTAGTTGTACAATGTGAAGCAAATGGGAAAACAGAATGCAGGTGAGTTAAAATTAGAAAGAAAGTGGTACATTCTATAGGCATTAGTTAACCCATAAGTATCAAGAAAAGCAGCAGTTTAGTTTGTGGTTTTCTTTGACAACATACCCAGCATGATCTGAGATTGAAGTCAATGTTTATATTTAATAAAGTGCCATAGAAATCAGCTGAAGATGCACAATATGAAAATCATTCTGAGACAGGTAAAATATGTCATTGCATAAAAATAGGGCCAGATCCTATTATCATATTGATCTTAAAGATTTAATTGCACTGAAATAGCAGGACTTCTATGGAATAAAACAGTACATGACTTCATCTACACCATCCATCCATATAATAATAAATACAATAGTTGATATATATCATATATTAACAGTATAAATGTAAGAGGAAACATTAAGACTATGTAATAGGCTTGAGTCTGATGTTTACTAGTCTTTGAATAATTGAACTGAATTTTAGTATTTTATGATTTTAGTGGATCTTACTGAAATGGAGTTAATTTTCCTAGCAGCCCATATAATACTGTGTTTTAGGCTGGTTGCCAGAGTAGTGTAAGAAACCAGTGTTCTAGCTGTTGCTGAACAGTGCTTGCACAGCATCAAGGTCTTCTCTGTTTCTTAAGATGCCCCTCCAGACTAGGAGGGGACACAGCTGGAACAGCTGATCCAAACTGTCCAAAAGGCTATTCCATACCACATGACATCACACTCAGTAATAAAAGCTCAGGGAAAGGAAGAGGAAGCACGGACATTCGTGGTTATGGCATTTGTCTTCTGAAGCAACCATTACACATGCTGATGCCCTGTTTTCCTGGAAAAAAACTAAACACCCACCTGCTGCTGGGGATCAGGTAATGAATTCTTTATTTGCTTTTGCCTGCACGAACAGTTTTGTTTTACTTTATTTTTATCTCAACCTATGAGTTTCTCTCACTTTTATCCTTCTGATTCTCTCCCCCATCCCACTGTGAGGGACTAAGTGAGTGACTCGATGGGGGCTCACCTGCTGGCCAGGTTCAACTCACTGCAGTGATTTTGCCTGTTTGTGTAAACATGAAGCATGAATGTAGGGACTCCTAAACATAAATTATGTTGTCCTAACTCCACTATTCAGAGCTGGATAGGAAAAACCTTAACATGTTACATCACTATAAATTAGACCAGACATGCACACATGTGAGAAGCTAGGGCAGCTCCATTTAAGATCTTAGTATGTCTGAAATAGGAATTCATTCATGTTTCCTTGTATGTATGTTAGGATGCACACATATAGAATCACAGAATCATAGAATCGTTTAGGTTGGAAAAGACCTTTAAGATCATCAAATCCAACTGTTAACCTAGCACCGACAGGTCCACCACTAGACCATGTCCTTAAGCACCACATCTACATGTCTTTCAAATATCCTTCAGCTTTGGTGACTCAACCATTTTCCTGGGCAGGCTGTTCAAATGCTTGACAACCTTTTGGGTGAAGAAATTGTTCCTAATATCCAATCTAAACATCCCATGGTGCAACCTGAGGCCATTTCTTAAAAGTGTGTCATGTGAACATGTTCTTGAATGACACTGAAAATATAACGAACTTTTCCTTCCAAGCTCATATTTTGTGCTTTGCCAATGGTTTCATATTTTTTAACTCAGTGAAACAAATTTTAATATCACATTATCAATTCATGTCACTCCTAATCTACTGAGCTGATTTACTCAGGTTCAGCTCTATTGAACACATGCCCATCTCCCTATGCACAGGACAACTGGAAATATGTGTAAAACAATTCCTTCTTTGCATATACAGAGAGATGTCACATGTAGTTTTCTGTTCTAAAACTTTCACTAAGTGTCTACGGTATGGACTGCAAAACTTAAGACTTATAAATCCATGTTAGCTAATTAATCAAATTAAGGGATCACATTTGTTTAAGCTTCTTGATTCAGATTTCAAATAAGTATATCGTAGGAAAGTATAGAAACATTCTGTTCAGAAATTCAAGTAGTTTTGAATTATACAAAAGAACGTATTTATAACTATAATGGGAATATCACAATATATTCCAATCACTATAATTAATGATTAAAGTTTATTAACAACCTGAAAAGAAGGCAACATGAGAGAAATGTGAAATGCAATGTCAGTTGTATAAAACAGGCCAAAAATATTTTGAAGGACCAGGAATAATGAGTGCTGATGTTTGCCATTTTAGAAGACTGTGTATAAATGTGTATAAATAGAAAACTAGTCTTCAAAACGTTTTTTAATGATCTGAGAAGATAAGTAGGCCTAGTCAGCATGGGTTTATGAAAGGCAGGTCCTGCTTGACAAACCTGATCTCCTTCTACAACAGGGTGACCTGCTTATCAGATGAGGGAAAGGCTGTGGATGTTGTTTACCTTGACTTCAGTAAGGCCTTTGACAGTGTTTCCCACAGCATTCTCCTGGCAAAACTGGCTGCTTGTGGCTTGGATGGGCACATGCTTTACTGGGTAAAAAACTGGCTGGATGGCCAGGTCCAAAGAGTTGTGGTGAACGGAGTTAAATCCAGCTGGCAGTCGGTCACAAGTGGTGTCCCCCAGGGCTTGGTTTTGGGGCCACTCCTGTTTAACATCTTTATTGATGATCTAGACCAGGGGATCGAGTGCACCCTCAGTAAGTTTGCAGATGATACCAAGTGTTGATTGGCTTGAGGGTTGGGAGGCTCTGTAGAGAAATCTGGACAGGCTGGAGCGTTGGGCTAAAGCCAACTGTAGGAGTTTCAATGAGGCCAAATGCCAGGTTCTGCACTTTGGCCACAAAAACCCCCAGCAGCGCTACAGGCTTGGGGAGGAGTGGCTGGAGAGCTGCCAGTCAGAGAGGGACCTGGGGGTGTTGATTGAGAGCCGGCTGAACATGAACCAGCAGTGTGCCCAGGTGGCCAAGAAGGCCAATGATATCTTCACTTGTATCAGAAATAGTGTGGCCAGCAGGGACAGGGAAGTGATCTTACCCCTGTACTCGGCACTGTTGAGGCTGCACCTCGATTACTGTGTTCAGTTTTGGGCCCCTCACTACAAAAAGGACATTGAATTACTCGAGCGTGTCCAGAGAAGGGCAACGAAGCTGGTGAAGGGTCTGGAGCACATGTCTTATGAACAGCAGCTGAGGGAACTGGGGTTGTTTAGTCTGGAGAAGAGGAGGCTGAGGGGAGACCTCATCGCCCTCTACAACTACTTGAAAGGAGGTCGCAGAGAACTGGGGATGAGTCTCTTCAACCAAGTAACAAGCGATAGGACAAGAGGTAATGGCCTCAAGCTACGCCAGGGAAGGTTTAGACTGGATGCTAGGAAGTATTTCTTCACAGAACAGGTCATTAGGCATTGGAATGGGTTTCCCAAGGAGGTGGTGGATTCCCCATCCCTGGAGGTGTTTAAGAGTTGTGTTGACATAGCGCTGAGGGTTACGGTGTAGTTGAGAATGGTCAGTGTTATGTTAATGTTTGGACTAGATGATCTTCAAGGTCTTTTCCAACCTAGATGATTCTGTGATTCTATAAGATGGCATCCTAGTGAAATCTGCATGATGAGCCTAACTAGCAAGTGTTATAAATGTTTCTGTGGAGAGCAATGAGATATAGAAATCTGACAAGAATAGAAGTGTGGGTAGAAAGTAATAAAAAAAGATTCAAATTGAAAAGATGTTAGATAGTATGTCTAGGAAAAAAGTGATCTTGAAAAAATGATAAAAACAAGCAGATAGGGACAGAAAAACTAAGAGAGCAATAGAGCCAGTAAAGATCTGAGGATAGTAGCAGACAGAAATTTAGTCATGATTTTGCATAATGTTGTACTGGAAGGGCCAAAGTAGTTCTGGGATGCTCTGTAGAGGCAATGCGATAACAGGTCTTGTCTATACCACTCCAACATGACCACATTCAGGATACTGAATTCAGTTATAGACAACTGTTAGGAAGTTATTTACTCAAAGGACAGAGATAAGAAGAATGGATGGCTGAAAGACTGGTTTATGAGAAAAGTGAAGGAACTAAACAAACATACATATCAAGACTTAAGTGATACTCAGAACACTGATACCATAGAAGTGTGCACATACTAGAACAGTATGAACACCCTGAAGAGAAAAGAATTACTTAGAGGTAGGCTAGAGGTATAGATAGAATTAACTACCTGAAATGTTGAATCAGAGTATTTCTTTCAGATAAAACATTTTATGTAGTACTCTGTGGGAGAGTATCCGAAGTCAGAAGGGAAAAACATCCCTTTAAATACCCAAAACTAGATTAGAGAAGTAAATCCACCAGATTATCCCATGTCTTTTTCTTCAAAGGTTCTCCCAGTTTATTCAATGTCTCTTTCTAAGGTTGAAATGCCTCTGCATTTCTGTCATGTAACACATGGAGCATTTTATTTGATGTCTCATATAATCACAGCCTTGAAAAGCTTCACAGTTTTCACTGTTCTTTAGTTTGCACCCTTGGTTTTGCTACAACTAAAAACCCTGCAAAATAGGAGAAGGAGTTTCCATGGTTTAAACTGCCTAATGGAATTTAGGGATTAGAAATTAGAAGGATATGAATGACAGAACAATGAAGTGACTTTACAGCAGGATTTTTTTTTAAACCTTCACACTGTTTTCAGAAAAGTTTCATTTACCTGTGTCTTTCTTTATTGTATCACCACTCTTTACATAAATAAAATATATTATTAGCATAAAATACTTCACTTCCTTTATAGTAATGCCAGCTCTCTCCAATGACTTCTAGAACTGGCCTTAAGATAGGTGTAAAATGTCCTTTATATGACAGAGAATCAGACCCACAAAAATAGCAACCAACAAGCAAAAATTATTTTCAAAGAAGAAAAATATTGTAATAGTCATTCGGTTACCTTTCAAGGATAAGCAGAAAGAGACACAAATAGTTCAAAGAAGCCATCCAACCCTGCCAGGTTATGGAGCAAGAAACCCTATTACCAAACTTGGAAACCTTATCACCCTATTTCTTAACAATGAAAATATATTCTATGTGTAGCAAAAGTAGATGATGATGATACTGGAGCTAATATAGCCTATTAACTCCAGGAAAACAATACTGCTGCTTTGTCACAACCTTTGTTGGGTTTCTTTGTTTAATTTTAACAGTCATGGATAGAGACGTTGGTGAAGCACCACTCTACCATGTACTGTAACCACAAGTGCCACCATAGGTTACACATTTTCCTTTCAAAATACAAGTTTACTCAGCTTCAGTTATTCTGCTTTCACACTTCTAGCTTTCAAGCTGAAGAATCCAAGATGACTCCACTCCAGGCCAAAGGATCCTTGTTGCCCACATTCACCATCTATTTGTAACCCTCTCTTCCTAGGTCCTTTTAATATATACAGGAAGATTTTCCCATGTGAGAAGGGACACTGCCAGCAGTTTGAACACAACTTAAAAGTACAAAGCAACTCCCTATTGGCTAAAGAACATAACAGATGGCTAGGACTAGAGAAAAACAATACTAAGCACTAATATGCCTATGAAGAAACCCCCTGGTGAGTATTTCCTGGCCAGGCAGACATCAGTCAGGTAGGGAAAGGATAGCAACATCTTTGCTCCTTGCAAGAGTGTTGCTGAGTTGCCATCTTCCAGTTCCCTGTTTGCTTTTTTTACCCTAGGAATTTTTATCTTTTGACAGGAGTGCTTTTCCTCTTGAATCCTTGGGCTGCTAACTAGCCCTATCTGAACAATCTTAGCTCTGCCTGTAATGTTACCTGTCTTATATGGCTCTATTTTATCAACTTCCTCACAGCTTGGCAATTTCCTCAACAGCCTGTGCCAAAGTTACACAGCTGAGCCATGTCAAAACTCACCTCCAATGACAGACAGCTGATGCTCTAGCAGAAAGGATAATGTGCCCTGTTGCTTCTACAATATGGGCTTAGTCTCCAACATGTACAACTCAGAGAAGGACACTCACCTCATAATTAATTTCACAGGTTGCATTGGGCTCATCTTAAAAGGTGTTCATTCCTAAAGGTTGCTGCTATTTTCTGAAGTCCCATCAATTGTCTATATATGGTGTTTTTAATACAATGGTGATAATATTCTGGGGGTTTGTGGCAGAGGAGCTGACTTGCTTCAGCCTGACTGTCTCTTTTCTGCTCCTGTTCAACCAGATTTCTTGGATGTGAAGCTGTGTGTTTGACTGAGACTTGATAATTGTTTATCATCATCTCATTTGAATGCTGTAATTGTTTCTCTCTTACAAGACCAAAAATACACATGCAGAAAATACAGAACAAACTGGAACAGATACATAATAATTCCAAAAATATGCTGGCAATATCTGATTGCTTTCCCCATTTTTTCTCATCACGATATGCTCATGATATCCTCAAATAGACAGATGTGCAATATGACCACTTACACAATGCAACTCACTAGAAACAGCAATTTCTGAGTTTTTAAAAGACCTGAGTAATAAGAAAACTTCTGCCAGTGTCTTATAGGGAATGTCACCCCTAGGAAACAGAAAAACCCTGAGGTCAAGTGGCATATGCTTCCTATAGCCCCAGGGTATAAAAGTGACTCAGTTATGTTTCTGTATACCATAGCAATTATTGATCTTTTATAACACTCTACTTTTGCCATTCCATCTGCCAATATTTTGAACTGAAGAGAATGTTCTTTTCTAGTTGTATGACTTAAAAGCATAAGAAAAATCCAGGTTTAGTATCTTGTATCCAAATCAATACATCAGTGAAACAACAGGACATTATGAGCACAATGGAAGTAATATTCACAGATTAATGAACTTTCCTACTGGTTATAATTTTTATGTGAGGGTTTTTTTTTTCCCCACTCTAACATTCTTGCCTGAATTTCTTTAGTTTCATTCATGTCTATGCCTACAGTGCCTACTGGTCTAGATTCAGTAACAAAAAGTGGTGTAAAATGCAACAGATTGAATCTGAAGAGTTCAGTCACATCTGATACACAAATGTTCAGTAAGTGAGGGTTTGTCTCCTGAATTCAGTGTACTTAAGCAAGTACTTATTGCTTCCAAAAGGTATCATAGTGTATTTCTACTTACTATTGGTCCTGTATGAATGTGTTTGACTGTTATGGGTTTTTAAATTTGAAAAATTCTTTTTGTGAGTTTGGACTCATTCTATTTACTATCTGGTTTTGAACAGTAAGAGCAGCTGAAAAAAAAAAAAAGAAAAAAAAACCCACAAAAAACCAAGTAAACCATATTTGAACTTTATTTGTGCACTTGAGTTGTGTTGATATTTTGATTGTAAAACATAGTTTCTCATATTTCTCCTGGAAACACCAAAAAGCAGGAACATCAGAAATTTGACAAACTTGAAAACACACAAACATAACATCAGATTATAGTAATGTTTAGAAAAATGAGGCCAAAAAATAGTGAATAAAATAAGATTTTTTTTAGACTTAAAACATATTTATGAAAAATATTTAAGGAAGACATTCAGCTTTTATGATGATAAAAACCCAAAACCCTAACACTACAATATCAATCAGTCTTATTTTTCTGACATTTAATACCACCATGCTTATTTCATGGTAAGTTATCCATGATATAGTTTATTCTGCCTTTTTTTAATAGAAAAAGAAGGCATTCAAGCAGTTTTATTCCCTATACCAGTATTTTTCCTTAACTGTAAATGAACCTGACATAAACATTTAACATGTTTTTGGGGGGAAGGGAGGAGAGGGATATAGTTATAGCTATTCACTCTTTTTTTTTTTTTTTTTTTGAGATTTTTCAGATTTCATTATTGATTGAATTTCAGTATATGTCATATCATGTATAGTTCGAAGGGTTGACTACTAATCTTAGAAGTTTTATAAGCAAGAAATCTACAGACCTGTCAAGAAGATACATCATTTTTCTGCATGACCATGTTGCATTTTCTAGACCTTTCAGACTTAAAATTTAATGACCATTCAGAAATTGTATATGCAAGTTCTGTATGAATCATTAGTTGAATGCCTCTGTAAGAGACATAAAGCAAACATACTCTGGAAATTCTTCGACCCTTATGAAAAAAAATTTTAAAAGTTATTCAAACTCCTGGGCTGAACAGAGAACTTTACTGGTATTAAGTTCATCATATTTGCTTCTTTGTAGGACAAGACAAGAGTCATAGCAATTATATATTAACTCTAGACATAAAATTGCAATACATTAAAAATCAGAGCAGTGTTATCACGTGGTATTTCAGTATTCTCACAGATATACATTTCTATTTGTTTAGAAATTGAAATCATTCCACAACTTCATAAAACTTTGTCCAAAACTTCTGCATGGAAAATAGCGCATTAACACATACTTTCTGACAATAACAAATCATAGAAAAGAGATTATATCTTCCTTTTATTCATACTTCCCACTAATGCTGTTCTCCAGAGTTTTCTTATTCTAATTATAAAAATAAACTCAAGCACTCACACAGTATGCTATGAGTCATTTTTACTTGATGAGCTTTGCAGTAACTGTTAATGTAAGCACCTCTACTACAGAAAAGTGTTAGGATTTATAGCAGATGTTCTGAAAGTAAAAGTTATGAACTGATTTAGTATAGTTTTTCATTCAACATTTTTGAATATACAAAAGTTGATAATTTCATAGAACTTCTGCCACATTTTTTTTTCTAATTTATCAGTGTTTCCCCTCATTTTATAACACAACACAAATACATATTGTCACAAACTGTTCATAAACAAGAAACTGTTCGTAAAGCAGATGTCTCAAACAACTCGAGTGGAATGCCCTGTGGGGGAAAAGCGGAGCAAGCTCTGCAGAGGTGGAATGGTGGGCCATTTCTGTCCCACTCCTTCCTGTGGTTGCCCAGAGACAGAACTTTCCAAACTGTGCACGTATAAGCCAGACAAAATAAGAACCTTGTGGAACAACCTATTGCACATGTGTAAAAAAGACTATATAAAGGCAACACTCCACGTGTGTCTTTGTCAACCCACCACCTACAGACCAAGCTGGCTACTGTGTGACAACACAGAATCCAAGGGTAGTGTTCCCCTTTTCCTATCCCTCCCTCCTCTCTTTTCTCTTTCCTCATTTTGCTCGCTCTCTCTCTTTTTCTTACATATATTAATGTATATAAGTTTTGTATAAATTGAATTGTGATTGGTTGATCATTGACCGGTTATTAGGAAAATAGTGTCATTGCCAAAATGCCTTTATTCGTTCCCTGATGGTTATCTGTTGATTGTTGCCAAATTGTCTTCATTCATTCACTAAAGTGGTCAGTTAATAAAGTCAGCAACACAATTGTTTCTTTGAGTCATTGTTGTGACTCGGCCTGCCCTGTGGCTCTGCTGAGCAGAAACCAGCTCTTCCCCCTGCACACAGGCTCTCGGGGAATTCAAAAGATTCACCCCCCTTGTAATCCACCATGTGGGATGAGACACGTATAATATAGATTTATTTTAATAATCACTCTAACTATTCCCTATACACACAAAAATATCTTTCTGCTTTTCTTGGGAACTGGACAGAAACAATGTTCCTAAACATTTGATTAATACAGTACCTACCCACCTACCTGTTCTCTTCTCTTTGCTAGACAATAATGATATGTTATCACACACTATGTACAGCTACGTTATGCACAAATTCATATAGCTTGTTTAGTTCCTTTTCAGATATTCCTTTCAGTCCTGATATAAAGTTTTCATGTCAGTCAAAAAGAATTGATTAGCTTCAAGAGAAGCCCAGAGGAAAAGCCTGTTTGTGAATCTTAACTGCATGTTAGCTGAGGTGTTTCCAGTCTTCTAGTTTTGAAAGAAATAAAAGGCATTTGAGTTTCCACCTCCAACACATTGTTTATTTGGCAAATGCAGAAACAAAGATCAGCCCACAGTGAAGTAAGTCAAACTGTATTTATTGCTAAAGTCCTATAAACTGAGTCATAACTGGAACTATGAACCTGCAGCGACCTTTGTTAGAGTTTAATGGACTGGCAAGGTCAGCACAGCTTTCATAGTGAAAATGAAAGTGCTGTCTAGGAGTTTAATGAGCACAATGGCATTTCTGCATGCCCCCAAAAATTCCTGAGAGCATCTGGAGCTGGTTTAACTTGTTGCAACACTGATTTTCCCTTTTATTCCTTTCTCATGTTTTTTTTTTTTTTTTCTTTCTGAGGGCAAGCTTGTTTGTATATGTCTTAAGAGTAGGTGTACTTGTTTAGGGGGAGAAACGGGAAGCTTTTCCTTGAAAACTGGTTTTAATAGACTCAGTATCTTCCTCTGCAGAAGACTTAAATCTAATTCCACTTTTCAGTTCTCTGTGCTCCTTATGGGGAAGAGAAAAGCAACAACCAGCATAACTGTGCAAGGTTTAGGGTGAATATTGTCAGCATGATCTTACAAAGAGAGTTGGATTATTGATAGGAATTTAGTTCGTACCAAAGTGGTTGTACATTCCTTAATTAAGTGTCCGGAAATCATATCCAACTTTTTCCTATATTTTAATAAAGGCTTAGCTCACCAGACTTGTTATAAATCCAGACAAAACTACAAACAGGCACATTTATTTATAAAATAATAAAAAAAAAAATAGGAAGAAGGGGAAAAAAAGAATCTTCTTGACATCTATAGTAACTTTGATTCCTTGGAATGGCCATCTTTATACCTCATTAGCCAATCTAATCAGAATCATTAGGGCTGGAGGGCTAATGAAGACTTCTCTTCTACCTCTTTTTTTGAATAGCAGGGTCTCAAACGGAACACAGTATTCCAGGCGTGACCTGACAAGTGCTGAGTAGAGTGGGATAATGACTTCTTTATCTCTGCTGGTGATGCACTTGATGCAACCCAGCATCCTGCTGGCTTTCTTTGCCACTGCAGCACACTGTTCACTCATACTGAGCTTGTTGTCCACCTGGACCCCCAGGTCCCTTTCCACAGACCTGCTTCCCAGCCACGTAGATCCCAGACTGTGTTGCACTCCTTGATTGTTTTACCAGGTGGAAGACCTTACACTTGTCCTTATTGGACTTCTTAAGGTTCTTGATAGTCCACTCTTCCAGCCTATCCAGGACTTCCTGCAGGGTGTCCTTCTGAAGTGTCTGTTTCCACACTTAGTTTGGTATTGTCAGCAAAATCCATCAGGGTACACTTGATCCCATCATCCAGATCACTTCTTAAATGCGTTATCACAGAGGTGCAGCTAATTGGCCCAGCCTTGGTGAAAAGGCAGGTCCAACTTGTTGCTGGGGGAGTTTCAAGAAGTTTTTCACGGGGGCTGCTGCTGTAGCCTCCTCCCCTGCTACTAGAAATCCCTATCACTCACACAAACCAAGACAACCTGAAGAACATTTTCTTGTAGTTTTTGACATCTCCGGCCAATTTCAATTTGAGTTGAGGTTTTGCTTTTCTAACTGCATCTCTGCACATCCTGACAATGCCCTTGTAGTTCTCAGGGGGTATTCATCCACTTTTCCATCTCTGGTATGCTTCTTTTGATTTTGAGCAGACTCAGAGTTAAGCCAAGGGGGTGTTTTGCTCCATCTGTTTCCCTTACTTTTAAAGGGGATGAACTGTTTTTATCCTTCCAGGAGAGCATTCTTAAAAAATGCCCTGTCCTGATCCGATATTGGAGAGGGTTCTTAAATGATCCCAAGAGCGAGATTAAGACACAAATGAGGTCAGATGTTGTACAACCTTGTAAACTTTATTGTACACATAACTGGTAATAGCGATAGAACAGAGAGAAAAGAAAATAAAAGAGTCAGAATCCCTAAGCAAGCAAACGGTAGAGATGCAGCAAGACTAATTGCCACCACCACGAATCCAGCGACGTCCTGTTGACTCGGTCTCGGTGCAGGTGATGGTGCTCCAAGCTCCAAGCTCCGCCACAGTCTCAGCTCCGAGGAAGGATGAGATGACAAGGGTGAATAGCATGCTCATGAAAAGAGGAGTACACCGTCCTTTTATTGTCCCAGTTCCCACAATCTCTCTGAAGAGTCCACCCATTTCCACGGAGCTCATTGTAATACGTGACGCCCCGTGGTCCTCTGCCAGCCTGCACATCTTCCTCATCCCGATTTAACTTTGGGTGGATGTGGTAGTCCCGTCAGGGGGCAATTTGTCTTCTTCAGAGCGTATACCTCCAACAGCAGGATGCCAAGGCCAGGAAATGGGGGGTGGTGCGACAGCAATGTTTGAGACAGATAACGCAGTCCCTTACATGCCCAGCACTCAAAAACTCCTTTATCCTCCATGGAAGCTTAACATGGAATCCCTCCCAACTGATCTCTGAGCAAGCTAAAGTTTGCTCTTCTAAAATCTTTGTCTTAGTACAAACATTTAGCATCCTAAGCAGGATCCCAAATTGCACAATATTGTGACCAGTGCAGCCAAGGCTATCACTAACAAAGTAGGTTTGCTTGGTTTGTGATTAGCAAGTCCAGCAGTGCCTCATTCTTGATTGGTACATCTAACATTTGTATGAGGAAGCAATCCTCTACACGTTCCAGGAACTTGACGGTTGATGTGTGAGTGGCTGTGTTGTTCCAACAAATCTCTGGGTGGTTGAGGTCACCCATAAGAACCAGGTTCTGTTGATCTTAAACACAGAATCACAGAATCATCTAGGTTGGAAAAGACCTTGAAGATCATCTAGTCCAACATTTAGCCTAAAACTGACTGTTCTCAACTACTCCATATCCCTCAGCGCTGTGTCCACCCTACTCTTAAACACCTCCAGAGATGGGGACCCCACCACTGCCCTAGGCACCCCTTTCCAATGCCATTCCATCAGCTTCCTGGGCACTGAAGTCCAGCTGACAGGACTGTAATTTCCCGGATCACCCTTCCAACCCTTCTTATATATTGGCGTCACATTGGACAGTTTCCAATCTGTCGGGACCTCGCCGGTCAGCCAGGACTCCTGGTAAATGATGGAAAGTGGCTTGGTGAGCACCCCAGCCAGCTCCTTCAGCACCCTCGGGTACATACCATATGGTCCCATAGACTCGTGTGTGTCTACATGATGCAGTAGGTCACTGACTGTCTCCTCCTGGATTGTGGGGGGGTCGTTCTCACAGGTCCTGTCTTCTCACTGAGGAGGCTGGATTCCCTCAGTACAACTAGTCTTGGTATTAAAGACTGAGGAAAAGCACCTCATCACTCATTGACATGTTTCCTCTTGCATCTAGCAGGGGATAGAGGCTCTCCCCGGTCTTTCTTTTGCTGTTGAAGTACTTATAGAAACATTTCTTGTTGTCCTTGATTGCTGAAGCCATATCAATTTCTAGATGGGCTTTAGACCTCCTGATTTCTGCCCTGCATAACCTCACAGCCTCTTTGTAATCACTGTGAGTGGCTAGCCCCTTCTTCCAAAGGCCATAAACTCTCCTTTTCCACCTGAGTTGGAGCCAAAGCTGCCTGTACAGCCAGGGTGGTCTTCTCTTGCGCTGGCTTCTCTTACAGTACTTGGGGACAGCCTGCTCCTGAGCCATTAAGACTTCCTTCTTAAAGAGTGCCCAGCCTTCCTGGACCCCTATACCCTTCAGGACCGTCTCCCAAGCGATTCTGCAAGCAGGTGCCTAAACAAGGCAAAGTCATCCCTTTTGAAGTCCAGGATGGCAGTTCTGCTGCCCCTCTCCTGGCCTCTCTAAGAATAGCGAACTCTCTTGTTTCATGATCGCTGTGCCCTAGTCGGCCTCCAACCGCCACATCCTCCACCAGTCCTTCTCTGCTCACAAAGAAGAGATCCAGCAGGGCACCTTCTCTGGTTGGTTCGCTCACCAGCTGCGTCAGGAAGTTATCTTCTACACATTCCAGGATTTCCGGGACTGGTCCTGCTCTGCGATGTTGTATTTCCAGCAGATGTCTGGGAAGTTAAAGTCTCCCACAAGTACAAGGGCAAGCAATTGTGAGATTTCTCTGAAGTGCCTATAGAATATTTCATCCACCTCTCTGTCCTGGTTGCATGGCCTATAGTAGTCTCCTACTGCAACATCTGCCCTGTTGGCCTTCCGCCTGATTGTAACGCAAAGACACTCCACCCTGTCTTCACTATGCTTGTGCTCAAAGCAATCATAACGGTCCCTAACATACAGCGCCACCTCACCTTGTCTATCTCTTCTAAAGAGCTTGCAGCCATCAATTGGTGCACTCCAGTCATTGGAGACATCCCACCAAGTTTCTGTGATAGCCACTACATCATAATTTACCTGTTTCATCATGGCTGCAGGCTCCTCCTCTTTGTTACCCATGCTGTGTGCATTGGTATAGATGCTCTTCAGATGGGCTGATGTCCCCAGTACCTTTTAGCATTTAGAGGTCCTAAGTCTGGCCTGACCTTTCACAGGTGTTACCACAGTTACTGATCTGTCAATATCCCTCGCATCTTTGTTGTGCTGCATGTCTCCATCCCTTGCCTGCACTGAGATGGCAGGGTGAGGGCCATCGCTGGAACAACAAACTGTGGTAATCTACCCTGGGGCTTATGTCTGGGAGTTCCAATTTTGCCCCCTTCCCCCTTCAAATCTAGTTTAAAGCTCTGTCAATGAGCCCAGTTAACTTCTGCCTTAATATCCTTTTCCCCCTCTGGCACAGGTGCATTCCATCTAATGCCAAAAGGTCTGGCATCCTGTAAACCAACCCATGATTGAGAAATTCAAAGCTCTGATGATAGCACCAGTCTTGGAGTCACAAGTTCATCTGTTCAGTTCTCCTGTATTCTTCATCCATCCCCACAACTGAAGGGATGGAGGAGAACACAATTTTTGCCCCCAACCCCTTAATCAGTTTCCTCAAGGCCCTGAAATCTCTCTTGCTTTAGGACTTCTCCTGGTAATATTGTCACTACCTACCTGAAAAACCAAGAGCGGGTAGTAGTCTTTGGGTCTCACTAGAGCGGGGAGTTTTGCCATGAGGTCCTTTACCCAGACCCCAGGGAGGCAGCAGACTTCCCTATGAAGTGGGTCCGGTCTGCGTATTGGGCCTTCGACACCCCTCAGAATGGAGTCACCCACTACAATGACCCTTCTGGGGTTCTTTTTAGAATTGGTTTTAATACCTGGTCTAGAGCGACCCGGCCTTGGTGGACCTTGGTCTTCCTCCTTGTTTGACTCATCTTCTTCATCCTTCTCTGCTTCATTCACAAGTTCCAGGGCCCCATATCTATTGTGAAGGGGCACCATGGAAGGTGAGGGAGGACAGGAGGGGATTTTCGTGCCTCCCTGAGCAGGGACCTGTTTTCAGCCTCACCCATTTCTTAGATCCCCTCCTTCTGCCTAGTAGCAAGGGAGTGAGGGATTACCTACCTCCTTTGGATCCTCCATTTGCTCCTTTTGCTTCAGGGTTGCTAAGGTGCTACTCCACCAACCAATTTCCCTTTCACTTCTTAACTTCTTAAGTGTTCCCTAACACTTCTTCATCTTTCAACCTCTTCTTTGAGTTTCTCCAGCAGGCTGAGCAGGTCATCCGACTGATCACAGCACACACGGGTGTTGTCACCGCTGCTCTCCGGCAGGATTGACAAGCTCAGGCACTCCCTGCAGCCTGGGACCTGGACCGCTGCATGTTTCCTTGGCAGCTCCGTCTGGGTTGCGATGTTCTTTCTGGTGATGGTTTTGACCCGAGTGGAGACCACAGCTCAGTCTACTCATGGAGGACAATGACAACTAGCTCAGATAAGCTCTAGACCCAGGAGAAGGACTATGCCCTGTCTGTTCGCCCTGCCTGCATGAACTGCTGCACCACAGCCTTCTTGCTTAAGCTGAAGCTTGCTTAAGTAACCCAAATATCACTTCATTGTCCTTATCTTTTTGGTTTGGAGATCAGTAGCAGATGCCTACTGTAAGATCCTCCTTAGAGATGACCCTTCTGATCTTGACCCAGAGACATTTAATAGGTGTATCTGCTAGGGCCTGAATAATGGGCCCTGAAACAAAGTTGACCTCTAGATGAACCTCACAGCCAAATATTATCCATTATTAGTATCTGCTGATAAGTAAAATCTGTATTACCATTAGCATTTATTAATTAGTATCTTATCATTAATGAAATATGTATGCTCACTAGTGAAAGATTTAGCTTAGACAAAATGTAATCAGTAGTGAAGATGAAATGTTGTGAGAATGTATCCAACTCTCCTTGCTCAACCTTGTTCAGGGCTGAGAACCCAAATGTTTGGCCTTGTTAGAAACTCCCTTGGTTCTCCCCTCTGAGCCCTGGCCAAGCTTTGGGTGGAATCCAACAGGAGGATGAAACCAGATGTTGCTGCTCAAAACAAAGGTGCCAGTTATTCTGGCTTGCTGATTTTTGGTATATAAGGCTGGACCCATGTGCTGCAACTTTAGATACCTCACCTATGGATGGACACATCACATAGGACTTCTTACTTGCCGGTACAGGCTCTCCAAATCCTCGCTGTAACTGGGGCTCCCCAGCGACTGCGGATTGGGATGTTGGTAACATATGCAAGTGGTGATGTATCTTTCTTAATCACTATTCTCCCCATCATGTAGTAATGATTAGGTGCATTGTTTTGCTTAACTGTATGTAGTAATAATTAAGTGTACTATTCTGTTTTTTTCTTACTGCTTATTTTCTGTATTACTTAGTTATATCCCTTAATTATTAACAGTAAAATCAGCCTGCTCTTTTCACCCTGGTGTCTGAGTTTAATTGACACCCTCGATCGGCAGAGCAATAGGGCTTCCGCAATCACCATAGCTGACTTCTTCATATTCACGCTTCTCCTTAACTTAGAGTGTAACTCTTCCTCTTCTTCCCTGCTTGTCTTTACAAAACAGCCTGTAATAATCCATTGCAATCCTCCAGTCATGTGAGTTGTCCCACCATGTTTCAGTTATTCCGACACGATACTGTAACTTTCTGACTGGCATGTCAAGAACAATCAAATATATGAAGAGCTTCTCATGACTAGATAGGTGTCCATGGCAGTTCGCAAGGCATGGCAGGGCAGAAATGTCAGCTTAAGAGGCAGGGAGAAATGCTTTTTAATTGTATCTTTTCCTCCCTGCTTAATCTATCATTATTCCATATACTGAGCCCCAAGGGGGCTTTTCTCTTCTGGTTCACTGACTTGGTCAGACAAAGCTCCACTCTTCTGTGTGCCAACACGCTGTTATTACATGCCATGCTAGCTCAGTACTTTCCATTCTGAATAAGATATCTTACTGGAGAACTACAACTATTAAAATACTTTATTTCATAGGTAAGGGGTTTACCTACAAAGGAAATAAAGAACTTTGGGGAAACCTGAACTAAAGTAACAATAATTTTTGGCTTATTTCAATTATTAAAAAGTTTATTGCTTACTATTAATGGAAGCAAAAATTATATCTTCCTCAAAATTGGTGTCTTTTCTTCCTAAAGAGGCCTCTGATTTATTAAGGGACATATTCTTCTTCCAGAGTAACTGCTCTCAGAGACCCACCACCAAAACACATGTGGCTTTTTACAGTGATTAATGACAGAACTAGTCCATAATAGAATGTATTTATTTAATTTATTAAATACAGTTCTAGTCGGTACCTGGCTCCTGGGTACCAAAACATCCGTTCTCAAAAATACACTGGTATAAGTCACTGCATGTGGTGCTCTGCACTGGTGCTGCTGCCCTGTGGTAGCTAATTTGATGGGAAGTCCCTCACTGGTGACAGTGACCACTCCTATATGTTTTCTCCACATTCAGACAGGAAGCAAGTCCAGGACACTCTTTATTTTAAACACAAAACTTAAATCTCTAGAAGACATCAAAGTGGAAGACTTCTTTAAATGTTACTATGTACTATTACAATATCAAGGGCAAAAACCTACACGTCAGGGGCAAAGCTGTTACACAAAGACCATGAAACCACATATAAGTTCATATGCAGCATGCCAGTATGTGTTCATACCTAGGTTCACAGCAGAAGAATGACCAGATATCGAGTATGAATTTCTGCCAGGTTTTAACACTCAGGTGGAAGAAATAGTATGCAAGCCTAGTGCATGCAAATGCAGTGCCCATTACCAGTGGCCAACATGGAAGCCACATAGGTAATAGCTAGAGACATTTTCCAGTTGTGGAGGTGCTAGTATCTATTTTCATGGCTGCGTGACCAGATTCTGACAGAGAATCTGGAAGTCCATTGCTTATATGTCCTTGACATGTCTAATCAGGGTGAAACAATATGTTTCAGAATCTTTTATACATACTTCAAGTTAAAAAGTCATGGAGAATGAGGTGGAACTATTTTTTTTAATTTGGGTTACATCTGAGACAAACTGAAGAAGCACAGGCAGAATGTGTTAGTACTGTATCACTCTAACTGCAATGGAGATCTTGTGAAACCTTATTTTAAGTGCTCTTTCCATAACAGTAACTATTGTATAAAAATATAATAAATATGGAGTAGTAGTGCAGTTCAGGGAATAAATTATAAGATATGCATTGCCTTAACTAATGTATACTTTTTTGACTATTTGTCTGGCAGCACTTAGTAATTCAAAGTGATTAAATTAAATTGGTTTTATACTTTGTAATAAAGATAGAGTATACAGCCATCTTCTCTCAGTATAGGTTGGGATTTTATTACTTAGCTTGAATCTCACTTATAATTGGCCTTTTTTGTTCTCAATGAGCTGTGAATAAAATCTGAGATGTTTCAGATTATGTTAAGGAGGATGCATTTACGAGAGCAATGTGTTCAATATTATGAGAAAATGATGGAGATTATGATTTCACTGTATTTGAAGTGCAAAATAAAAAAGCCTTACATGGATAATCAGGATTCCTCTGTGTTCTTCATTAATGAGTATTGGTAGTTTCCAGCCTTATTGTTACAATTCATCAGACTATAATTTTTCTTGTTTTTTTTTTTTTTTTTTTTTTTTTTTTTCTTTATTTTTTTTTTTTTAAGATAGAGCTCTAGGACATTAACTAAGCTTCTCATGCAGATGGCTGGATGTAAAACATCAACATGTGAGCTCAAGAGTTTTATTTCATCATGTGGACATGTAATAATGGACAGGAAGAATGAAGATATAGATGGAGAAATTCTTTTTGTCTCATTAGTTTTTTATATACATGGTAATTTCTGTACTCAAATCCCAGTATATTTTAATATGCAATTTACAATACAGAATTTTGGTCTTTTTTATGTTTGCAATGAAATTTTTAGCTTTTCTGTTCTAGAAAGCTTCATATTAGAAGAATTTTTTTTTATTTTCTGCTACTTAACAAAATTCTCTTTTACTATATGTTACATATTTTTGTATTATGTGATGGCTCCATTAAGCTGGGTTCTGTAAAAATAAAATAAAGTTCCAACTTCTCAGTATAAAAGGTAAGATGGTTAAGATAAATGAAGAAACAGACTGGCAGGGAAGATCCAGACAACAATAGGATTTTTAATATAGTCTAGCTGTATGTAAAATTCATAACAATATTTACTTACACAAGTAGGCTTTCCTCAGGCAATGCCAACAGGATTATTTACAGGAGCATAAATTGTTTATACAAATAAGTTTCATATGGTTGGACTCATATCCTGTGTAAATTACGCAAAAAATGTCTTCAGTCATGTGTATAAGATCCATAAAATTACCTTTCACTTCTGGAGACCTTTACTGAGAACTGGATTGTATCACTGTATGTAGTAAAGTTACATGTTGTTTAGAATTGCTTTGTCTTTACTGGTCATCTGTCTGTATCTGAAAATGACCACATAATATATAAATTGGCAGAATTGTCTCTGTGCACACACGGGAGGCCTTAATAACAGCTGGTGTTGCCTTGGCAAACTTGTGTGGAAAAGCTTCTGTGACCACTAAAGTGCACTGAGTTTGAAAATGTATATGTTTATATCCCCCAAGTGGCCTTTTAAGAAAGACTATTCAGACAGTGCAAGCCAAAAGTGGACACATATAACACAGGTAATGAAGTGTACCCTTCTCTCTTTCACTGACGTAAATTGGAAAAGGCTTGGTTTAACACAGTCTCTTTCTCTCCTCCTGGAAATTTTATTCCAAAGAAGCAATCTAGGTCAGCCTCCTACTGGTGTACCAACAAACTGGATATGTCCATTATATTTATTATCCTTCTGCAAGGTGTCGGACTTCAACTTAAGAACTAGCAAAAACAATATGACCTCAATTTACAGAAAATTATGGGGTATGAATATTCTTTATTTTTTCCAGTATCTTGCTCCTCACTTTCTTGTACAATGTATTTAAGTATTGCTGAATTTAAAATGTCCATATTTTGCCATTTCCAGTACATTTTGATGGCCTCATTTTGCAATTTCAGTGACTCTCACAGTAGATTAATGTTCTAATAAGTACTGGAAGTCTTTGAAGTTAGGAAGCTGTCATACCGAACACTCCAATAGAGATCTGATTTGCCAGTGTTTCCTTCTTCTCTTTTGCCCTTACTCTAAATGATAGAAATCACAGCACTGAACAATTTCCTTCTTTCTCATATCTGCTTTATAAGGAAATAACACCCCCTTGAACACTATGATACACAAAGTAGTAAATGCAAATACCTTCACAAAGTACACTTCAAGGGTATGATTTGAAAGAAAAAAGAGTTATCTGTGATCTTGATGTAAATGGGGGTAATATGAAAGTCTCAGTTGACAAATAAACTACATAGAGTTGAAAACACACCTGAAGAACTGAGAGTTTCCATAGTACCCAGGTAAACTCATTTTTCTTTTTTCATAAATCATAGTGAGAAGGAGGGGGAACAATCTTAAACATACATATCATTTGAGAAACATACCAGAGCCTGTGAAAGTTGACGTTATTCTGTCCTCAACACATACATTTCTAAGAGGGCCTTATTAATGTGCAAGAAAGATGAAAACAACATAATCAGTGCCCTGGATTAGGTCTTTAACCTCCATTCATTTCTCTTATGAGCTGGAGGACATACTATCTTGTCTGAAAGATCTGATGGAGTGTTAAATTTGTAAATCTCTGGGAATTGCCTATACTCAATACTTCTGGGTCCAAAACAAATGCTTTCTTATAAACATCAGAGAAAATACTAGGCTGTAAGAAAAATGGTTAAAAAAAAAAAAAAATTTCAATACAATTCTAGAATGTATTTAGGGTAACTCAGTTTCATAATTTTGTGAAGAAAAAACCCTCAGATTTTACAAGAAGAAAATAACAATATTTTTGTTTTAATGACCATTTTAGTAAAGGTTTGATTGTTCAGGGAGGGACAAGAACTTGTTAAACAAAGCAGAAGAATAGTTTGGGCATACACAAAAATACCCCCAGGTCTGTCACTTCTTTATCACAGACATAAAAGACCTGTGCATAGATGCTGCCCTCCACTAAAACTTGGTATATTGCACAGTTCTGTAGGTCTTCCATCCAAATGAGTTCTATGCTTTCTGACGATGCACAGCTTAGAGTGTTACTGCTATGGAACAAAGACCTTGCCTATACTATTCCTTCTAATTCTGAGGGTGAGCAGGGGTTAACATAAACAGAAAAAATTACTAAAATACATAAATACCAATACTGAAACATGGAAATATATCAATACTAATACTAAAACACCAAAGGGTTGAGTCTTCTGCACTGTGAAGCTACTTTCACAAGGCAAAAATCACTCCAGTATTATAATTTTGAACAATTCAGCCCTGTTCAGCATTACTGTAATAACCAGTAGAGCACCAGTTAGCGGCACAGAGTAAGGTCTTCTATTTCTTCAGCTTTACTATCAGCAGGAGCTCACTTTACTTCTACAGTATGAGGTTTACATATCTTCAAGCATGTGCTGGAAATACCAGTATGCCCATAACATAGCAGCAGGCAGCCACTACTTCATTTCCCTTGCCTTCACACCATTTTTAAGCTATATAATTTACATAATTTTTAAGCAAAAAATTAACTCACTAAGTAAACATCAGCTGAACATTTATCTAGGTTTCACTGGTGAGCTACAAAAGCCTGGAAGGAACTGTGGGCAACACAAGCTATATTTCCCCTGAGGTCCCAGAAAGTTGTGGCAGTTTCTACACTTTTCAGAGAGCTAGTAAGTTTCCACCTCTCCTTTTCAACCAAACATAAATTGAAATTCCTTTCCTTTTGCCTCCTTGGCAAACTTTTTAAGCTATTAATAGAGTTATTTAAACAGAAGGTATGTTTTCTGGCAGTTCATATGCAGAAATGTGGGTGCAAACGTTGTGTGTGCAAGCTCACACTCTGGCCACCATAGCTTATGCTTTTTATAGTTAGAAGATGATTTCTAATTTGTCCCTGTTTTTCCCCAATCATTTGAAGGGTTTCCCTGCAGTTTGTTTGAAAAACACATTAATTATAAGGGATCTTTCTGTCAATGCATGTCATTTAGAATTTCCCAGGCTGAGGAGTCATCACTGCAAGACATCATGCCTAGTTAATTCTGTCCAATATTATTACATGACATGGTTGATGATATCACATCAAACCAACAAAACTGAAAAAGGAATGGGTTACTAAGCACTGCAGTCAACTGTTTGGAACAAGCAAATCTCTGTTCAAATTCTACTGATAGAGAAGAACTAAACACCAGCTAGGGTGTTTTAAGTGGTGGGCAGGTTTTTTTCTAGTAGCAGGAACTGTGTGTAGTGGGAACTGTCATGTATGACAGGCTTATATTAACTCTAGGTAGAAAAGTTGTAAGGAGAAAATTTATTTAGGCAAAGTAAAACTCACAGAAAATACTTACATATTTTTTGATGAATAGTAGTAATCCATCACTTAGTAAGCTGTGAAATGTACCATTAGAGGAATCTGTTATTAAGGTTTTATTATTTTGCTTTAGTGCTGTATATAGGGCTAAAAGAAAATTATATGCTGAAACTACTTTTCAAATGAGTTTTGTTAAATTAAATTTTCCTTCAAAAGTGTCTGTTTTGTTTCAACAAGAAAAAGGAAAAAAACTAAATAGTCAATCAAAAGCTGAAAAAAGGAAAGATTCAGGTTTCAGTCAGCAAGCAAAACCATTTTGGACAAAACCTTCCCATACCTATCCAACTATAGTCAGTCTTTAATATCAGGACAACATTTTTCCCAGAAATTAATGACTGTAGTTTTTGGGTTTGGTTTCATTTTATTAACACATGTCCCAGGGTGGAATATTTCCCATGAGATGGAAAAGCAATACCAAATTCATCTTCCAACAAGCTCTAGTTAAGTGTCACCTACCATCTAGAGAACATCAACCAGAAACTACACGCAAATATGTGCCAAGTCATATCCTCCCTTCTCAGAGTAGGCAGCTAAATGCACTGAGATCTGCAAGAACTAGGAAGCAGTTCCAGGAAAACTAACAATCTAACTCCAAAATACGTAGCAGTAATAAAAGCCCTGTAATTACCTGTTAAGTCAGAAAGAGCACTTCCAAAACCAGGGCACAGAGATCCATCAGAAGTATGATTCTTGAATGGTTAAGGCAAAGCATGACGATGATTAGGGCAAAGACTTCCAGTTGAAAACTACTATGGTTTCTCATGAGCCTTTATCACCTGTAAAGGCTACAGAAAAGGTATATTATGCCCCTTTCTGGGCTTTGTATCAGGAATATATTTATGATTCAATTGGGAATCCTTTCTAAATGACTGAATTAGTCTTTTACTTTTACTCTTGAGTAGTCAAAGAGAATAGGGCACTGAGGGAATAAATTCATTGATTATCATATAAATTATGTTAGTGCCCCTGAAATCTCATTCCTTCTTTTCTAGTGATGATAAAATACTAATTAATAATACGTACCAAGAGACTATGTTTATGGTGGTAACTGGTAGGTAGAATGAACTGATATTGAATAAGAAGCCAAGACTGCATACAGAATAAATTTTACCAATAGACTGAAACACTAGAATGAAGAGAGTCAAAATTCAGATATGTCACTGTCAGTGTTACTTTGTTAAAGAAGGTATATACATATATATATATATAAAGAAACAAGGGAGCAAAACATCTGGGACAAAGAAGAAAGGATTAAAAAAATCTTTGATTACTTTTGTAATTTAAATTTATCATTTTTATGTCTTTCAGAATGGTTCTAGCTACCTCACATAAATATAGCAGAATAAACTGAACACTCCAAAGACAATTGCAGGCTGCATGTATTAATTATGGTTAATGTATTAACCCGGAGAAAACTTATGAAAAATGCTTTTTCGACCCACAGGGTTGAAACGCCACAGGATTGAAAAAGGCCTCTGAAGTCCTTTTTGCCTCCTGAGGTCTTTTTGACTCTGAGGTCCTTTTAAGGTCAGCAGGAAAAGTCAGACAGATGACTACATGTACAGCACTCCTCTTGCAATAACAGCAATGCTTAGTCTCCCCAAATCTGACATCTTCCAGTTTAAGAAAGAAAATAAAGATTCAGAGAACCAGAATCACAGTGAAATATGTAGTATATTTCTCACAATGTTAACAAAGCAGATGTACTGAAACTCCCTTATAAACTTTTTCTTCTAATAGATCTATCTTTTGACTGTCAGTAAATTCACTCAATGTACATGAACTTTTGATTAACATTGAGGGCACCAGATGCTTATTTTTTCTTTCCACACAATATGGCTAGAAAAAGAAAAGAGTATCTGGATTTTGTTCATGATCAAAACACAGTGTACAGAGATTTATAATAATTGAAATACATGACAGATCCAGTGTAAACAATGTCTAATATAGGATGGATATGAATTTCCTCATGATGCACATCACAGTGAGACACTAAGAACCAGGTTTTTGTTTTCAACATCATGTATGTAAATGAAATAAATTCAGTTAGAGTTAATATTGCCTCAGGGAAGATTCTTGAACAGTGCTAATTGATTTTTTTTAAAGGAAAAATCTGTTCCACTATGAAAAAAGAAAATTCATACCTGCAACAGAGAAAAGGAGAGAAACAAAAGTGCTTTCTATCAAGATATTCAGCTTATGCTTCATTTTATTAAAAAAACACCCTCTGAAAATAAAATATCCCAAAACTGTCTCTAAATTGATCTGTACTACCTGGAGGGAAGCCTCAGTCACCCTTTGGAAGAGGCTCTGACCTCCAGTGGGAATGCCTCTCTCAGTAGGCACTGCTTCTCCTGCATTCCTCTGCAGCCAGCCTAACTAGACCACAATGATAAAGCAGAGCATGAAAGAACTAGACTACAGGTCCCACTGAGGTGCCACTGCTGAAATATCTCACGTTTGGCCAAACACTTCTTATGTTTGTCCAAAAAGTTTCAGCTTCAAATTTTTGCCTGGGAATATTTTTTTTTTCCTAGGAAGAAAAAAACCCTCATTTTCTAATAATTTTTTTTTTTATCCTCATTAAACCAATGATGAGGCTTCATCTATCAAGGGATTTGGAGATGTGCTTGGAACCTTAGCATTTCCTGTAGGTTTAGATAGTTACTTCACGGTGTCTACATAAGTTCATCAAAAGTTTTAGGAGCTATAAATTTACTGATAATGGTTGAGAAACTCTAAAGAAAAAAAACAGATTTCTGTAAAAAGCAAGGCCTAGTAAGTAAAAGTGGGTAAGTATCATTTTTTGGTAGACAGAAAAGAGTTAGACAATGAAGAGTAACTGAGGCTGTTGATTAATGTATTTAATACCTTGTTTTCTGCTATGAGATTTCCTCATATTGCCAGAAGAAAAAAGTATTAAATTAGATAAAATGAGAATGGTAACATTAACCAGAGTTGAGTACTTTTTTTGGTTTTATATTTTAGATCGAAAAATAAACCATGAAATTCCAGGACAAAAAATTAAAAGTAGGTTATTTGGTACCTTATGAAAATATTGATGACAGAATGAACACAGCACTTAAAATAATGTTATTCTTCATAAAAATACATAGGTACCATACAGTGGAAGAGATGGACTAAAAGGGATTCCACACTACAATGATGCAATGCAAAACAAGACCACTGTAATAACTGATAGTGGATTTTTTTGTTTGCTGGTGGAAAAACGACTACCAAAAAAGAACCTAAATCATACAAGCTTAAGTGAATTGAACATAACCCAGTAAATAGACTACAGGGCAAGTATTCTAGTTTTGGCTCTGCCTCTGACCTGCTGAGGGACCTTCTGTTGGTAAATGGAATAATGATGATAAACTCTGTAAAAAATGTGAACAGCTGTTGATGAAGGAAATTTATATAAATGCAAGGTATTTTTACTGTTATCTGAACATGTACTTTTTCTTTCATATCCCTTGTGTCCCTGTCATTGTAGCTCAAGAACAAATATATTTTTACATATATGGAAGCTGTGTTATAAGCATATGTATTCTGGAGGTGTATTGATACTCCTTCACAGGCCCACTCTCTTTCTTCTCCTGTCTTATACTGTACATAAACGGCAAGGAATCAGGTAGTAGTTTGACCTTGTGGCATAAAATGTATCAGCACAGACTTTTTGTTGAACATGTCTTACCTAACAGACCCTCACAAGCCAAAATTATGTTACTCATGATTACAGCAAGTCATTACACTGCATACATCTAAGTAGGAAGACACAGCAGCACTGTTCCCTGAAAAAACAAAAACCAAACCAGGGAAAGTTTAGGACTAAGACTGCTATTCCTTTCCATGTGTTCTGGGTAAAAAGCAATAATGAATACAAGATAATGCTTCCACCAAGGAATGATACTTCCTCAAATGTTTCTATCCAATCATCTACTCTAGCTCTCAAGATGATGGACAAAATCTAGGCAAATTATTGATAGTAGAATCAGCTACCTGAGACCTTGCTTTGATCTTCTCTTTTACTCTTCATAACCCTTATTTGCCTGAGTATGTACAGAGTGGTTCTTATTCCAATTTATGGCTCAATAAGAGCTGAAGATAATGCATAGTCCAATGTGATAGTGAAACTTCTCTTCCTCTTCGTTTATTCCGCAAATTCATTACATCAGAAGTTAAAGAGTAGAGTCATACTTCGATTTCTATAAAAAAATTACCATACTTCAGGACACTATTAAGAAAGGCAACACAATAAAAGCTCAAACTGAAACTGTCTAGGCACTTTTTCTTAGATACTTAACCAGGAAAATGTTCACAGAAATCCCATCCTGACAACCAGTTCTGGAAAGAGGATCTAGCTCAAAGTCAGTAAGGATGAATATTACATAAGAGTGTTATTGCTGTAATTAGAATAAAACATGAGAAAATCACTAGCTCACCTTGAGACGAATTGTTGAAGTAATTTTCTTGGGGACTGAGGACAGCATTTCTGGTACTTAAAACAAGTGACTCTATCTGCTGGAATTTGTCACTTGCATTAAGTAAATAATTTGAACGCAAAATAATTGTGTCTTGTTCAATCTTTATGTTTAAAGAACTGTAAAAGAAATCACAAAACAAAGACAACATGTTGCCTACAAGAATACTTGTCTGATAATCTAAAATTTTCACTATATTCATACTGTACAGCAGCTGTGGAAATAGTAGATATTACTCTATGTTTTTCATGTTCATCTTTACCACTATCTGGCATGTTTTGGTTTTATTAATTATGAAGTAAGAAGCAGTTTATTTTAAGATTAACAATCAGTTAACACTTGGCTACCTCAGCTAATTTTTTACATGAATTTAATATACTTCATAAAAATCTATGGGGCTACAAGTGCCACATCACTCTGACAGGTCCTTTCAGATGCAATGTTTTAGACTTAGGCAGTTCAG
This sequence comes from Strix uralensis, assembly GCF_047716275.1. Classification (NCBI taxonomy): domain Eukaryota; kingdom Metazoa; phylum Chordata; class Aves; order Strigiformes; family Strigidae; genus Strix; species Strix uralensis. The sequence continues at coordinate 61,425,259 of NC_134012.1, read as the reverse complement.
AGGAGGGTACTGCACATCTCATTTTGCTGACAGTTAAAGGGAAACCAGGGACATAACAATGTTGCTTTTGTCTACAAATGCAACTTTTCGAAGTTTTATTATGATACAGTTTAATTAGCATTAATTCTTATATAAAACAATTTACATTAGAGATTATTGCTGGGCTTTAACACTGCCCACAGAGTAAAACAAATCATAATCTAGGTCAGTCCATATCAGGAAGTTCAAGTGGGTCTAGGAGTTATTCCTCTCTATTTCATATACATGCAATAACCAAAGATCTTATCAGTACACTGTTTAGTCATTACCGAGTTTGTGTTTGAGTTTCAGTTCTGTTTGCTCATGCTACAAGTTTGCAACAGAAATGCCTTGTAAAAAGAGAATCATTGAATCATTGTGTGTTACTTCACATATCTGTCAGCCCCTGTTGCTGTCTAGTCAAACATCTGGCAACAGTGAATTCTGGTGGATCCTGGGTAGTTACTCACTGGAAGACATTGTCTCAGGAGTCACTGATGTTAGCCATTAGGAGTAAAAAGTGAATGGCAAAGTAAAACGGTAATATTGGCTTGACAGTGAAGCAGAATAAAACAATGTGAAGAAATTAACACCTGAGCTAGACAAATTATTCACTGCAATAGACTATTACAGCAAATGAAGTCTTCTTTCTTTTTTTTTTTTTTTTTTCTTTTTCTTTTCTGCCCTGGTTCATACAGATCATGATTAGTCATGAGTTTGATCATTGTCTTCAGCTGTTCAATTAAGAGCTCACAAGAACACACTCTAATCTACACTATGCTCTTGTGTGGCTTCTACTGGATTAAATATTTTTTATTCACTGAACTCACATTAGACAAGTTATGTGCTGTTTCCACTCTCTTCTGAGAAATAGAGTACATCAAGGATCTAGGTATAACTTTCTGATTCTGGGGCAAATTTTGTGCATACACTAGCCACATTTAAACGAGCACAGGTGGTATTTCAGACTCTGCCAACTTGCAGCAGCTCCCTGAGAGTCCTTTTCTGTTGACAATAGCCTGAGAGTATCCTGTGCCAGCCAAGCTTGTCACAGGAACCAAAGATGAGTATGGTATAGTAGCTGGCTATATCAATTCTATATATTTTGAGAATTCCTCTACTTTGGTAAAATACAGAAAATTTTTTCATTTTATTTGCCTCAGTAATGCAACTCACTAGGAGCAGAACAAGGATCAGGGACAGTCCTGTGTCATTTCTTCTCTCTTATGACTTGGTGATATACACCATACAAACAGAAAACTTTATGTTTATAAGACAGTATTAATATTTTGGACTGTTCAAAAATATTTTAAAAACAGTTTTGAAAATGGTTGCATGTTTTCAGAGCAGATACACCTGTAACTATTAATCTATATGATTATATATGTACTTTTTTGTGTACAAAAATGTTCTTGTACTACAAGAAGAGTAACTAAAATTGCTGCAGTTGATTTAATGGAAAAGAGTTCTTTGCTCTAAGTTTTATTTTAAATAGACTTTTTAAATGTATTTACCTTAATTTCCTATCAAAGCAAAAATAAGATCTTTATAACTTCAGAGTCTCAAACCAAAACAATTGTGTAGCACACTACAAAGACACTGCAGAATGATGGTTTAAATTTCTAAATGCAGAACAAAAGAAAATTTCTTCAGGAAAGGCAATATATAGGCCAGTAACAATCAAAGAGATTAAAAAGTGATATTTGTAAAACATCTAAAAGGAAGGATGATGTCATACTGCCCAATATTGATAAAATGTGTTGCTTTCACCCTGTTGGTTTCATGGTTTCACTCCATTGTGAATCTGCATCTGCAAATTCGAAGGTATCAGAATGCCAGCTAGAAAATGTAAATATTCTTTCTGCAAAATTATGGATAGTATGAACATTAGTCATTCAAACTTGTCCACACTGTAGCCTTATAGGTCAATCTACTAAGGAGAAACCACCTCTGGAACTATATTGATTTTCATTTTATTTGATTTCTGAATTGTCCACTGAGATCCCAAACACAGTCACTTGTTAAAACAAGCCGCTCTTAGAATCACAAATGAGTGCTGGCATCTAATACTAATTTTAGTCATCTGCATCCAGCAAAAATCCATTACTAAGATGTTATTTAGTACTGTCCATCCACAACAGGCTGAATGCTTGTCAGCATCAACAATTCTGCTGAATAACTTCCCTTAGTATCTGTATTTCTGTTGGTTGGTTCAAACTATGAAGGTAAGTACTAGTACAAAGTTGCTACCTCAAATACAATTGAATATTAAGCAAAACTGTGCATATAATCAAATCAATAGATACTTCAGACCTAGAATTGTTCAAGCTACTCTCACTAACAATAATATATTGCTAGAAAAATCTATTCAGGTGTGAAAATAAATGACTAAACCTGGCTGTGTTAGTGAAATTTGCTTCTGAATACTCCTTCATATATTACAAAAATATATACGATGGTGGTTCAGTTCAGCAAAGGTAGTGTTAAAAATACTGGACGTTTCAAAACTGTACTGTCTAGTCTTCTCCTCACCTGATGTGACAGGTGATTTTTCAGTGTATCATCAGAGAAAGACATGGTTACTCATTCAGATCTTCCAGACGGCTTATCCCTGTCAGTTGCTGGAAATTTTCTTGGAGCAGTCTCTCTTTTTCCCCATTTTATGATGGAAATTGTTATTTGTTGTGGATGTCAGTCTTGATTCATCTGTAGAATCTATGCATAGAAATAAGTATTTATTCTCAAGTTTTAGCTGGACCTGCACAGAATAAATGTGGGATCTGGATAAAAATGACCATCACCATTTTATCAAGCTAGGACTTCAGTCTTAGAAGATGGTAAAAGCTTTTAATTATTAGCTTTTGCCACCACATCCTCAACAAATATTTTTCTGGCACAAGTGTAACTTTATACTGCATTTAAGAAATGGGCCAATGAAATACTGAAAGGCTTTTCTTTGTGCACTAGTACTGTACTTGGGAGCATAGAAGTATACTACAGTTCTTACTGTGTTTTTTATGAAATAGATTCATCCTGAGATTAAACTAGAAAGAAAAATGTGTTTCAATTTAAACAGTATACACATCTGAGACCAAAAAAAAGGTGTATTTTAGGTTGTAAATCGTATGCTTTATAGTTTTTCAGCTTGATATATCTGATGATATACTCGATTATATTCCAGTTTGATGATTCTGTTGCTTACAAAGAGTAATTTTGTGTTTAGTTGAATATAGGTTTTTTGAAAGACATTGAGACGTTTTTCTTCATTATTTCTTTTAAAAGAAAAAAAATCTGTGAAAGTATTTGTTCTTCACATGAAGAAACATTTAACAATAATTATGAATGCATAAGTGATCACACATCCTCCATCTTTGTGTTCTTTAAAAAAGAAGATATACATTGAGAAATATAAGAGAGGGGAAAAAGATGTGAAATGCATACCCTACAGAGAATACACGAAGTCTCATTTTCAGAGTTTGTGAAACACAGTTGTATAGAAAACAGGCGAAACTACCTCAAAGGAAATTCAACAACCTACAGAGTCTTTTTATATCCAAGTCACAAATCTGGCTTAGGCTGACTGAAAATTTTCCCTCTTTCATGGTTGTTCAGTATGTTACATTGAGGATGTTAAGTGAGATGTTGGTCCCAGTGATCTTCTTCTAGTCAACTAGCACCCAGTGGCTCTGAAGTACTTTCCCCACCTAGAAAGAATTTCTTTTAATTTGACATGTCCCATCGTGGATAGAATTGGGAAAAGTCAGTGATAACCACAAAGTTATAAAACAAAATTACTAGTTCAGACTTCCTATCTTATATGTGTTTCATCAGTCTTTTATACTCTGTAACAGAATATATTTCCTCAAAATTAGTCTTTTCACTGTCAAGGAGCAATAGTATGAACACAGGTTAGATCTCCTTTCCACAACCATTTAGAACTAGTCACATTTTTATAAGGGGATCAATATTGGGAGAAAAATGTGTAAACTGCCAAGCAGTAAAATGACTTTCCCAGTGTCCCTTTTGTTTTCTGTCCTTATCTCACTCTGAGGAGCAGTCACACTTTATGACAAGTTTTTCTGTATGTTTGCTAACATTATGAAAAAGGAAGACTTTAGTTCATGATTTGGCTAAAATAATATTTTTTAATATCTTTTTTCCATATATCAAAGCTAAAATTTGTATGATTCCATTTCTTTATTTCCTGGTCCACTCGTGCTAGAAATGCATATATGCAGATAAACATCAGAAGAAATTCATAATCTTTAGAAAATATTCAATCAATCAAGACACTACAGGAAGATATCTCTGGACATCAGAAATAGGCCTTATATGGACAGCAACTTTAGTAGCTAAGTATTTAGGGACGTTATCGAGAATTAGTTCTTCCAGGGCACATGATCCACCTACTGCCTGAGTGAACCTTCCCAAGAAAAATCTAGAGCTTTAGTCAGAGCAAACATTACTCTATTCCAAAGATAAAAAAGGACAGCTGCAATTGATGACTACAAAAAAAGGGTCAAGATACATGGATTTGTTTAGCTCAGTGACCTTGATTGCCTTGAACTGTTATGAAACCATATTACAAGACTTGGTGTACTGAAATTGTTTTTGCATGTCAGGAAAATAGTGGATAATGACAATGTATTATTTAGATTTTTGAAAAGCCTTTGACAAGGAAGTGTTATAGATGGTAGGAGACATGAGTTGAGATAAAAAGGACTGGTATGGTTTAGTAAATTGTTATCAACCCACAAACTAACAGTAGAAATAATTAAACAGTTTTCAGCTTCAGAAAAAGTTAATGGTAGCCTGATCCACGGTACTTAAACGGGTACAATTATAATGTTTGTTAATGTTAAACTATTTTTTCTAAAACAGATATTAACTGAGATTTGGCAAAATTTGCAGATGACTACGGTCTCTGCTTTCAAGCAGGACTCATTCCCAGAACAAAGAGGTCTGAATCTCTTTTTTTTCTCCATTTTTTTTTTTAAAGATCAGGTACACAGTATTGAGAACACTATTCAGTGATATTCATAGTCTTTTTAGTCCAGGAAACAATTGTGGCCCTACTGATTTCAATCAGAGTTTGGATTTAAGAGGAACACAATTTTAGCTTAAATTTTTGTATTTCTTCTGTTTGAAGGCTACTCACACTGGAAGCTCTTTACCTTTGTGGATTTTGCTGAGGCAGTTCATATGTAGAAAACATAATTATTTTTTTTTTTTTTTAGCTTTTGGAGTTTGAGTGGTTTAAGCCTAAATAGAGAAAACATTGAATTTCATTAATGAAGTTATGTTTCTCTATCATCAAAGAGATGTTTTCATTTCTTATTACCTCGTATATTTACTAGATAGGTTTGTGTTCTGCTGTGAAAGCTGACTCTCATAAATCACACAGTAAGACTATCTGTTATAGGAAAATATTAGATCATGCATGCACAACAAATTGCTGAATTTTTTTTTCAGATTCTTGTATAATATATTTCCAGTCAGATGAGAAATGCAAAAAGAAATCAGCATACCAATCTCAGTCTCTACAAAACTGTGATAGATGCTTGAAATATGTTTCAATTTTTCACTGCACAATAGATAAGCAAAGATATACTGTAAGAGTGAACCAATATCTGTTGTATCACAGCACACTAGAATGGTGAAAAATTATTAATCAAGGAAATAAAAGCCAAAACAGAACCAGAAAGCACCTTCCCCAAACCCCTCCCTTCTTCTCAGGCTCAACTTGACTCCCAGTATTCTATACCTCCTTCTCCCAAGCAGTGCAAGGAGGATGGGGAATGGGGGTTGTGGTCAGTTCAGCACACATTGTCTCTGTTGCTCCTTCCTTCCCATGCTCTTTTTCTGCTCCAGCGTGGGGTCCGATCTACAGGAGACAGTCCTCCACAAACTTCTTCAATTTGGATCCTTCCTATGGGCTGCAGTTCTTCACAGACTGCTCCTTCTTTGGTCTTTTCCATTGGGTGAAGTCCATCAGGAATGGACTGCCCCACTGTGCGTCCCCCATGGGATCACAAGTCCTGACAGCAAATCTGCTCCAGTTGTGGCTCCTCTCTCCAAGGGTTCATTGGTCCAGACAGGAGCCTGCTACAGTGTGGGCTTTCCACAGAGTCACAGCCTCCTTTGGGGCATACACCTGCCCCAGCGTGGAGTCCTCCATGGGCTGCAGAGGGACAACTTGCTTCACTACGGTCTTTGCCGCAGGACTGCAGGGGAACCTCTGCTCCAGTATCTGGACCACCTTCCTCTCCTTCCTCACTGACCTTGGTTTCTGCAGGGCTATTTCTCTCACATATTCTCACTCCTCTCTTACAGCTGCTGTTGTGCAGCAGTTTTTATCCCTTCATAAATATGTTATCAAAGAGGCACTACCAACATCATTGGTTGGCTCAGCTTTGGCCAGGAGCAGGTCCATCTTGGAGTTGGCTGGAACTGGATCTATCAAACCTGGGGGAAGCTTCTGGCATCTTCTCACAGAAGGCACCCCTGCAGCCCCTCACTACCAAAACCTTTCCATGCAAACTCAATGTCCTTGCCAAATGTACTCTCTTCCTGCTTATACCCATCCAGAATATTTCTGCAAAGATCATTTTCCAAACCTTTCACCTTGATCGTAACACACTTCTATTTCAGTCCTCTTCTGTTCCCTTTTTTCTACCACCTCAAGCAGATGTTTATTTTCTTCTATCTCTACGTTTTTCCTCTATATCTGAATCATATCCAGTACAATAGGGTCTGGTCCTTACTACACTCAACACTACATATATGAATGCAAATACAGCAGCATTACAAGGGTACATCTATAAAAACCAATCACTCCAATTATATATTTTTCTAGATTTTTAAAAAGTCAGAAGGAGATATCTATGTTTGCCATGGAAATACACAGTTGGAATGATCTAGTATATTAACACTGTTGCAAAGGTCTACACCTCTCCCCTCATGTCAGAAGCCTGGGTTATTGTGGAAAAGATACAGCAGTCATACACTAATGTCTAACATTGCTACTAGAGTCTATTAGCAATTACATTATTGATGATTATTACTCATGTTAAGCAGATTTTGTTAACTAAAAGTGAGAGGCATTAGGAAAGCATGCTGGAAGATGCCACCTTTATCCTTGTTCTGAGGACAGAAACTGCAAATGTACCTCAGTTCTGCAGAATCCAATGGGAAAAGAAATGCCTGTTCCATTATATATTAATATGAAGTACTTCCTCCTTCAGTTTTGTGTGTTTCCAGCTTGAATGTTTCAACATTAAAACAAAGACAGTTCTAAATTAGCACTGAAAGTAATCAGACAAGGATAAAATTCCTGGTATAGATCATCAGCACTGTCTCAAAAAGTTACTGTTTTACAGCTGAAGAACTCCTTCAACTTGTACTTGGTGACAAATGTGTATTGCCTGTGAAGAAGGGAATCAAAATGCTGTCGCGGATGAAAGTATTGACACGGTAATATTTAGTAAGAAATCTAGGTTTATTAATAACTAACAGCAATTTATTATTATAAAATAATTCAGAGATACTAAAAGAAAGAAAAGCGACTTATTCAGATTCTAAAATGACAAGATTCACACTAACTTACTTAACGGTACCTATATATGTATATACACATGCATGCACATAACAAAATGGACAAACATACAGAAACAAAGGTGTTTGGATTCAGTAGAATGAACACAGAACGGACATACACACACAGAAACAAGGGTACGTACCTACACACACACACACACACACAGAGTAAAGAGAAGCTAGCTCAAAGAAAATTTCCCTCTTGAGTTTAGAGCAAATACTCACAATGCCTTGGCATTCCTCAACGGGCGATAATTGAGACTCAAGCGGGGGACTTCGCCCTGGCCTTCCGTCTGGAGCAGACGACACCTTGTCAGGGTTTGGTACCTGAGAGGCGTCCCAGCTCAGGGGAGATGCTGGTCACAGGCCCACTGCGATCCAGGAGAGCTCAAAGGGTCTCCCTGGTGGTCGCCATTTATAGGGTCCAAGATAATTGACTTTTGTCAAATGCCTTCTGGTGCCTTCCAGCAGTTACAAAAGAATTTGATTAATGTGCGACTCTGTTATTGTTCCCATTTGACCACATCCCAGTCACAAGTGTGCCAGGCCCTTAGGAGTTGATGGGCCATTTTAACCATTTCCGAGCAATCGGGAGGGGCAGGAGCCAGGCTCGTTAACATTGTCAGTCCTTATCTCCACAGACTGGTGTATAGCTCGGGGGATGTGGGTGGAATCGCACCTAGCACCAAGCAGCCCAACAAAGAGGGGCGGGGGGGGGGGTAAGGATTGCACCACCACAATCCACCCCGTGACTAAAGTCAATTTATCTTGTCCATAGAGTGGCAGTGTGGTTGCCTCTTGCCTCTATGCCTATAAACAGAGGATGCCATAATCCAATTACAGTTGAAGGAAATTTTGTGTTTGATTAGCTTCAAAAAGAAAAAAAAGTTATTTTGGGATGGTGTACATACGAGGATACTTCTGTAACTGAGTAATCTGTTTAACCATCCTCCAAACCTTAATATACAATACAATTATGAGCAGTAAACATATTAGAATTAGAATTAAGAAAATCATGACCGGGTGGAACATAGAATTAAACAGTCCTGTTGCGGTGGGTGACCATCCAGATGAGCTTTCCCACCACTGATGTTCTCCATTCCTTTTGACTCTTGTTAATACTTGATGTATTTCTTCTATATCATGTTGGACCGTGATAAGAGTCTTTTGTCCAGTTTTCTGTGCTTGTTGCAGGAGGTCGATTAAGTCAGGATGTTGGAGGAGTCGTATGGACAGTACCATCTATTAATAAGGAATCACATCGTGTTCGCATGCAAACACATCCCTTTCCAACATTTATGACTACGCTTTCAGGGGTTTCATTTGGGTGGATCTCAAAGTGACAAATATTTTGTTCAGTATCAAGACAAATGTCTTGAGCCTCAAGAGTATTTCCTTCACAAATGAAGCCTCGTTGTTCTCGCACAGTACATGCATTTACATCAATTGTTTGCCATTTTCCCTCCTTCTGGTGGGCCCATACTTTATGTTCTGAGGGACAGAGTATGTTTCCATTGTGATTTAGTCCTAATGCAAGGATTGGGTGTATGTTGTACACTGAAGCATTGCATATAGTGAGGACAAATGCAATAATCCTGTCACCTTCTGTGTAGTGGGGAAAGTTGACCAATTAGACCTGCCTTGTAGTGTTTTGATGCTTCCAGTGTATCCCAGTAATGCAAGATCCCAAGGATTTGATGTGTGAGCCATTGTAAGTGTCTTTACTCTCATGAGCAGAAAAAGGAAGAGAGAAGAAGAGCCGTATAGACACCATTGTTGTAGCAATCGAGGTATGATGGTGAGGGAGAGAAAGGGTAGGTGCAATGCTGTGAAGAGTCTCATATTGAAGATGAGGGTTGTTCCCACAGTGCTACTGGTGGACTTGCTGGGTATGGTGTCTGCTTCCACATTGTCGTTGGTGGAGTCGGTTATTTCTGAAAAGGAAAGAAAAGAGAACGGTCTCGGGGGGGGGGGGGGGGGGGGAAGCTGAACAGGTTACCCCTTAGGATGCTGGATAAATCCATCTAGTACTGATTTTATGTTTTATTCCATTATTATCAATAGCATCCCATGCTAGAAATCCTCGTGGTTTGACCAGGATTACTGGTATTGTTCCTACAGATGGTATTTTTGCCATCACAGGCTGTCCTGCTTTCATTGAGGACCAGGTGTGCTCATTATTTAGGTTTGTTTCTGAAGAAAGTGTTAAGAAGGCTCGAGTAATTGGACTTCCATAGGGACCATACCGATTATTTAACTGCTGTAAAATTTCAGAAAGACGTCTGTCCCATTGTCCTTCATGAGGTTTAAGATATTTTTTCAGCAGTCCATTGGCTTGTTCAACTATACCATTAGATTGTGGGTAATAAGGTGTGTGAAATACCCACTTTATTTCTTTTTGCTTTGCCCATTCCTGTACTTCTTTACTAGTAAAGTGTGAGCCATTGTCACTTTGGATAGAATCAGGGACAGGTAAAATTGAGAACCATGAGGAAAGGCCTCAGATAGTATTCTGTGCATTAGCCTTTTGGCACTTGGTAGCTGTAAGGAGTCCAGATATTATTTCTACACCTGTTAAGATATATTTGTACCCAGCAGAGGATTTTAAAGGACCAATGTAATCAATTTGCCAAGTAGACCACAAAGTTTTCCCCTCTTTAATGTGTAAAGGTGGTGCTTTGGTAGGGTGGTCCATCTGCAATTTTAATTTACACTGGGGGCACTCAGTGAGGATGGTTTCACATGTTTTCCTACTGAGGGGCCATCCCCGGCTTTGGGCTGAAAAGTAAAGTGCTTCTCGACCTGTGTGGCCTAATTTTTGATGTAACCATTCTCCTAGTCGATACCATGTGGGGTCTGAGGAATCTTCAATGTCTATTTTCCTAATTTTTGTCAATTCATCCACCCTTTGGTTCCAATTTGTAGCTGGTTTATGGTCATTAGCATGAGCTTTTACCCATCCTATTTGGAATGGTGTTTTTCTGGCTATGGTTAATAGTAATTGCCAGTCTTCAGTTCTCCAGATTGGTGATTTATTTATCTCCCAGTTTAGGGCTTCCCATTGACAAAGCCACTGTGTGGCACCTGCCCAGACAGCGTAAGAGTCTACATAAATGGCTTTTGCTTCATTTTGTGCTGCCAAAACAACTGCTCTTAACTCTCCTACTTGAGCACTGCCTTCACCCTCTTCAATAACTTGTTTGCCTGTTTTGATTTCTAATGCAACAGCTTTATATTGCCATTTACCATCCACTCTTTTTGCCGAGGCATCAGAAAACCAGACACCCTCGGTTGGTGAATCTTCAGTGAAGGGAGGTGCATCTAAAATTGGTGAAGGTTTGAATGGTTGTTGTAATGCTAGGGGGTCAGTATTAATAGGCATTTGCAATTTAGAAACTTTTGTGTGTCCTTCACTTAATTGCATTTCATCTGCCACACCCACTAGATAGGCATACCATTTCCTAATTGTAGGTTTTTGTGCAATTCCCTCTGGGGGAGCAGTCCCTTTTAGGATTGTATCTAATAAATTAAAGGGACCTCTGGTCTGAACAGCTTGTTCTTGACGTATTTTCTCAACTTGTTTAACTGCACGGACTAGAGACAAAAGACCCTTTTCCCACTCTGAGTATCTTTGTTCAGTCTCTTTAAATGCAGTTGAGCTAAACAGTAAAGGTCTCTTTGGCCCATCAGGGCCGATTTGAAATAAGTTACAATAAGTACCATGTTCTGCAAAACCCCATTCTGCTATAATAGGGTCACGAGGATGAACAGGTCCTAGGGATTGATATGTTTTTAATTCCAGTATTAGAGTTTTAATTGCTTCTTCATGTTCTGAATCCCATCTCCACGATTTTCCTTTTCGTAAAAGTGAATAAAGTGGGCGGGCAATGATGGAGAATCCAGGTACATGTTTTCTCCAATATCCTAAAGTGCCCATTAGCTGTTGTAATTCTTTTCTAGATTGGGGCATTTCTGATTGTTCTATTTTATTTAGAGTATCTGGTGGGATTGCTACACTTCCAGCAATCCACCAAGTGCCCAGGAATTTCACTTCTTTACTTGGTCCCTGACATTTTTCAGGTGGAATTTCAATTTTTGCTTCATGCAATGTTTGCCAAACTGTTGCTGCCACTTCTCCCACCTTGTCAGGAGAGGGTCCTCCAATTAGAATATCATCTATATACTGATACAGTTTTACATCTGCAGGGAGTGAAACTGTCTGTAAAAGTTCAGCAAGTGCAGCATGGGCAATTGTGGGTGAGTGTTTATATCCCTGTGGGAGTCTGTTAAAGGTATATTGGATACCTTCCCAAGTAAATGCAAATTTTTCTTTATCTTTTTCCCTTAAAGGGACCATGAAAAACATGTCTTTTACATCTAGCACTGCCATCCAAGGATGTGCAGCGGCTTGCAGTGTAACAGTTAAAGCTGCAATGTTGGGAACTGCCGCTGTCAATGGGGCTGTACTGGCATTTAAACGCCGATAATCGACTGTTAAATGCCACCTCCCATCTGGTTTGCGGACTGGCCAGACAGGAGAATTGTATGGGGAGTGAGTTCGGGAAATAATCTGCCGTTTTTCTAAGTCCGCAATTACTTCAGAAATTCCAGTTCGTGCTGTAGCAGAAATTGGATACTGTGGGACATTAGTAATTTTTGATTCGGGAAGTGCTGGAGCTGCACGGAGTACACGCACTGTGGCAGTTTGTTGATTTTTATTATGGCTGGGGTTGGCAATTGAACCAAAAGACCACAGACTGCCGTCTGGCAAACGCCAGGTCCGGCCGTTCAGTGCATCAAAACCCAGGATATTTTCATAATGCTCCTTGATCGCAAAGCGAAGAGATGTTACACGTTTTTCGCCAGGGAGCAGTAAATTAACTTTTGCTGTTTGGCACACAGTGCTAATTCCTGTAACTCCGGTAATTTTAACCTTTCGCCGGCCAGGTCGTATGCCTAGCTTATTGTCATCTCGCTGTGTAATTATTGAAATTTGTGAACCAGTATCAATCAAAAATTTTATTAATTGATTTTGAGGACCAACTGGAATTAAAATGTAAGGGCCGTTCTCATTTATCCACTGATAAGCTTCTACTTGCCGGACTGGCAGGCCCAGTTGCCGTCCGGACCTTATCAGTTTTTTGATCCTGTGCTTTGCAACTGATCCTCTTGAGGGAGGAAAGGGTTATCTTTTTTTTTCTCTGGGAGCTGGCGACGGGGGGAGGGGGGGGGTTGGAGCATTTGGAGCGATACCTTTTTGAAATGCCTGAATCAGACTCAGAATGACCCCGGTAGGCTGTCTCTGAATCGCGGTTCTAGGAATTCCTAGTGACAATGCTTGCTTCCACAGTTCATTTCTCCACTCCTGACCCCTACGTTGTCGGTCAGAGGGTTTTTGTTCCTGAGAATTATTTTGATGCAATTGTTTAATTTGCCTAACAGTGCGACCTATATTTTTTGTTTCATTGGGAATTTCATCCCATCCTATTTCTCGGGCATGATTCACAGTTTCATGTACTAAAGTTGCCCAAGTGGGTAATACTCTTGGTTCTAATTCTTCTTCCCCACTATTTCCAATAGTTTGTGTTAGATTTACCAATTCATTATAATTTAAGTCTCTCTGGATCTCATCCCGTTTTGCAATGAGAAAAGGTTTGCGCATGGCAGGGGCTCCTTTTATCAGTACTTTAAGTATAGCAGGAGCTACAGTTGCCGAAAGAGGAACATCAGTAGGTTTACGCTGATGCATGGCTTGAATACAGGCAGCTTTTGTAAAAGCTGCAGAGAGGTCATTTAGAGATTTGATAGGTATTAACAGAGGTTCTCCTCTCTCTAAGGCATCAATGCCACCAGCCCAATATGCCACTCTGCTTGTTAGTGAGTGGGGATCATTCGGGGGGTTGGGACCAGCATCCAAAAAGACACCAGGACCCCAATATCCAGTGGCTTCATTGCCATCTAGTAAAATTCTATCTCCCCCGTTTAGAGAAACTCTCCATAGGTATTCAGTTTCAGTTTCTCCAGGCTTACGGCCGTAACGATCTTGTAAATTGGCTATTGGAATTGGATCAAAAGGGGTTGTTTTGCTGATGCAACTTCTCACACCACCCCGAGGTCCTGTTGTTTCCTCTGTTTTAATAATTGGTCTGACTGCAAGAGGGGGAGACTCAGGCGGCTGCAAATAATTATTTTCGTCTGAGTCGTCATTATGTGTATCACTCCAAATGTTACCATCCCAGTCTTCAGGGGACACAATTAATTTTCTGATTTGAACAATATCAGGGGGGTTCGGAGACTGCATTAGCATCATTTCAACACGTTCCCCCAGTTTTTGTTGTTTCAATTGGGATTCCTTAAATTGCTGTTGCAGCTGCTCTATTTTAATCGATAACAGCAGATTGGTGGATTTGTGCACTGTAATCTCATCTTGTAAATTTTGTATTTTACGATTAACTTTCTCTCGTTCATGACAGGCAGCTTCCAGGCACACTCCCAACATTTTACAAATCATACCTTTATTTTTTCCAAATTTAGTTGCACCTCTAGCAATAGTTAACTGTTTTTCTACCTCTTCCCAGTTGTGCCAATTATTATAAGCCCAATCCTCTGGGAAGGTGGGATTTGGTTGGATACCGTGTTTTTGTAAGTATTTGGTGATTTTGCTTGTCATCCTGCCGACTACGCCAATTTGTCGCGGATGAAAGTATTGACACGGTAATATTTAGTAAGAAATCTAGGTTTATTAATAACTAACAGCAATTTATTATTATAAAATAATTCAGAGATACTAAAAGAAAGAAAAGCGACTTATTCAGATTCTAAAATGACAAGATTCACACTAACTTACTTAACGGTACCTATATATACATATATACACATGCATGCACATAACAAAATGGACAAACATACAGAAACAAAGGTGTTTGGATTCAGTAGAATGAACACAGAACGGACATACACACACAGAAACAAGGGTACGTACCTACACACACACACACACACACAGAGTAAAGAGAAGCTAGCTCAAAGAAAATTTCCCTCTTGAGTTTAGAGCAAATACTCACAATGCCTTGGCATTCCTCAACGGGCGATAATTGAGACTCGAGCGGGGGACTTCGCCCTGGCCTTCCGTCTGGAGCAGACGACACCTTGTCAGGGTTTGGTACCTGAGAGGCGTCCCAGCTCAGGGGAGATGCTGGTCACAGGCCCACTGCGATCCAGGAGAGCTCAAAGGGTCTCCCTGGTGGTCGCCATTTATAGGGTCCAAGATAATTGACTTTTGTCAAATGCCTTCTGGTGCCTTCCAGCAGTTACAAAAGAATTTGATTAATGTGCGACTCTGTTATTGTTCCCATTTGACCACATCCCAGTCACAGGTGTGCCAGGCCCTTAGGAGTTGATGGGCCATTTTAACCATTTCCGAGCAATCGGGAGGGGCAGGAGCCAGGCTCGTTAACATTGTCAGTCCTTATCTCCACAGACTGGTGTATAGCTCGGGGGATGTGGGTGGAATCGCACCTAGCACCAAGCAGCCCAACAAAGAGGGGCGGGGGAGGGGGGTAAGGATTGCACCACCACAAATGCATAACCTCTATAGAAGGTGAGGAGATAAGGCTGCAGGAACCCAAGTAAAGATACCTTGAGTGACCAAGTTACAAGTCTGGGAAGACTTTTATATGAACAGAGGGCATAAGCTACAAGCCAGACATGTTCCTTTCTATTCATAAGTAAAGTTCAGGCCAATGAAAGATTGAACAGTTACAGGATTCCTTTTTAATTTCTGCCTTTGTCCGAAATATATCAGATGACCTCCAGAAGTGCCTTCCAAACTATGTTATTCTATGCTATACTGTGATCTACAGATGGAAGAACAAATAAGGTATTAAGAGAATTTGCTTCTCAGTCATTTGGAGCATCCCACAGCAACCGAAAGGGAGTCATGTTTGGTATCCAGTGGGCTGTGGTGAGTCACAGAGTGGGAGAAAGGCATGAACTGTGGAAATCCAACCTGAGAGCTGGGACATCTGTGGATTTATTACACGCAACACTAAAAACTGTCGGCAGTGCAGACATTGTAGTGACTGCAAGACCATACAGAACGGCCATTACCAAGGTGAAGGGCCTTTGTCCTTTCCAGTTTCTGATCACACACCAAGTGTTAGATCAGAAACTCTGAGCTATTGTGCATCTAGCAGAGAACTGTGATATTTTATACTTACTTTTCAAAATGGGTCTACTTATTAAGTCAAAATAAAACAGTAGGAAACTTTCAATTGCTAAAGTACATAGTACTCTGCTTTATTTTTGGTTTATTTGAGAGATAAAAAGGAGTTCACCTGATCATGTTCCTTTTGTCCTGCATTAAAATCATAATACTCCACTTAGGTTATCACTTACCTGCCATGGTTATAATTATAAAGAAACTGATGAACTTTACAAACAAGTAAACAGCCAGGAAAAGAAAACTAAGCACTCAGCTAAAACGTATATCGTTTTTGTCATTGATGACGTGGTTTTAATAACACATCCTTTCTCATATGACATCAGTGGATTTTGAATGCTTATTAAGTTATATGAATTTCATATCATTAATCTATCCATATTTTTCACATTTTACTAAAAATGCATTTTTATATTTTAAGGAAGCAGGAGAGGAGTGAATGACTCCAGACAAGCCCATAAGGTTACTGTATTTTTGTTAATCTTTTCTATGTCTTTTAACCCTCAACTATGTTGATATTATCCAGAGGTAGAAGCAGGCCAAAAGATAAGCTGTTTCTAGATATAATCACATATAATCTTTCTTCCCAAAGCTAAACATACCTTGTTCTAGAAGCATACTTTGGCATTTGAATCAGCCTCACTGGCTCTATTTTTTTAACTGTGTGAACACCTTACAGTATTTCATCTTAGCAGAAAGCTTTAGGGGGAACATAGTGATGAGGAATTGCTGAAAAACAGAGCAAAATAAAATGAAAGAAGAAATAGAGCACTCAAAATATAGAGTAGAGAGGACATGGATAAAGCCATGTAAGAGATAGGTTGTTTGTAAGTGATCTTTTGAATGGTAAGCTTGGAGATATAGTATACACTCTTTAACTTTGTGTCATTTTGGTTGGCTAGTTATTATATGTGCTATGAAACAGTCATGACTAATCTGCATTGGAAGATGTGTCATTTTGACTGTAGGGGTGTCAAGGAATGAAGAACAAATTACATAGGTATCACAGAGCGATTGAAAGGAGTAGGACAATTTTCTTCTAAATTAATAAATCTTAATAATTTCTTCTGGATTTTAGGGTGGTGATGTTTGTTTGTTTATTTGTTTTGTCTCTAAGCAAGCAGGATATGCCTTCAGATGTTTCAATTTAACAAAACAAAGGCACTTGAAAAAATACAGTCACCCAAAAATGATCTACCTGTCTGAGTTTCCATATTTCCCTTTTCAACACTCTTTGTTTCTCTGATTTCTGAGCTACTACGGATATAATTAGTGCTGGTCTTTATTCTGACTTTGCTACTGTTGAAACTATCTGTGGTCTGTCCAATGTGACGACTTCTAGAAAGCCAAGGAATTTGAGCAAAGTTACATACTGGATCTTAAAACACCAGCTTTTTACAATGCAGAGTCCTGAACATGTCACAATGATCTTCAGAAAATCCACAAGATTACTTCTTTTGTACTGTTTCATCTACAAACCAGATTATATGACAGGCCCAGTCAACATGGGTTTATGAAAGTCAGGTCCTGCTTGACAAATCTGATCTCCTTCTATAACAGAGCAACCTGCTTATTGCATGAGGGAAAGGATGCAGGTATTGTCTACCTGGACTTTGGTAAGGACTTTGACATCGTTTCCCACAGCATTCTCCTGGCAAAACTGTCTGCTCGTGGCTTGGATGGGCACATGCTTCGCTGGGTAAAAAACTGGCTGGATGTCTGGGCTCAAAGAGTGGTGGTGAACGGAGTTAAATCCAGTTGGTGGCTGGTCACAAGTGGTGTCCCCCAGGGCTCGGTTTTGGGGCCACTTCTGTTTAACATCTTTATTGATGATCTCAACAAGGGGATCGAGTGCACCCTCAGTAAGTTTGCAGATGACACCAAGTTGGGTGGGAGTGTTGATCTGCTCGAGGGTAGGGAGGCTCTGCAGAGAGATCTGGACAGGCTGGAGCAATGGGCTAAGGCCAACTGCAGGAGTTTTAATAAGGCCAAATGCCAGATGCTGCACTTTGGCCACAACAACCCCCAGCAGCGCTACAGGCTTGGGGAGGAGTGTCTGGAGAGCTGCCAGTCAGATAGGGACCTGGGGGTGTTGATTGAGAGCTGGCTGAACATGAGCCAGCAGTGTGCCCAGGTGGCCAAGAAGGCCAATGGTATCTTCACTTGTACCAGAAATAATGTGGCCAGCAGGGACAGGGAAGTGATCTTACCTCTGTACTCAACACTGTTGAGGCTGCACCTCGATTACTGTGTTCAGTTTTGGGCCCCTCACTACAAAAAGGACAATGAATTACTCGAGCGTGTCCAGAGAAGGGCAACAAAGCTGGTGAAGGGTCTGGAGCACATGTCTTATGAACAGCAGCTGAGGGAACTGGGGTTGTTTAGTCTGGAGAAGAGGAGGCTGAGGGGAGACCTCATCGCCCTCTACAACTACTTGAAAGGAGGTCGCAGAGAACTGGGGATGAGTCTCTTCAACCAAGTAACAAGCGATAGGACAAGAGGTAATGGCCTCAAGCTACGCCAGGGAAGGTTTAGACTGGATGCTAGGAAGTATTTCTTTACAGAACAGGTTGTTAGGCGTTGGAATGGGCTTCCCAGGGAGGTGGTGGAGTCCCCATCCTTGGAGGGGTTTAAGAGCTTAGGGATATGGTGTAGTTGGGAACTGTCAGTGTTAAGTTAATGGTTGGACCAAATCACAGAATCACAGAATCACAGAATCATCTAGGATCAGTCCTAATCTGATCAACAAGAAAATTTGTCAGGGACTTTAGAAACAAAAAAAACCAAAGAAACAAAACACTTAGAAAGCTCACAAATAATTTTTTCAAGGTTATAAAATTAGATCCTACTGAACTCTTTTTTCCTTCTCTATTTCTCATAGTTTTAAATTCTTTCCCTGAACCCTAGATTTTATCCCCTCAGAATATCTTTTCTAACTACAGTATGTTACCTTTTCTACAATACAGTAACAGTTTAGCAAGTAAAATATTTGCTATTATTCTCTGAAACCTAAATAATGGAACATATTTAAATTCTCCTTAAAAATATTTTTTTGAGGGAAAACTAAAGGCCTCATGAATCACTTGGGAATCAATAGAAGGATTCTGGTTACAGGTGAGGGAAACTTGACTGTAGCAGAGCTTAGCCAAATAAATATTTTTAAAAATCACAACATTTTTTGCACTGAGGATTGTGTGGTAATAACTTCACTTGTGAGGTTTCTAGTATTTTCTGAACTTAGACTATTGCAACAAATACTGTTCAGTAAAGCACAAGGAGCTCCTCATTCAAGATTTTATTCTTGGAAAAAACAACTCAAGAAGTATTAATTTTGTCCAATAAACATCAGTACATAAATGGTGTCATGCTATGGTTTGAGAGTTGTCTTCTCCTATAAACACTTGGGGCTAGAGAATTTAAAATGAGGAAGTATTTGAAGTATTTAAGTATTTAAAATGGGGGGAGAGTGGTAAAATGTTTTGGAGAGGTAGCTTTGAGTTTGTACAAAAATATCTTTGATTTATGGGTTTGAAAACTAGACTGCCATATCTAAGTGATAACAGAACAGGAATAGCTAACTATCTTTAGAAATTCCCAACTGATTGGCTACCAGTCCCCAGGCAACAATCTCTGAGAAAAGTATTGAGTATTAAAACCAAATATTTCGTTAAGAAATTAAAACTAAAATGAAGAGAGATTAAATTAATGGATTACTCAGTTTAAAAAGAGACATTTTACCTACAGATGTCCATGTTTATTGAAAAGGTGTCTTTTGCAGAGTATGGTTCAAAAATAGAAAAACAAAGACTTTCGGAAATATAAATGTTAAGCACATGTTGAATACAAACACAAAGATTTTTATCCCTTTGGACTCAGTAAGAGTTGGATTAAATATCTTTGAATTTTATTAAGTGTTGGTCACTGAATTCCCCCCAGCTTCCACGTGCCTTGGCAAATTACAGCCCAGATTCCTAATCAAGATCCATAACATATAAACATATAAAGATGATACTGTGTTTCAAGTTACCTTAAGTCAAAACAATAACTGATTTGCTGAGGGGAACAGGGTTATTTACCAAAGCTAACTGTAGTCCAGCTCCCTCCCTATTCACTGGACAACAAAAGAGGCTTCTTGAAGACCTCGCTTTAAACGATGAGTTGCTTTCTGTGCTCTATCTCTTTTCTTTGGCTCTGCAGGGAGTGTAGAGGAACAATTCCACTAAGATAAAGTATCCCTTTGTTAACATTCCCTTCATCTCCCCTTCTGTGCATTTGGAAAATTTGAATACAGCTTCTTGGACATATAAAATGAATATGTATTACTCTCTTTTTTCCAATATACCATAATGTAATAAGTAAATAAACTTTCACTAGTATATAACTAATTTGCCTAAGGAAAACAAAACCTGTCTTGACAGCAGTTTTCCTCTCTTTGAGTAATATGTTTGCTTTGGCTAAATCATTAACACCACCAAATTAGCTCTTTTATTAATGTCGCTTGGCAACTGAAAACCAAGTGGCTAATCTATAGATAAAGAAAGAAACATTGGCTTAAATGAAAGAGGATTTAATTCACTTGATATTTTAGATATTCAGCTTCTTTTCCTAAGAAATCTCCAATTTTAAGAATGACAGAACTGGCTTCAATTTATTGCTCACTAAGAATCTGCTTCATCATGAAAAAAACCTTCAATGATATAACTCATCTTGTACTACTTACATGGCAGGTGAACTGAAAGTTGAAAATATATCTTTTGCCTCAAATCACAGAAAGCTGAGAAAAGCCAACATTTTCAGAAGTTTTATGCTTGCAGATGTGCATCCAGGCTTTTGAATGACCACAGGTACCATTCTAAATGTTAATGGTGCATGGAAGAACATTATAATGGCAACACAAACTCTGGAACCGTAAGAGAGCACCAGACGTGGTGATAGTGGTATACCTGTGTGAAAATGACCTCCCTCCTGCTGAGCAGAGCTCTACAGTCCTGCTTAGAGAAAGGTCTAACAAAACCTGTTTGAGGGTCAATTAACCAGTCTACTGCCTTCCACCTGGGGAGCTATACCACTTCTGTAGCACATGCTCTACAGAACACTGAACTATGCAATAAGAAGATACGTGATAGACTTACCAGATCATTTGAAAAGCCTTATATACCAGTATGACGATGCTGCGCTCTATCGTGTTAGGATGCCTTAGCCTAATTTTCAAAGTTTCTGGGAATCTGACAACTTTTACCAGGGACAACAATGCTGAGAAACTCTGGAAATCTTTCCTTTTCATTTAAGTGCTTAAAAACTCCTGCAGAAGGACATTTCTTTTATTAAAACTACTGGTGCAGTGGTGGAAAGAAAGTTTTCAGGAACACAATCCTTCAAGTCTTTCTATTTACTCAGTAATACAGATGCTGAAGCATTTAGAAGGTGGCCACCTATACAACTGTGTCCAATTTAAAATACACAGTCTACATATTCAGAATGGAAATTCCTGCCAGAGATCCTTTAGGAATAGGAGTACAAAGAGACCAAAAAACCCCAAAAAACCCCCAACAACAACAAAAAAATTACCACTACATCTTTTACCTAAGACCAATTTTCTCAGAAAAGGGACAAAAAGTTACTATGTCTATGACAGTATGAGATGGAACATACTGTTATTATAACCATTTCAGGAGCCTGCTTTCTCTCACAATGAAGCATAGGTTTATTGTAAGTACTTAGAGTTTTCACATCTGTGTGAGGAGTTACATGGTTTTATTCTTAGCTTTCTTAGGAGATGTGGAAAATACTAGACAATGATTTCTTGATCATCAGATACTACCAATACTAAGCTCCATCACTGGCATGAGCCAAAAGCTCTATTCACCCTAGTTACACTCCAATTATAACTCATTGATATTCTTTATATTAGCCTAAGATACTATATACTGACTTAAAAAGCAAACCAGAAAGTTATACAGAAAAAAATCTGGGTGTGGTCACAATAAGCAAAAGACCAAGCAATACTAGAAAAAGAAGTTTGTTGTTAGATGATACATATCCATCTTGATCTTATTATTCCAAAAAGAGTCATAGTGGAAACAGGTCCATCCTCAGTTATGGCAGATATTAACTCTGATAAACTAGTCGTTATAATAGAGGAAAAGTGAAGTGCGATAAAGTCCTTCTACTTCTTTCAGTCTCATTAAGTTATGTTGCACCTAAAGCAGCATCAGCAGGAATCTTAATGAAAAATGAAAGCTGGGTGGCAGCAAGACTATTAAGAAAGAAACATGACTCATATTATTTGCTGCTTAATGGAGTGAGGAAATGTATTTGGGGGTCTTATTTTTAAGCAACTTTCAGCACTTCATGCATTATTTATACATCTCTCCTATGTAATTTACACAGAGGTTATCGGTACTCATCAACAGACAATATTTGATGTTCCATGAGGGATCATTTCCCACATCCACAGTGGTACAATTTCAGTTGTAAGTTGTGTTATTTTTTTTGTTGACCACATTGTCATATAATGAGTTTGGACAACACGTGGCAGCATAGGGAAACTGGAACTAGTAATAATACAAATTGTATTGACTTCCAAATATCACATAATGTCTGATGGTATAATGTATTATCATCTTAATAACAATTCATTTCTGAGATTACAGATTGTTTTTTCTAACCAAACAGGTGGATATTATAATATTTTTACATCCCTTCAGTAAGCATATATTTTTTTAAAAAAAAATCTTTAGTGGAAGCTTGTTGAAAATAAGTCTACCTTGTGGCAAACTACATCATGGCATAAAATTATAGAGAGGTCAGCAGTATAGCTTTCACATAGATCAATACTTTTAGATTCCCAGTACAATTCTCTCTTTGGTTTTGCTGATATTAATGAAGTTTTCATGTCCAATTAGCTCAGCTAGGGCAGATTGCCTCATGTCAAGATTTAGATGAAGTTGTTGAGTTTATTCAGTGTTCAAATATCTGAAGAATAAGAGAAAAAAAAATGGAGAAAGAGGTGAGAGTCACCTAGACAACTATTTAGTCACAGTATGAAATGAAACAAAAAGAGTTTTTAGAAAATATTTTAAAAGCCCTATAAAACATACAATAATACTTCATAAGATCAAAATTTTATAATTTTGGTAAGCAAAAATTTTGAAGTCTATCCTACCTTTTTTTCAAATAATGCCTCTGGTAAAGGTATGCAAGAAGTCCACTCTGCTCAACAGGCCTTTATTTTTGCTGTCACTGCACTGTTCTTGGCTCCACTTCCTGAAAAATAAGGCTAGCTTCCTATAAATAACCACATAACAAGGTTCTTATGTAAAAGCTTTCCAGGAACAAAATCTCATGTTTGAAAATGCAGTGCAGTCTTGTTTAGTTTTATATTGTGTTCACTCTGTGCTGAGCATAATTTTGAAGTTACAATAACCATCTAGGAGAAAATTCTGATCTCCTTGACTTACTTGGCTCCATAACTTGTAGCTTGGAGATGGCATTAAAAATAGAGTTTGTACTTACTGCTGTGACAAAGCTTTATCTAAGATAGCTACAAGTTCTTTATGTTCCCAGATTTGTTGTAGTAATGGCAACCACAGAGTAACTGTATGATAACATTTGGCATATATTCCTTTGAAATTACTTCCACAACATGTGTGTGGTTAACAAATGCCATATGACCCACTAAACCTGATACTGTTCTATGTCTGTAAACCAGTTACTGTTTTATGTACTGTTATAGCATTCAGGACCATTACCTTAAATTTCTACCTTTTTTTATACTTTTTCTTTTTAAAGTATGTCTCTTTTCAAGCAATTTGGTTTTACTATGGCTGGTTATGCTTTAAAAAGAGATGTAATTATCACATACATCATGTGTGCATTAATATGTAAATAGAAGTTATATCTTCATTCTGACTCCTCATATGATCATCCTTCCTTCATTTGAACTACTTTAATACTTATTTTCAAGCAATTTCATCTAAGTTTACAAGGCAGAGGTATTTGAGGTTAAAATAAAGCTTTCTCTTGAAAATTAACCTGAAATAACACAGGTATGACAAGCAACAAGACAATTCTAAATTTGAGGTGTAAGGGACGGGCTGAAACAGAAGAAATTAGTTGTAACCTAGAACAATGATTTTCCTACCTTTAATTCCAGATATCTCAAGAAAGTCCAACAAGGAGAAGAAAAAAAAAAAAAAAATCATGTTGCAAATCCTTATGATCCATGTGAGAATGTTCCAGTAAATGCTTGTGGTGGTTTGACCTTGGCTAAATGCCAGGTACCCACCAAGTCGCTCTATCACTTCCCCCCCTTTCCCCCTTTTTTCTCAACAGGGCAAAGAGGGGAAAGAAAATAAGATAGGAAGAAAAAAACCCCAACCTTTGTGGATAAAACAAAAGCAGTTTTAATATAAGCAAAGCAAAGGTCCACGTGCAGAAGCAAAAAAAAAGAAACAGATTTATTCTCTACTTCCCATTAACAGATGATGTCGGGCCTTCTCAGGAAGCATGGCTCCAATACAGTAGTGGTTGCCTCGGAGGACCAAGGGTGACCCCACCCCCTTCCTCCTTTCTCCCAGCTTTATACTTGAGCAGACATCATATGGTATGGTTCGGGTCAGCTGTTCTGGTTGTGTCCCCTCCCAAGATCTTGCCCACCCCGTCCCACTGAGGGGGGAAAATGCTGGAAAGAGCCTTGGTGCTGTGTAAGCACTACTCAGCAGTAGCCACAGCACCAGTGTGCTATCAACACCCTGCCAGCTCCCAACATAAACCACAGCACCATGAGGGCTGCTATAGCGGAAAACCAATTCCGGCTCAGCCAGACCCGGTACAGTCTCCACCCCTTATTCCATACCATTTACGTCATGCCCAGGTCCCACATAACACTCATTTATCCATTCCGTAAACTTTCTTCACTCCTCCAGATGTTCAGTGACTTGGCTCCCATCTGTCAAGATGGATGTTCAGGACAGGAGCAGTATGTTTGACTGTTGGACCCCAGTACCGGCTAGGTTTGGGTCATCATTGCATGTATCTGGTTCACTCTTCGTCGTTCCTACTTCCTCCATCACTTCCTACAATATACAATTCATCCCACAGACTATTTTCCCCCCAAGGTTAAATCTCCTTGAGGCACACACTGAATAGCCCCATTCTCCCGCATTACCCACTAAGTACATCCAGGTCCCTGAGCAAAAACAATCCCACGAGTGGGTTTGCCTTTTCCCGAGGGAGGAGCAATCCACACTGCCTTCCCCAGCCATTTCCCTGTGTGTACTACAGGGACCTTATCTCCTCCCACAGTATGAAGGGGTTTTGTTTGGGCAGGACCAGGAGGGTTAACAGATCCTCTGGTGTTAATTAGCCAGGTGGCTTCTGATAAATTTATATCCCAGTACTTCCATCCCCCATTGTCCAATGCTCTCAACATAGTCTTCAACAGTCCATTGTATCTTTCAATCTTTCCAGATGCTTGTGGGTAATAAGGGATGTGATACACCCACTCAATGCCATGTTTCTTTGCCCACGAGTTTATAAGATTATTTCAAAAATGGGTCTCATTGTCTAATCCAATTCTTTCAGGAGTACCATGTCGCCATAAAATTTGCCTTTCAAGACCTAAGATGGTATTTTGGGCAGCGGCATGATTTACAGGGTACGTTTCGAACCAACCAGTAGTTGCTTCTACCATGGTGAGTAGATAGCGCTTGCCTTGGCGTGTTCATGGCAGTGGTCCAATATAGTCAATTTGCCAGGCCTCACCATATTGAAAACTCAGCCATTGCCCTCTGTTCCAGGGAGACTTTACTCGTGTGACTCGCTTGATTGCAGCACATGTTTCACATTCATGAGTGACCTGTGTGATGGCCCCCATGGTCACGTCCACCCCTCGATCACGAGCCCATCTGTACGTTGCATCTCTCCCGAGATGCCCTGATGTTTCATGGGCCCATTAAGCTACAAATACCTCACCCTTGCGCTCCCAGTGCAGGTCCAGCCGAGCTACTTCAATTTTGGCAGCTTTGTCTACTTGCTCATTGTTTTGATGTTCTTCGGCGGCACGGCTTTTGGGCACATGAGCATCTACATGACGTACCTTCAGAGCCACGTTTTCCACTCGGGCAGCGATGTCCTGCCACAAGGCAGCAGCCCAGATGGGTTTACCTCTGTGCTGCCAATTGGTCTTCTTCCACTCCTGTAGCCACTCCCACAGGGCATTAGCCACCATCCAGGAGTCAGTGTAGAGATACAGTACTGGCCACTTTTCTCATCCAGCAATCTCTAGGCCTAGTTGGATCGCTTTTACTTCTGTAAACTGACATGACTCGCCCTCTCCTTCAGTGGCCTCAATGACTTGTCTTGTGGGACTCCACACAGCAGCTTTCCACTTCCGATGGTTTCCTACCACACGACAAGATCCATCAGTAAACAGAGCATAACGCCTTTCATCTTCTGGTAACTCGTTATATGGCGGTGCCTCTTGGGCACGAGCCACCTCCTCAGGCAATGCTCCAAAATCTCTACCTTCTGGCCAGTCCATGATCTCTTCCAGGATCCCTGGACAGTTGGGTTTTCCCAGTCGAGCTCGTTGCGTGATTAATGCTACCCATTTACTCCAGGTAGCACTGGTTGCATGGTGCATAGAAGGAATGTTTCCTTTGAACATCCAATGTAATACAAGCAATTGCAGTGCCAAGAGGAGCTGTGCTTCTGTACCAACAACTTCTGAAGTGGCTTGAATCCCCTCATATGCTGCTAGTATCTCCTTTTCAGTTGGAGTGTAGTCTGCTTCTGATCCTCGATATCCTCAGCTCCAAAATCCTAATGGTTGACCTCAAGTTTCACCTGGTATCTTCTACCAGAGTCTCCATGTGAGGCCATGCTCCCCAGTTGATGTGTAAAGTACATTTTGCACAGCTGGTCCTGTCCAAACAGGCCAAAGAGCTACTGCCCAAGCTATCTCCTGTTGGATGTGCTCAAAGGCTTGTTGTTCCTCAAGACCCCACTCAAAATGGTTCTTCTTTCGGGTTACTTGATAGAGAGGGCTCACAAGCTGACTGTACCCTGGAATATGCATTCTCCAAAATCCCACAAGCCCTAAGAAAGCCTGTGTTTCCTTCTTGTTGGTCAGTGGAGACATAGTTGCTATCTTGTTGCCCACATCCATAGGCACATGACGGCATCCATCTTGCCATTTTATTCCCAAGAACTGAATCTCTTGTGCTGGTCCCTTGACCTTCCTTTTCTTTATGACAAACCCAGCTCTCAGAAGAATCTCAATTACTTTTTGTCCTTTCTTGAACATTTCTTTTGCCTTGTTTCCCCACACAATGATGTCATCGATGAATTGTAGATGTTTAAACCTTTGAATGAAGAAAAGAAGGAGGATGAGAATGAGACAAACAAGGAGGAAGACCAAGGTCCACCAAGGTCAGGTCATTCTAGACCAGGCATTAAAACCAGTTCTAAGAAGAACCCCAGAAGAGTCATTGTAGTGGGTGACTCCATTCTGAGGGGTGTCGAAGGCCCCATATGCAGACCGGACTCACTTCATAAGGAAGTCTGCTGTTTCCCTGGGGCCCGTGTCAAGGACCTCATGGCTAAACTCCCTGCTTTAGTGAGACCCAAAGACTACTACCCTCTCCTGGTTTTTCAGGTAGGTAGTGGTGACATTACTAGGAGAAGTCCTAAAGCAATGAAGAGAGATTTCAGAGCCTTGGGGAAACTGGTTAAGGGGTCAGGGATACAAATAGTGTTCTCCTACCATCCCTTCAGTTATGGGGATGGAATGAAGAAGAATACAGGAGAACTCAACAGATGAACTTGTGGATCCAAGACTGGTGTTACAGTCAGGGCTTTGGATTTTTCAATCGTGGGTTGGTATACAGGGCACCAGATATTTTGGCATTAGATGGAATGCACCTGTCTGGAGGGGGAAAAGTATCTTGGGTGAGGAGTTAGCTGGGCTCATTGACAGAGCTTTAAACTAGATTTGAAGGGGGAAGGGGGCAAAACATCAGCCCATCTGAAGTGCATGTATACCAATACACACAGCATGGGTAACAAACAGGAGGAGGTTGAAGCCATGATGAAACAGGAAAATTATAATGTTGTGGCGATTACAGAAACATGGTGGGATGTCTCCATTACTGGAGTGCGCCTGTTGATGGCTACAAGCTCTTTAGGAGGCACAGACAAGGAAGGAGAGGTGGTGGGGTGGCGCTGTATGTTAGGGACTGTTATGATTGCTTTGAGTACAAGTGTAGTGAAGACAGGGTGGAGTGTCTTTGCGTTACAATCAGGCGGAAGGCCAACAGGACAGATGTTGTTGTAGGAGTCTACTATAGGCCACCCACCCAGGACAGAGAGGTGGATGAAATATTCTGTAGGCATTTAGGAGAAATCTCACAATTGCTTGCCCTTGTTCTTGTGGGAGACTTCAACTTCCCAGACATCTGCTGGAAATACAACACCGCAGAGTGGGATCAGTCCTGGAGATTCCTGAAATGTGTGGGAGACAACTTCCTGACGAAGCTGGTGAGCTAACCGACCAGAGAAGGTACCCTGCTGGATCTCCTCTTTGTGAACAGAGAAGGACTGGTGGAGGATGTGGCGGTTGGAGGACGACTAGGGCACAGCGATCATGAAACAAGAGAGTTCTGTACTCTTAGAGAGGCCAGGAGAGGGCTAAGCAGAACTGCCATCCTGGACTTCAAAAGGGATGACTTTGCCTTTTTTAGGCAACTGCTTGACAGAATCCCTTGGGAAAAGATCCTGAAGGGTATAGGGGTCCAAGAAGGCTGGGCACTCTTTAAGAAGGAAGTGTTAATGGCTCAGGAGCAGGCAGTCCCCAGGTGCTGGAAGAGAAGCTGGCGACAGAGAAGATCACCCTGGCTAAACAGGGAGCTTTGGCTGGAACTCAGGGAGAAAAGGAATGTTTACAGACTTTAGAAGAAGGGGCTTGCCACTCACAGTGATTACAAAGAGGCTGTGAGGTTATGCAGGGCAGAAATCAGGAGGTCTAAAGCCCAGCTAGAAATTACTCTGGCTTCAGCAATCAAGGACAACAAGAAATGTTTCTATAAGTATGTCAACAGTAAAAGAAAGACCAGGGAGAGTCTCCATCCCCTGCTAGACGCAGAAGGAAACATGGTAACAAGTGATGAGGAGAAGGCTGAGGTCCTTAATGGAGTTAAATACAGTTAGTGGCTGGTCACGAGTGGTGACCCCCAGGGTTGGTTTTGGGTCCACTCCTGTTTAACATCTTTATTGAAAATCTCGACAAGGGGATCAAGTGCACCCTCAGTAAGTTTGCAGATGACACAAAGTTGAGTGGGATTGTTGATCTGGCCGAGGATAGGGAGGCTCTGCAGAGAAATCTGGACAGGCTGGAGTGATGGGCTAAGGCCAACTGTTGGAGTTTTAATAAGGCCAAATGCTGGGTTCTGCACTTCAACCACAACCCCCAACAGCGCTACGGACTTGGGGAGGAGTGGCTGGAGAGCTGCCAGTCAGAGAGGGACCTGGGGGTGTTGATTGACAGCCGGCTGAACATGAGCCAGCAGTGTGCCCAGGTGGCCAAGAAGGCCAATGGCATCTTCACTTGTATCAGAAATAATGTGGCCAGCAGGGAGAGGGAAGTGATCTTACCCCTCTGCTTGGCACTGTTGAGGCTGCACCTTGATTACTGTGTTCAGTTTTGGGCCCCTCACTACAAAAAGGACATTGAATTACTCGAGCGTGTCCAGAGAAGGGCAACAAAGGTGATGAAGGGTCTGGAGCACATGTTGTACGAGGAGCCGCTGAGGGAACTGGAGTTGTTTAGTGTGGAGAATAGTCTGAGGGGAGACGTTTTTGCCCTCTACAAGTACCTGAAAGGAGGTTGTAGAGAGGTGGAGATGAGTCTCTTTAATGAAATAACAAGTGATAGGATAAGAGGGAATGTCCTCAAGTTGCACCAGGGAAGGTTTAGACTGGATATTAGGAAGCATTTCTTTACAGAATGGGCTGTTAGGCGTTGGAATGGGCTGCCCAGGGAGGTGGTGGATTCCCCATCCCTGGAGGTGTTTAAGAGTCAGGTTGACATAGCGCTTAGGGATATGGTGTAGTTGGGAACTGTCAGTGCTATGTTCACGGTTGGACTAGATGATCTTCAAGGTCCTTTCCAACCTAGATGGTTCTCTGATTCTGTGATTCTCTGAATTAGTCCATGACAAATAGTGGGGCTGTGCTTCCACCCCTGGGGATGTCGATTCCAGGTGTACTGGACATCCCTCCACATGAAAACAAACTGTGGCGTGCACTCTTCTGCCAAAGGAATTGAAAAGAATGCATTGGCAATGTTGATTGTGGCGTACCACTTGGCTGCCCTTGACTCCAGTTCATATTGGAGCTTTAACATATCTGGTACAGCAGCACTCAGTGGTGACATCACTTTGTTCAGGCCACAATAGTCTACTGTTAACCTCCACCCTCCGTCAGACTTTTACACCGGCCATATTGGGCTATTAAAAGGCGAATGTGTCTTACTGATGACACCTTGGCTCTCCAGTTGACGAGTCAATTCTTGGATGGGAGCCAGAGAGTCTCACTTTGTGCGATACTGCCGTCGGTGC
This sequence comes from Strix uralensis, assembly GCF_047716275.1. Lineage (NCBI taxonomy): Eukaryota > Metazoa > Chordata > Aves > Strigiformes > Strigidae > Strix > Strix uralensis. The sequence goes on along the minus strand of NC_134012.1, from coordinate 61,394,806 downwards.
ACGGTCCTCGTAGCAATTGGCACCTGTTGTTTTTCAATTCGCAACAGTTCCACAACAAAAGGATCTCTGAGAGGCCAGGCAGATTAGACAACTTTTTGACCTTCTCTCTGTTCACACTGGCCACGCCAAAAGCCCATCGGTATCCTTTTGCGTCTTTGAAGTACCTCCTCTTGAGGTAGTCAGTGCCCAAGATACAAGGGGCTTCTGGACCAGTTACAATGGGATGTTTTTCCCACTTGTCCCCGGTCAAGCTAACTTCGGCCTCCAGTACTGGTAGTTCTTGACATCCCCCTGTCACTCCTGAGATCCAGATAGATTCTGCCCCTCTATGACTTGATGGTAGTAACGTACACCGTGCCCCAGTGTCGATTAAAGCATGGTACTTCTGTGGATTTGATGTCCAATATACTCGATCATCCCTTTCCTCCTCCTGGCTGGAGGCAGGGGCACTCTATTCTTGTTCTTGGTTGGTGTATTCACTGTCTGACCCTTGCCATGCCAGGCCGGAGATTCCTTCATCAGGGTCAAGGGAGGAGATCTCAGTCTTCCTGTATGTGGGAGATCGTTGATTATTTTCTTGTGGTTTTACACCAGCTACATTAACAACCTTTTTGGATGTCGTCTTCTTGGCAGGGGTCTTTCCTCACAATTCATGTACATGAGCTTCCAACTTAAAGGTGGGTTGACCATCCCACTTCCTCATGTCCTCCCCCTGGTCACGCAGGAAGAACCAAAGCTTGACACGTGTCACGTGCCTGGGGTTCCCTTTCCCTCTGACTGGGGCGGAAGAACACTGATTTCTTGGGGTGCTCCTGACATCCAGGGCGCTTGCCTGTAGAGATGAGGAGGTACCAAGACTCTCTTCAAAGTTCTGAAGCCAGGAAGAGACTGCCTCCACAGTTGGTGTACATCTTAGTCCTTCTCCCACATCCATTTCTGGGTAGTAACATCGCGGCCAAGCTGGTAGAATATGAGGATGGTGCACCTTTAATCACCTTCCTCCACACGGCCCATGTGCACAGGACATTCTCTGGATTTTTAGGGGCTTCATCATTATCTGGATCACCATAGATGACTTTCAGCACTGTTAATTCTTTCAGGTACTGGACACCTTCATCTGCAGTAGTCCACTTCCCTGGGGAGTTGTCCGTAAGATCTTCCTTGAAAGGATATCTTGCTCTAACACTTGAAAGGAGCCATCTCCACAGACTGCAAATTGCTGTCTCTTTTCCAATTCCCCTTTCAATTCCTTGATTTCTAGCAAGGCAACCCAGCTGTTGGGCTTCCTTACCTTCTGGTTGTTGAGCATCAGCTCCATTATCCCAGCGTCGAAGCAGCCAGGCAGCAATCCGCTCACCTGGCTGGCGGCTATAGTATTTCCGCAGATCTCGCAGTTCTGATGATGTCAGGGACCGGGTAGTTTCTGCCTCCTGTTTGAGTTCTGTTATTCCCTCTTCCAATCCCTTTGCTGAAGGACCAGCTTCTTCCTCTTCTTTCTCTTCCCTTATTAATCAAGGGTATGGGCCTGTTGTTCTCCTTGTCCACTGTTTCTTTTTTACTACTGGGGCAATCTTTGTTGTTGTTGGTGGTGGTTGAGTTCCCATCTCAACCGCAGTCCTTTGAGAGTACTGAGCTGCAGCTCGATAAGCATAGGCCAGGCCCCAGTACAGCGCTAGGAGTTGCTGATTTTCACTGGGATAGGCAAGGCACCCTTCTATCAGGTGTTGTGTCAATTTTGGGGGGTTGCTTGCCTGTTCAGGGGTAAGATCCCTGGCTATGGGAGGTGATAACCATCCTAGGAATCTGCCCAAATCCTTCCACTCCCCCTGCCACCCAGGGACAGGCCGCCACAGGGCACATTTTGGCATTGACTCACCCAAAATTTGCCTTCTCTTACACCAAAAACATACCGAGCTCCACACAAACCACAATAGGCCAACAGCATTAACGAACAGTATCAAAGAGCTAACATAAGGATGAATAAGTACCTCGGGAGCCTGCAGAATAAAACCACCCATGATGTTCCCAATTTCTTCCAGCACGTTCCCGAGCTTAGCAGAATAAAGATAAACAGCGTAATCAACAAACCCGTGACCAGCACAAGACCTTGCCGCTTAATAACTGCTATAGCTATAGCACAATTAATATAAAACTGCCGTTGCCTTGCCCCACGTTGGGCGCCAAAAAAGACTGTGGTGGTTTGACCTTGGCTAAATGCCAGGTACCCACCAAGTCGCTCTATCACTTCCCCCCCTTTCCCCCTTTTTTCTCAACAGGGCAAAGAGGGGAAAGAAAATAAGATAGGAAAAAAAAAAACCCCAACCAACCCTTGTGGTTAAAGCAAAAGCAGCTTTAATATAAGCAAAGCAAAGCAAAGGTCCACACGCAGAAGCAAAAAAAAAAAAAAAAAGAAAACAGATTTATTCTGTACTTCCCATTAACAGGCGATGTCGGGCCTTCTCAGGAAGCACGGCTCCAATACGCGTAGTGGTTGCCTCGGAGGACCAAGGGTGACCCCACCCCCTTCCTCCTTTCTCCCAGCTTTATACTGAGCAGACGTCATATGGTCTGGAGTATCCCTTTGGTCAGTTCGGGTCAGCTGTCCTGGTTGTGTCCCCTCCCAAGATCTTGCCCACCCCGTCCCACTGAGGGGGGAAAATATTGGAAAGAGCCTTGGTACTGTGTAAGCACTACTCAGCAGTAGCCACAACACCAGTGAGCTATCAACACCCTGCCAGCTCCCAACATAAAACACAGCACCATGAGGGCTGCTATAGCGGAAAACCAATTCCGGCTCCACCAGACCCAGTACAATGCTCATGAGAGAAAAGTCTAACATGTTTAGTAAAGTTTTCTGCACTGAGTAACTCTTCTTCACAGGCGGAGTTAGGGTCTTCTGAAATCATTACCTTCTCATCACCATTAATTGCACATAACTTTTTTTGATCCAATTCACGTCTCTTTCAGAAATTACAATTATTGCCATCGCTATTCTTAAGTGAAATGTACAGCCTTTGAATTTCGAAAGTAACAAAGTAAAGAACTGTTATCTGCATTTTATGCCATAAAGCATGTTGGTAAAATCAAGAGGAATGATCAGAGAACTAATCAGCAATTATTCTGCAAAATTCTTTCTTACTCTCCCTACTATGTTTGGTTTTTGTAACATACAGTTCTCTTGTTACATCAGCAGACTGTCAAATCAATACTAAGGGATATTTTCTAAATCTGGATTTTCAGCTAGCTTCTTATCTGTGAATAAATGTTTGACTATCTTTCATTTCATTTAGGGTCTGTGAAAAGGCCAGATTGACAGCACAGGAAATTGCAGTCTTACTTTTATCTACCAACAGGTACAGCCCCAGCAGTAGTGTTATGAGCTTTCTCAAACTCATTTCTAGAAGTCTACTGCAGAGAAATAGTGTATCTTAAAAACTGAGAGATTTGTTCATCTTGTGTACCATACAACAGGTTGGTTAACTCTATTATTTGATGTTAGTTAGAGCTAGAAAAGGTGGTAGAATCTGGACCAGGGAAGACAATCTTAATTTCTAAGAAATCTAACTACTTTCTTCCAAAGATTTCTACATAGGATGAAAGTAGGAACTCTAAAATCAGAACACTGAAACAACAGCCAATTTTATTTTAAAATATTTTAATTAAGCTGAAGATAATTGTTTTCCACAGAGTGGTCCACTGGTTATGTTATGTCAATGACTCATTAGTTAAGAATATGGTACACGGAACAGAATGCACTCAGGAGAAAAAATTTTCATTCCAAGCTACACTATTTCAGTTGGATTCATGGTTGCTGTTGTAGTAAGTCAGATCTGGATTCAAGTACGAGTCTGCAGCACTGAGACCATGAGCTGTTGCCACCTAGAAAAAACCTGAAAAATCCCAAATAAATACCATTTATTGCTATCTTCACATTCAAAAATGTTGTAGAGCAGCAGCTGGTGGTGGCAGCATCCCAAGGCAATAAAGTATCCAGGAAGCATGTCAGTGCAGGAGGAGATAAGCCATTTGAATGGAAATCGGACACTGAAGAACATGTGTTATGTTGGTAAATTGTATGCATAGGAAATGGTAGTTTTGAGGACTGTTCCCAGCCCATAGTCTGACCACAAACTGTGTGAACTACCCTGAGCAATGGATGGTCTATACTTATAAAGCCTTGGATTTGAAGACTAAAGGTTTGCTTTCTGATCTCTTCTGGTTTTCCAGGTTATTCAGATGAGGAGGTATATCTAATTCAACATATGCCATTTAGCATGCAACAGCAGCTGTGCTAGTCACTGTTTCAGAATTAGTGCATGCCTTTTTCCCATAAAGAAGATAGGCTCTGTTCAAAAAGCTACAACTCTTGATACAGATCCCTGAGAAAAATAACATGGCCTTGTGATAGATGACAGCATCATTTCTATATTTTTGTAAATACTTTAACTTCCTCGAGAGATGGATTGAACTAGTAAGATCCATTGTACAGAAAAAATATAACAGAAGTTTCACTGTCCCAATGGAATGAATGTCACAGGATAAGCTCTCCACTATAGTGTCTCATTGCAGAGTGTGCATACATGAGGCCAGGTATCATGTGCATGGGAGTTTACATTATTAGTATGAATACTAATATCCATACCATAAGAGGATTTAGTTCTTAAAACAAACAAAGAAAACAAAAAACTCACAAACAGTATTAACAGGCATATTTTAATAAATATTGTAATTAATAACAGGTTTGAGAGACCCCGGCTTCTCCTATCTGTCCACTAGAGAACTATGCTACAAAGGAATTAAGTAAAACTCATCTTGTTAGTTTCAGTTTCAAATGCAAGCTAAAAACTAGCAATAGAAAACTGCAAAAGCAATGGTGATTTCTTCTGCTAGCGTTGTTTAACAATCAGAAGTTTGGATCTTTTTGATCTCACCATTTTGCTTCAGAGTTTTGCATATCTTGTAACCATTGAACTACATGGAACAGTATGGATGTGATGCATCTAATAGCACTGTAGTTTCTCCTGCTGCTGCAGCGTTTGGAGCTCCATCGGTCCAGGGGAGCTTCATAATTCTAGAGCATCTAACTCTGCCAGTGCATTTACGTATAGCTGCTGAGGATCACCACGGGCAAACAAGCCCCAGGAGCCTGCCAATTGGTAGCTAAACAGCTATAACAGCTGTAATTTCAGCCTAGCACAATCCAGTCAAATCTGCCTTTATCTTGAACCCTTCAAGCTCCATCTTGGGTGCCAAAAAGAACTGCTGTCGTTTAACCCCAGCCAGCAGCTAAGCCCCACAGAACAGCTTGCTCACTCCCCCATATTGGGATGAGAGATAGTCAGAGGGGTAAAAGTGCAAAAACTTGTTGAGTTTAGATAAAGACAGTTTAATAGGTAAATAAAAAGCTGCATGCACAAACAAAGCAAAATAAAGAATTCGTTCACTTCTTCTTACTGGCAGACAGGTGTCCAGAAATTTCCTGGAAAACAGGGCTTCATCACACATAATGATTACTTGGGAAGACAAAATCCACAACTCCAAATGTTCCCCCTTCATCCTTCTTCCCCATAGCTTGTGTTGCTAAACATGATGCCACATGGTATGGCATATCCCTTTGGTCAGTTGGGGTCAGCTGCCCCAGCTATGGCTCCTCCCAGCTTCTTATGCACCCCTGGAGAGGACATAGTCTTTCCATTCTCCATTCTGCCTTCTTGCATAAACTTTGTAGGGTTTGGCAGGATAGATGAAGATGTTGCTGTTACTTTACTCCATCAAGAGAAGATCAGAAATAAAATCATTGAGGTCAGCTGAATCAAAATGATATAAAAATAATAAGACCATGGGATGGAGATGGCTAGCAAGCCATTTTCTTGGTAGAAAGGGATCATCCTGGTAGCATACACAGAAAGAAAGGCAAAGATGTTTGTTATTTCTGCATAAGGAGAGTTAGTAAGATATCTTGCATAAATCTGGCATTGTGTAATTTGTTGCCTATATTGGGATCTTGTTGATGCCATTTATGGTTCCACAGCTTGTTTAACTACAAGGGGAGATGGTAGTTCATGGGTCTGTTCCCAGCTTTGATTAAAATTTCCTGAATGAGTGTGAAGAAAAAAAAACATCTAGATATTTAAAAATATATAACACATGCAATTAAATTATAATCTGAATATGAACCTCCCTAACCACATTACAGGGAAACTGAATTTCATTCCCAACAATTTTCATCTTTTTACCTATTTTAAAAATGTAACAAATCTGATTCGAGTGTTTTCAGCAGTGTGTATTTAGGCTGAAACACCCTGGTTTTGGAAAGATGACACACTCTACAGAGATATATCTGTTTTAAAAGCTAGATAGTTTTTGAAAACTAGGAATATATGAAGAAATAGCATGCAGACATTATAACAGAATGGAGGGAGCTGGAGAGAATGGCAGGGAAATTTCACATATTCCATTTTCACTTCCACTCAGAAGTTACAGCAAAATGGTATTTTCATCGTTACACATATCTAATATTTAATGTGCTTTAACTATGACTGTGTCCTTAGTAGAAGAGCAGGTCTGTTAGTTAGCTTGGAGACTATCACTAAATTTTTTGCGAGCTTCATTCCTACCTCTTTAGTTTGCAAAAGGCACGTTTTGTATTGCAAATTGATCAAAACAAACTTCAAACCCACATGCCTTTCTAAACTTAGGTATGAACATCTGTGTAAGAAACTTACTTGGCCTGTATGTGATATTTAGAACCAAAAACTGTCTCTTTCATCAACTTCTATTACCATAGGTCTGAGGGTTGTTAGTCCTAATGTGCTAGTTTGAGATTATCCCTAGCTGCATATACAACAAAACAACCCTTGATATTATAGTAGAACTGTGTAAATGCAGAGCAATTCTGCCAATTTATATGAATACATCAGAAAGCTGAATTTCCTCTTTAAATGTATCAGCTCAGTTATTTTTACTGAAGGTAACAATCTTAATTTTAAAATCTTTTATTTCTAACGATATAATTGTTTTATCTTTATACTGAAGCAGGCCTAAATATTTTTAAAGCTTTAAAGAATGAACAGCACAGGAACAATATAATAAAAAATTGTAGCCATGCCTAGCGTAGAAGACAGCTCTTTAATCCTAGAGAGCAAGCAAGATGGGACAGGCAGTGTGGAGAAACAGAAATTTGAAAATTCAGCTATGGGTCAGGTGGATGTAAGTGCATTTATTTCTGTGATACAATAAAGTTGTAATTAAATTCAAATAACAAGAAAAGTCTTTTCCAGGAATTGTTCACAGAGTTTTGTCACAAAAAAAGTAACAACCATACTAATAAAATAAGAAATAAATTAATGTTACATTAATTACTTTATTACTAAGTAATAAGTAATTACTAAGTATATTAAAATGTGGTGGATTCTTTCATCATTAATTATATTATCACATGTAGTCTTACCAGCACAATGTGAGTCTATCAGTCAAGCTGCCACTGTGTTACGTGAGACTTTTTTTATAATTTATATTATTATTTCATGCACTTTTCTGTCATCAAAAACTCCTTGATGCAATCTGACATGTGATCATGAAATCTTGATGAGTTCTACAGACATCAATCTATTTGAATTTTCTTCTATGACTCTTCCCACATGATAAAAATTATCATGCAGTATATAATAATATTACCTGACTGGGCAGGATACCATGGACTTCTGAGTGAAGAATCTACTGAGGCTACATCTACATTGTTAAAGAAAACCACTACAAGTCTCCCTGATGTGAAGTCCAGCTGTGCCTCAGGAGATGGCATCCACAAGACCATTCCCTGAGGGCAATATAGATACAACCACACCAGCCATAGCTGCTCCTGCTCCCCTCCTGCAGAGCACTCAGACCATCTATTAGCAGGCTCTGTATCTTTAGACAACTCTGTCTTCCTTCATGCCGCACCTCAAGGCACACAACATAGCCTTCAGTTCACTGTTATGCAAACATAACACGAGGGCTGCCAAAAAGCCCTCACATTAATTCAGCCACTTTAAACTGAAATGCCCACTGGATATAACTGTTACCTCGCAGGCCTGCAAGAACACCACATACAGCCTTGTAGAAGACACAGACTATGTAAAATAGCCTGACCATGCTGCCATGTCTCATGAGAAAAAAGCTGACTTATTAAGTAGTGTAGGCACACTGTAAGCATACCTCCAGGTCTCAGGACAGCCATTGCAGCCGATCAGTGTAATGCATCTCAGTTCAACCAGTTGCACTTGGCACTTGGGGCTGTGCATGGGATGATACACTGCATCTCAGCACTGCTAGTCAGCGATATCCAAATAAGCTGGTGAGGAAAATGCTGAAAACAAATCTTAGAGATTGGTGGGTAAGATTTGACAAAACTGAGTGCATACATTGACATCTAGTAAATTCTCAATGTCCTGCATATTTCTCTAAGGAAGGAAATCACAGGATATTACTGAAGTTCAGAATGTACAAAAACCAATAATATTTCCAATCTGATATTTTATCATATCTTCTGGAAAAAATTCAATACTTCTAAGCTCCAAAATCTAATTAAAACAGCATCAATCAAAATACGTTATGTATCTGTGCAATACTGATCGAAAAGAATCTGTTCTTGGTCTGGGCTAGCACTCAAAGCCCTGGTATTCCTTAACATTTCTTCAGATCTACATTTTTATAAGTGGTCACAAAATGTAATTAGAATAACAACTGGACTGTTCTTTTGTCTTCCATTCACTGTTGTTTTTCCACATTTATATTGCACTGGATAAAATAATCACAAGTATCAAACCTAGGTATTTGTTTAGAAGTAAGAGTGTGTTCTTTATGTGTCTTCTACATTCTGGTTGGTGGTACTTAGGGAAGAGCAGATGATCACCAGATAGAAAGTTGGAATAACTGGGCAACTGACAATGTAGTAAAGCAGAATATTAGAGAGCTTCTGAGCTGCTGAGACAGATTCATTCATACCAAGAATCTGAGCAGTGGCACTTCTTATTACTTAAAGCCCATGAAACTGTCAGTGACTTACAAAGGGGAAATTGCAGTTGCATAACTAGGAGAAGGGTATATAAAGCAAACTGAGTAGACAGTGATCCAGTCAAACCACATAATTCTTTAAGAATGAAAAGAGGAAGAGAGAGATTTTGCTACAAACACCTTAAGGAGCAATATGTCAGGAGAACTTATTGTAGCTGTCTTTCACAGAGAGACAAATCACAAAGCTTACTGCTGCCCCTTCAGCTGACTTTGTTTGGCCTAGCATGAGTCCTCATATTTGTAATGTTGAGCTAATGAGTACTACCTCTTTCTTATGTACAAGTAGATTTATAATGGCAGAGCCTAGTAAGCTATTTTAGCAGCCTGCATATGACTTGTGTCACGGGGTAAAATTATTGTCCTTCCACTATTGCCACCTCCCAAAGGGAATCAATAGGTTGTACCTTGTAGTGATGGGATTCAGTGAATCAACCAAGGTTTATAAATACTCCAGCAGGTAACACTACCTCACATACAGAGAGAATCACTAAGTGCTGTCTAGCCCACATGAGCATTATTCACTGGTCAGTCTCTATCATTCACATAAACAGACAGCGACATTAACCGACAGTGAAAAGCCATTAGAGTTCAATCAATTTCCTGTAACCTTCTTTCTACTGTGTTCAGTGTTCATGTGTTTAAATTTCTTTGCACAACATGGTGTTGCACAGCTGAATACAGACTATATGTCACAGTTTCATAACTAATACCCTAGTCAGTTGTGACCTAAACATTTCACTTCTAATTCTCTGGAAACAGATTTTTTCTCTAAAACAAAATTATTATATTTTTTCCTAACTTATTTCTCTTGTTTGATGAGTATCACAAAGACTGCTCAGTCTTTATGGATTTCCCCTCAGACCCTATTCTATCTCTCTTCTCTTGCTTTCCATTGACAAGTCTGCCCATCCTTTTTCTGCATTACCTTGTTATTTATCAATATTCTAACTTAAGGCATCTGTCACTGAGAGTGATGCCACATAGTGACACAATATGGGATTTCTCAGGATTAAAGTACTTGTCTGCATATACTTGTACATTTGCCTTTGTATTGATTGCTTATTTCATAGCAAGCAGAGCTCTCTGACTAAACCTTTTCATCTGGCACATGCCATTTGACAATGGAAAATTCACTTAACCTTGGGAGAAGGAGTGTGGCCTGGGATATTCAAGTGTCAATCAGAACCACAATATGAAATTTCTTACACTCCTTCATGCATCTACATTTCTGACAAAAAAAAACTAGTAACAACAAACACTGACTTTTGAACTGCACTATAATGTACAAATGTGCTAGGTAATAAATTCTCTCCCTCTTGCCTTTTTTACAGTTACTTCTCATGCTTTGAAAATCTTTCAGGTCAAGTCACATTGAATCTATTATCATTATTTTCACAACTGAGGTGACCTCTTTCACACAAGACCTTCACATGGAACAGCAACTTCCTTTATAAAAAATCTTACAATAAGAAATTTGCTTCAAATCTCTTATCAAAATACAACTAATAATAAGACACAGTAGTTACAAAAACAGTATTTATTAGCAGACCTCACAGAATGCCCACTGTAAACATCTTTATATTAAACTAACCTCAGGGTTTTTTTCCCTTGCATACTCTGGCATTAGGATATAGAACCTTTAGACCCTGATTTTAAGCCATAAATCTCAGTTACATCTCTAATTTAGGTGCTTCACATCTCTGGAAATGTTTCTGCAGTTTTGTCCATGTTAGCAGTTAGAAAGGTTGAAGGACCAGTACTTCTCTGTTTTGTTTTGTTTTCTTTTGTTTTGTTTTGCTCCAAAATACAAACCGATTTGTTTCATAGTAAAGGTTTGACCTTTTTCTGATTTTGGTAAAGAGGAAATTTTCAGTTTAGGTCAACATAAAGCAACACACAAGAGAACACTACTCCACCCAGTTCTCACTCCACATACAAAACAGTGTCTTGGAACTGATCATTACTGATCAAGAATAAGACCTTATAGGTATGAATCATTAACAAAGTGACAGTAATTATCAAAAAAATAATCATATTGCAAGAGAAACAAAACAGAGAATGTCACTTTGTCAGTATAAGTCCTTGGCTCACCCACGCCTGGAAAGAATTCTGAGAGGACCAGTGGGGATAATCACAAGTGTCATGAACAGAACAGAGAGAGGTCAGCTGTTTTCCAGCCCTTCCACTACAAAACCTCAGGACATTAAATAAAACATAAGGATGTGATTTCTCATCTAGCAGGTAGTAGGGATATGAAATTCATTGACTTCAGAAATTGTCAATGTTATTGACTCCAGTTGCCTGTGTCTATGTTTTTAAATGGGCAGAACCATTGGAGATCATATTTTAGTATCGGTCTTCAAAGTTCTGACTTGCCATTTGCTCCATTCTAGATATAATACAGTAGAAATGCTAGGAAGATTCACTTGACCCATTAGATGTTGCTAAGCACCCACACTATGGAGCTGATTAACACCCTGACTACAAGAAAATTGCTGAAATAATGAGGATAACGGGTGAAATTAATATACATGGTAATTATATGCATTAGGAATCAAAAGTAGCCTACAACACCGACTGCTCAAAGCAAAATAAGGCCAGTGGATTGCTACAGAAATTATAAACCTCATATATTGAACAGTTAAGCAGTGATAGGTTTATATAACGTATAACCAAAATAAGCTTTTGTAATACTACATGTTCTTTCACCAGAATTAAATTTTGTGGCCATCACAATAAATGGCAGCTAGACATTAGGCAAAGTTTCTACTGCTGCCAAGCATTTTCCTTTGTGCTGAAATCTTGTTCTGTCTTTTCATTTAAAACAAAAATGGACGTACAGAAAAGATCCATAGAGACAGTTTTTGAAAGGTAGTAGTATAGGATTGTCTACTAAAATAGTTCATGCTATGTATATATCTGAACCAAAATCCAGAGAGCTGAGTTCCTGGCAACTCAGCTATAGATCAGGTATTTTCAGAATTTGTCTGAATTTATTTTAAAATAGGGGTCATGAGGTAGATTAAAAGATTCAGACCACTTCTGTTTCCTGCAGAGACTGTGTAGGGATGAAGCTGGTGTACAAAACAGATGCTGGTGTAACAGAACAAGAACAAACCAGGAAGAAAACAAGAAAGTGCAAGTCAGAATGCTGCATTTACATTCTCATTTACCTGCTGCTTGAAAGAGACCTTGTTTGTCTGGTTCAGCAGATAGAATGGGTTTTTACAAAAGGGAGGGAGTAGGGCAAATTACTAGAGTAAGCATATGGATTTTCTTAATAGTCTCCACTGAAAACTGACAATTTCCTTATACATTTTCTCTGAGATGAAGAGAGTAGAGATCTCTCAGGTTTTCTGTTAAGATTCAGGCTTAAGTAAACACATCAGAAAATAAAATGCTGCTGGAACTCAGAAAATAAAATGCTGCTGGAACTCTCACATTTCATCTGTTCTGAAGATTATACAGAATTTTGATTTCTATGTTTTTTCTTAAAATCAGGTATGTATGAACTGTCACATATGTCTAGCCACTGTCATTCTTCTAGCTAGGTGAAGATTAGAAGCTCTTTCAGTGAGGAAAGGTTGAATTTTAAGTTGGTAATGAACATTAAAAGAAAGAAAATCTCTTTGTAAATTATAACTAGATTGATAGTCCAGAGTGCCCACAATATTTAAAACTGGTGAAAGTGGATTTTATAACTGATTTCAAGTTATTATGTCTAGACAAATCAAAAATTTATTTTTGTTAGAAAAAAAGAAAGACAAGCATTCAATGAAAGTAAGAATGATAGTTTACACTTTTCGTAAACTCTCTAGCTGAAACGCGTAGAAGAGAAATTACATTTTCTCAATATATATCTAGAGCAGGTTTACAGGTTGTTGAATATCAGATAGGCATAGGATGAAGTAGAAATACATCTGTTTGATTAAATTATAATAAAACAGCATGATACAGAAACCCATTTCATCTGGAGCCATGATTACTTATTCAACCATTGCCCTGAATGCACATATCCCATTGGTTTCAGTTGAATTATGGCAAGACAAAAGGAAAGAAATCTCATGTTGGAAAAACAGTGTGTAAAATGCGCTGAAATAAATGTTGACTGAATGTTATTGTTAGACTCTGTACACGACAAAAGTTTTACACTGGTCAAATTTACATTCTCAAATATCTGCTCCTCAAAGGGCATACCATACAGGATATGGCCTTGTCAGAGACTTGTTTTCATAGGAGGAAGTGACAATTACTGCAAGGTTACTTACAAAATGACCACACAATTTAAATGAGTGATAGGTTTTCTGCTGTATTTGTTGCTGGTGCAGTGACATCAACATACAGGTAGAAGGTTCCTCTATTGAACATTATAGTGGTGTAAGGCTATTTTACTTCAACATTTACCTGAGAAACAGAACTACAGATATAACCAATTTTGGTCCATTCTTTCAGCTACCAATTTAGCCATAGTTAATAGTAGTAATGTGTATGTAGGTGGATGAGGAAGGATATATATATTCATGGAGAATAACCTAAGAGGTGTTTACACAAGCAGGTTTAAACAAAACCCAAAAAAAAGGAAAAAAAGAAGAGAAAAAGAAAAAAAAGTCCTTGTAATTCCATAGTTAGGACTTAAGGCATGACTAAATAAATGTTCAGCAAACAGGAATTCAGAGGTCAAAGTAATTCAATTTGATGCCTAAATATGTATTTTAGAGTCTGATCTTAGATGCCCAGTGTCTCAGAACCTTAATCTACAACCGCCATTTAAAATTTACATTAATAATTTGTTTCAGAAGATGATGATCTGTGATATATAATCCTTTTTTTTTCACTTCTTCCTTTAGAACATGTGGATTCAATATTGACAGGTACTTCTATATGTTGTATCTTCTTCCTGCCTCTTAATATTATGTGAGAATGGTATACACACTTTCAGTTGGAAGAGCAATATCATTCCTATCCCAAAACTGGGTACTAAGGTCAAAAAAGACTAGATCAGCATAAATACTGAAAGAATATTTAGCAATGCTCAGTAATGAAATAACGAATTTTTAAGTATTCTGCCATCAAGTTGAATACAGTCTTGCATTTTATATATAGATTTCCCATATAACAGCACATGAATTTTTAGTAGGGCCTGTTGCGATAGGACAAAGGGTAATGGTTTTAAACTAAAAGAATATAAATTCAGACTAGATATAAGGAAGAAACTTTTTATAAAGAGTATGGTTGCCTAAAAAGGCAGTAGATTCCCCATCTCTGGAAACATTCAAGGTCAGTTTGGACAGGGCTCTGAGAAACCTGACCTACTTGAAGATGTCCCTGCTCATTGCAGGGGTGTTGGACTAGATTACCTTTAAAGGTCCCTTTCAACCCAAACTATTCTATGATTCTATGAGTTAGAGTCCAACAAAGGAGATCCACAGAAGTCAGAAAGCTCAGAGAGCTGTCTCAGTTAGGCATAAGGATATTGTATGTTCTTCCTGTGCCATAGGTTCTTCCTACTGAAAGAAAATCCTTTATCCAAGAAACCTTCACCTGAAATTAAGGGCCTAAACAAGATCAAACCTTTTTCACCTGAAAGTTGAATATAAAAATTAAAGATCAGCAAGTCCAAAGAGCCATGAAGCCCTTCTTTTTTACCTTTATTGATGTTACCTGGGACATATTCTTGAAAGGCAGAGAAAACAATTCTAAAACTTCCTAATACCCTTTCACTTGTAGTTTAGAAGAATGGGTCATCTTTTTGGAGCACCTGAATCTTTTTATCACATTCAACAGATATGAATTAATGGCAGCCAAGATGAGACCAAGCAGGTTTTAGCCACCTCCTTGCATCTCTTGCATTAACACTGCTTGGAGTATCTGCTTTTCTGTATCAAGTCACATGGTGGCAGGCAGGGATAAATTCTATCTTAGAAACACACCACACCCTCAGAATTAATAAATTTACTACTGATTCTGAAATTTGAGCTATACAAACCAGTACTGACCATCTCCCATTCCACTACCTATGCTTAAGTTCAAGTGGTAACTTGGTCTTTGGAGTCTTGCTGAATATAACATACAGATTTCTTAAGATGGGTTAACATCAGCACAAGTCCTGTTAAAATTTGAAGCTTGCACATCCAAATGGATTTTGGTGTCCAATACAAGACAGTGAAGGTAGAAGCCCAGACACACCAGTCATAAATCCTGATGGTGGACCACGGAAAACAGTTTTCTGAAGATGCAAATTATCAATTGGTTTAAGACCTTATCTTTGTCACACATAACCTATAAACATCTACAATGCAATCCTATACTAATCAAGTCAGAGAAGTTTAGCAGAATTAATTCATTTCTTTTTAGTGAAAAGCCTGTTGCTATGAAAAATCTGATTAAGTTGAAAATAATATAGTTGCAGAAAAAGTTATGATTTCAATGAAAAATAGAAAATTAGAAAAGTATCAGTATTGACAGCCTATAAAAAAACTTAGAAGAAAATATTCTCTTAGATATTTGTTATTCTTCTTCATTGTCTGCAAGACTAAAGAAAAAAAAAAAGGAGAAAAAAAAATATTAGAAGCACTTTAAAAATAGTTACAGCTCTACTTTTAAATTACATACTTTTTTCATCTTTCTTTTCCAAAATGACTGGCCCTATTTCTATTGAGCAGTAGTAAATAAAATTTATATGCAATGTCTAGCATTCTTTCCTAGTAAAAAAATACACTGAGAGAAAACTATTGCTTCACACACTTTATTCCTCTTTTTACGTTTCTTTTCTTAAGTGTAGTTCAAGCCCCATCAATTTTCTCATGGATTATTTAAGAAGAGGAAAAGAAACCTAAAATGTGTCACTTTCATTAAGTCATTTTCATAACATAATTATTCCTTGATATTACTGAAAAACAAAGAATTCAAAAGAAGTTACAAACAAGGACACAGTGAGAGTTTTATTGCAAAAGAGGAAAAAAAAGTCAATCTATTCTACTAAGGTATACTAAGCTGATAATCATTCTGTAAATTATTTTCCAAAAAACCCTGATGGGCTGGGTTTCAGCAGACATTTGCTCCATTAGCATTTAGATCTCATTAAGAAGAAAATCACAAGAGAATATATAGAAGGAGAGCACGGACCAACTGTTTTCTCTTCCTTTGTGATAAATAGCTCTCTCTAAAAATAAGGACATCTCTCTCACACTCTGGAATTTCAAATATATACAGTGCCCTCAGGGACATAAACATAAGAGTACTGTTCAGGGGCAAAAGACTGCAGTAAGGCATAGGCAACAGATTACTTGGCTATGTCATCTACCTGTTGCCGTAGAATGCAATAATAGAGGACACAGTGCCTCCCTAGGAAAGCAGAAGAGCTAAAGTTTGGCGAGCAGGTTTTTTTAACCTCTTCTGAATATTAAACAAAGGAATAGAAGGTCTGAGATAAACGACAGGCAGAGATTCAAGGTCATTTATGTACCATTTTCTCATACCAGCTTGCTCCTCATCAAAAATTGTGGAACAATTGGTACATGCCTCCATGTGCTTAAGGTAGTTATGTTTCTGCTGCAAGTTCTGAAGAGGTAGCATAACACACACTACGGACATCTTACTACATAATAAATATCTTTACCTGACTTCTTCCTAGACTTTTTCTATCCATGAAGAGAATATTTTGCATATACATAATAGCTTGTCCTTTTTTTGCTTTGAAGATACTTTATATGACATTTTACAGACTTGCCAGAGACAGTTCAAGTAGATGTATGAACTGCTGTCTTACATACTCTGAATAGTGCCTTGTGGTCTTGCTGGTGGAATACTTCTTGCTCTAATATGCTGGTAAAACAGAGCTGTAAAATGTAAAAAACTCTTCCAAAACTTACTGAATAAAATCGAATTTGTTACAGCATTTTTAGAGCATAATATACCAAAATTATTATATATATATTAATATATATTAAATACATATTAAATAGGTATTAAATAAAATATATGTTAATATATTAAATAAATATAAACAATTAGCATGTAACTAAGGTTTTTCAACCATTTGGAGCTATAAGACATTTAACTTATAATCCTCACCCTTGCAGGGTCCATGGTAGTTTCTTTACTTATTTCAATAAAGGCAAAATGTTTTAAATTTTACTAATAGGTTTCCAAGAGGCAACAGGGGAATACCAACACATCTTGTTTTGCCTTATTTTCTAGTCAGGTCAAGAAGGCTGTTAGGAATAATTATTCTTCTACATGTAAAGTTTTCCTATATTAGCCTCTTCAGCATTCAGCTGTCTCCCACATGTTATGCAACACCTGCATGGTAAAAATAGGGGTGGGAACAAGGAAGTCATTGCAGGACTAATAGCTCTTCATACTTACTTCGTACTATTTTCTATCAAAATGGTAGTTTTGCTAGAGTTGGGCTTCAGAAGTCTTGGTGACAGCTTTCCTTTTGTATCTTTTTTAAAATTAATCAGTGAATTCTTCCATTTGGCTTCTAAGTTCCCCTCTACAGAGAGAGTCCCTTCTCTTAGGAGGGACCCTCCTAATTCACAGTCCCCCTTCTAGGAGACAGGAACTCTGCTGAACCTATCTATAAAGTCATAATGATGAGAATAATTCATCTACTTGCACATGTCGTGTCAGGTACTGATTGTTTGTTGATGCTGTTTCCTCAAAACTGGCTTTAAAATCTATCTAAAATTTTGTTTCTTTTTATGTTCATTCTTTCCATCATTTTAGCTATTCTTCAGGCTTATAACTGTCAGACCTGATGTATAATTATTCCCACATTTCTAACTCTTACATTTGTAGTGTTATCTCCTTTCTCATTAAATGACTCCTCTTTTGAAAAAAAGTGTGGTGGTTTGACCTTGGCTAAATGCCAGGTACCCACCAAGTCGCTCTGTCACTTCCCCCACTTCCCCCTTTTTTCTCAACAGGGCAAAGAGGGGAAAGAAAATAAGATAGGAAAAAAAAAAAACCACACCCTTGTGGGTAAAAAAAAAGCAGTTTTAATGTAAGCAAAGTGAAGCAAAGGTCCACACGCAGAAGCAAAAAGAAAACAGATTTATTCTCTACTTCCCATGAACAGGCGATGTCGGGCCTTCTCAGGAAGCAGGGCTCCAATACGCGTAGTGGTTGCCTCGGAGGACCAAGGGTGACCCCACCCCCCCCCTTCCTCCTTTCTCCCAGCTTTATACTGAGCAGACGTCATATGGTATGGAATATCCCTTTGGTCAGTTCGGGTCAGCTGTCCTGGTTGTGTCCCCTCCCAAAAAGACACAAAAAGACACAAACACATTTAGCAGTTATAAATGGGAGATATGAAAAGAAATACCAAGATATCAGCTTTCTAAGGCAGTTTAACTCTCTTACAGTAATCAGACCCTAAACAAACTAATCAGACAATAATCCATATCCTAATTATTATGACCCAATAACATGATTGTTGCAGAACCCACTGTGTGGACAGACAAAAGTCATCTCAGTTCCCACTGTACAGGTTCTTGTGCTTCAGAGTAAACACCAGAGCTTCTTAATGTGGAGGAATTCATATACTACTTTTCTTGTCTTTTGGATTAATTTAATAATAAAGATGTCAGAGTATGTGCTTAAGAGTACAAAGCAATAATTTTTTAATCACTGGAGGGAAAGAAGTTTGCCAGTGGGGAAAGAAGTGTTGCAATCATGCATTAATCAAGTAGATTTGGCCAGTAGATCACAGATAACTGTACAGCTTATGGCTGTGAGTTTTCCTGTTTAAAATATTAAAAAATAATTGACAGTTCTGGGAAGTGAGACAGGAGGTTTTTCAAAATATACTTTCTACTCTGCTCTAGTAACTGAAGTCAGGCACAAGCAAATTCAAAACCAATTTGGAGAATGGAATGAGACTATATCTATGAAGATTACTCTTCTAACACAGGCTAATAGGGAATATTCCTGTGTGAATTATTGCCAGGCATATATGTTTACCTTAAGGTTTCAGCAGATGGTATAAATGGCATTCTAAAAGTTTGGTACTAAATTTAAGCTGAGTTGTAAGTTGATAGCACTAGCAATAACACTACTAATATCAAGTCAAAAAATCAGCAAAAGAATGAAAACTTCAGAGACAGTAACCAGAAGCATAATTTTCACTCATAGTATTTAGCTGAAAAGCTTTTGCAGTGAAACTTTAGCTGTTTATAAGACTAGAATTCCAAATGATATGATTTAGCTTATGCCTCAATAACAAATGTAGAGGCAGGGGGAGCTCAACTCAATGTTCGTTGCAAGGTTTCATTTTTTGGAAAAAAAAATTATTTAAATGAAAAAGCCAGAGATAATGGATTTTCATGGTTACAATCCAGGGGAAAATACTTACTTTAAAGTCCTACAGCAATTCTAAAATCTATGAATTCATGAATAATGAATTTCATTTTAGTTTAATGGATGACTCTAGAAGTGATTGAAACTCATACAGTCACTAAATATATAATTTCAGTCACGATCTATGAACGTTTAAAGTGTATCTATGCCTGCTGTGGTTTTCTGTTTACTGAATATATACAATTTTAGCATTTTGCTGTTTCTAGAGATAGGTTACAATTTTCTTTTCAGTTCAATACGGACTGTTACACAGGAATTAAAGAGATCATGCTCTCCCATGAATATTTCTTCTGTTTTTGTTTTATTGTTCTCAGTGTGTAAAATAAAAGATAGGTCTGACTGCAAGTCAGTGGTTACTTTTTGACCAACAGTTCAAGAACACTAGCCAAATCCTTTTCAGAGAGAAGAAAGTTATACCAAGCTTAAGCTGACAGATGGAAGGAAAGCCAAACCATTAGGAGACCACAAAGAAGTTCTTCAGAATACCTGCGCCCAAGTAATACACAGTTGGGGTTTAAGAAAACAAATCACAAGCTCATTTAAATGGTTTCAGGTTTTAGTAAAAAAAAAAAAAAAAATCAGTAAAAGCTTCCAAAAACCACAAAGGAAGACCAAAAGTAAAGAGCGTGATTCTGACTCTTTGTTTAACGACCAAAAGTCCCAGATCTTCCTGATACTGCTCCTTTTCTGATGAAAACTTTTCCACTAAAAAAAAAAAAAAAAAAAGTTTCCACCTTTGTCAAAATATCCAGTTGGTGACATTTTAAATGAGCGATTGCATTAGTATTTCCTAGAGAAAGCTGACTGCTTAAAATACCACTTCAACCTTTTCCCTATTTTTTGTGTGTGTTCTTCATACTCTTTGTGTTTCCCCTCACTCACATACAGCAGTTTGTCCTTTCAGCTAGCTGCTTCCTGATCAACACAGAGAAGTGAAACATGTCCCAAGTGAAATTCAAAATATCATGAAAGTCAACAAAAGCAGATTTTCTTCTCTAAGCTGAAAGATACATTTTCCTAGATGGTTTTTATATAGATAAGCAAGTATCTTTATCAAAATAAAATATTGTCTTTATGCATAAACATCTGGCTGTGAAATATTTTGATACTATCAGAACTGAAACTGGTATTGCCATAAATGGATTAATGAAAAAAAAATTATTGGTCTGTTTTCAGATCACAAAGCAGGAAGAGTAGGTATTTTTAAAAGTATACAATAACATTCTATTAACAAGAACAATTTACTTTAGCCTTCACCAGAGTGATATTTTCAAATCCATAAAGTTTTTATCTGAAGATCCCATATGCTGGGTTTGTGTGGTGGGGTTTTTGGTAGTGGGAAAGGGAGCTACAGCAGTGGTCCCCTGTGAGAAGCTTCTCAAAGATCCACTGGCTACTAGTCAGACCCACCTCTGTTCAATGCTGAGCCAACTAGTGACTGCGACTGCACCTCTGCCATAATGTATTTAAGAAGGGGAACCTGGGAGGAGGAGGTGGAAGCTGGGAGGAGGAGTTGCAAGGAGAACACCTATGTGAACATCAAGGTCAGTGGAAGAAAGGAGAAGGAAGGGAGTGAGTGTGCCAAACCAGAGACCCGCCCCCTGTATCCTGTGGTGAGACAGCAGGCCTTCCTCCCTGCCACCATGGACATCCACGGTGGAGCAGAGATCTGCCTGCAGCTTGTGGAGGACCCCACACGGAAGCAGTCAGCTGCGCCTGAAAAAAGTCAGGACTCTATGGGAGGAAGAAGCACCCAGTGTTGTAGTTCAGCACTGGGAGGACTGCAGCATGCAAGGGTGACCCAACCAGAGCAGCGCAGGAATGGCTGCAGCCCATAGGAAGGACTCATGACAGAGAAAGTTTGTTGAGGATTGTCTCCCATGAGAGGGACACCATGCTGGAGCAGGGAAGAATGCAAGGAGTCTTCCCCACTGAGGAGGAAGTTGTCATGGACTGACCATAGCCCCACTCCCTTCCCCCTGCACCACTGGAGGGGGGATGAAGTAGAGAAATCTGAAGCAAAACTGAGCCTAGGAAGAAGGGAGGGGTGGGGGGAAGGTGTTTTTAAGATGTGATAAAGCTTCGCACTGTCCTACTCTGTTAAGTGTTATTGTTGTTAGTGTTTGAATTAAAGTGTTGTTTGTTTTCTTCCCCTAACAAATCTGTCTTTTGCCCATGACCATAATGGATGAGTCATCCCTCCCTATCCTTATCTTGATTCCTGAGCCTTTTGCTTTATTTCTCCTTCCCAGTGCTTGGGGGAAACGAGGGAGTGAGCAGCTGCGTGGTGCTCAGTTGGTATCTGGGCTCAAACCATGACATCCCATCATGCTAATTATAAACTGTATTTTGACACTGAAGCACAGAAAGGCTAAATGTTAAAGCACCTCAGCAGCACAGACGAAAATGGAAGCCAAACTTCCTGAGTCACTCAATACATTGGCTGTCACTTTTGCAAGACCCTTTGAAGCCACACCACACTTTCTGAGGTAACTTGAATTTCTCATCTCTAGACTTACCAATGGAGAGCAGTAGAAAGGATATAATGTTTTCCACAATGTCTAATAGACAGTTATATAAAATGCAAAAAGACATCTAGCAAGATTTTGAAAAACGTTCTAAGTAAAATCCCTCAGGCCTGGACAATCAAATTAATATGTGGTATTAGCTTTAATTACTCTAAAAGCAGGGTGAAGAAGCTCTTGCACGGGGCAGAAATCCCATGCGAGTTCTTCTACATCCTGTCCAGAAAATCATGTCATTTATAAGAACTGCTCAGCCTGGTTAGATTCAGGTTAGTGTGAGTATGATTCTATGCTCCAACATCACACCATCATCTGGCTGGAGAGACCTCCAGCCAACAATACCAACCCTGAGTGGCTCACACAGGAACTGGATTTTCAAACAGTGTTAAACAGCAGATGTCCTCTGAAGTCAATAACCCTAGGAAGACTGAGAAACCCAACCCTCTGAACAAAGACATCTGCACTGGTCCAAAACCCATAAAGGAAGCTACAGAGGGACAGCACCATTCAACCAGAGAAAAAAGCCTCTCTTTGTAGGGCCATGCTCATGCCTCATATCATGCGTTTTCTTCCTGAAGCTGCCACCAGACAAAGTCATCCCATGATTAGAGTGAGAAGACAGGAAAATAGCAGTAGGGAAAACAGTAGAACAAATGGGAAGAAAATGTATTTTATTCACTCACCCTAGTGACCTCTAGGTGACTTCATTGTCATTAACACAGGCATTCAAAATTCCAGTGTCCACAAATTAACTCATTCACGCCTAAAAATGACTTTCTCTGGGGAAAAAAAAAAAAAAAGTCACTTCCTGACTTAAAATTTGGAGGTGAATCTGCACTAACATCTTCTGATCCTCTCCACATGTCTGTTCCACCAGTTTGGGCTTCTTCTATCAACATTTTTAATGACACATTTTATTCTTGAATTTGGCTCTTACTAATGTAAAATTTATTCCTTTTTCCTCATATGAAAAACTTATAGATGTGATCTAAAAAACCAAAAAATTAATTTACACTGCTTTGAACTTCGCCTCAGAGTTTTTGTTTTGTCTTATCTCTTACTTCTAACTAAACTAGCTTCAGCATGAATGGAATGGGGAAGATTCATGTAGCCTGAGAGAATAAAAATGCAGGGTTTTGGTGCAGATAGTTCTTCTATTGATCCACAAAGCCACTTTCATTTATTTACTGATTTTATATTAATCCGTCATGTAGTTACAACAGTGACAGTGGAATTAAACTTTGTGATTGGAGAATAGTCTCCTACTATGAAAATAAATGTCTCAGCCTCACCTAAGCATTTACTTTATGTAACTTCATTTACAGTGCCTCAACATTTAACTTGCTGTGAGACATTATTATCCATTCATAGTGTTCAATTCCATTTGCCTCACTCCTCACTTATGCCACATAATATTGACATCAACCAATCAGACAGCTGAACTATCTTTTCTTGGAATTTACTGCTGATCATTTTTTGAAAAAATCAGTAAATAAAGACCTATTTTAGTTACAAAAGTACTGCCAGTGTTTCTTGACTGGAACATGCACTAATATTTCCTCCTCCAAAATAATCTCGTCTGGGGAAGGAAAAAAAAAAAAAAAAAGAACAATTACTACTGCATCAATATCTATCAAAAAGGTGACAGAGTTTACATTAGTCTTTGTTAAAAGCAAGATGAAAGCATCACAAATAAAATCATCACACAGAAAACAATCAGACCTAGCATTTGCCCTAACATTTCATGTGACAATGATTTCTTTGGTTAGGATTATTCTTTTTAACCCATTCACTACTTTTCACCCAATCCATAGTTTTGTGTAATTCTTAACAAAAGAGAAAATAGTTCAGAATGCAGGTGCTCAGGAACTCATTCTCTCCTATTTGTCTAATTATTAGATGTTTTAGGTACAAGGAAATATTTATAACATTAACTTAATATGTGAAATTGTGGTGATATGTCCCCATTCTGAAAACAGAAATATATTATCCAACATAATTTTAAATGTTTTAGCTAGTTATATAGCTGTCCAAATGGAAAAATATTTCCTTTGTGATAGCTAGTGGGCAATGAGTTAGTGGGAAATAGGTATCACATGATTATTTCTGTATATTACTTTAACTTTCACATACATTCAATGTCTCTACATTGTTGTGTTCTGAGGATATGAATAAAAGAGCCATCAGGTAATTTGTGATTTGTCTATGCATTATTAATGTGTATAAGGGCTGGAAGGAATGTCCTATGAGGAGCAACTAGTTTGGAGAAAAGGAGGCTGAGGGAAGACCTCATTGCCCTCTACAGCTTCCTGAGGAGGGGAAATGGAGAGGGAGGTGCTGATCTCTTCTCCCTGGGATCCAGTGACAGGATGCCTGGGAATGGCTCAAATCTTCATCCATCAGGAAGGTTCAGACTTGAAATTAGGAAACATTCCTTTGCTGAGAAGGTAGTCAAACACAGGAACAGGCTTCCTAGAGAGGTGATTGATGCCCCAAGCCTGTCAGTGTTTAAGAGGCATTTTGACAATGCTCTTTATAACATGCTTTAACTTTTTGTCAGCCCTGAAGTGGTCAGGCAGTTGGACGAGGTGGTCATTGCAGGTCACTTCCAACTGAAATAGTCTAGTTTGGTCTAGTCTGCAATTATATTGCATCCATTCCTATTTATGTCCTCTCATGACACAAAGGGCTGAATGAAAAAAAAAAAAAAAAAAGGGCTTAACAACTTAAAACAATAGTATCTAAACTTTCAAAATAGCCAGCGTGAAACACCCTGCTCAGCTGCTGTCTGAGTCTAGTGACAGTTCAGTGTTAGACAGTGGAGCTCCCTGTCTTTAAGCAGTCCTTCCCTGGACATATATAGAAGTCTTTCAGGTTAGAAGTGCAGAATAATAAAGTGAATAGCTGCTCTGTACATAAGTCCGATTAACAGCCAGAGACTGGACATTACTCTCACTAGACTCCCCAGTGCAGTCCATTTTAACCAAAAACTATGCAACCAGACTCCAGAAGATTCAGTAGCTGTCACATCTGTGTTTAAAACAGTAAAAAAAATAAATTCTCATCTTCTGTTTGTTATATACTTTCCTCGGTGGACACCTAGTTATCAAATTAGTGAATCTATGTTGCCATTTTTTAAAATGAACAAATAATGAATTATTTTAAGAACAATAGCGCAACCTATATATTCTCCAACCTGAGAGGGAAGACAGGAAGACAATCTAAGGATAAATGTTCCTCCTGTGTACTTTGTTTGGATTTGCTCTAAAAGTTGTGTTATTCTTTACAGTGTATCTTTTGCAATCCCGCCCAGAGATGTTATGAGCCTATAAAGAGCTGTAAAACTACTGGAGATTTAGGTAATGTTTGTAAAGAATGAAGAGATATAATTTATAATTAACAGACATTTTTAATGCTTACAGCAATTCTGATCCAGCAAGCAAAATACAGGATTTGTTAGCCTTTCTGACAACTATAACATTTCTTTTATAAGAACATAAATGTCCCTAACCATGACACAATTCTCAAATATTAATTGTGGCTCTATAAGTGTCAGTATATTTTGATAGTTCATCAAAAAGAACTGAGGATGCTAAATAATGACATCTGCAATCCAGGTGCCCTCATGTGGATTACAGATGCAGTTTTTGTGCTTGGACATTATTCTCTGATTGCTTCCTATTTTAAAACAAAGTCTGCCAACACAACCTATGCATGATGCTTCCATAATGAGGTCAATGCTGGACTAAGAACACAAAGGTGACATCTAGATTTATTTCACTTGCAGCCTTTTCCAGCCATCTGAAACTAACCAGAGTAATTTTAAATCAATAATGATTTGTGAGAGAGTTTAACATCACCCCAAATATGGCAACCCCTGCTACCGTAGTGTATAAATGCCGTTTAATTTTACCAGACACAAAGCAGTCTATAAAAAAGAGATAAAAGGTGTAAATTCTATTAAAACCTAAATTTTATAACATAAACTTATTTTTTTCCTGACTTTTAATCCAGCTTTTGCACAGCTTCAATGTTTTCCTCTCATTTGAAATCAGAGTTCACATCATTTATTTTGTAAAACTGTATTGTGATTATAGGCCAAATTCTCAGAGTAAATTGGTGCATGTTGGAAGCTTACAATTAAATTCTTTAAAAGTAATACCCATGTGGTTCATGATGAAGAAGACACTGAATTAAGTCTTCATTCAGAAAAATAGAACTTTACCTGTACTGGTTAGATCTTTTTGTAACATTCAGTTGAGCTATTTTTAAGTTACATACTGAGTTTAAAGCTGATCTGAACAGTAGTTTGCAAATTTGTGCTTCTTTCTTTAGACCTAAAAAGGAATATTGGTCGTACTACTGGGTTTCTTCATACTTATTTTCTCTTATGGCTTATTTTTCTCAAGCAATAACTTTGAAAGATTTGCTAGGTAGGTGCAATAGGCAGAACAGTGATTTTGTCAACCCTTACTGAAATTATAGGAGGATTACCACTAAAATGAAGAAAGGATTTAGTCCTCAATAAATTAGGCTGAGATGTGCAAAATTTTTAATCACTTGCTTCACAGAATGGAATCCAAATACAGGAGTTTAATGGTTTGGAACAGTACCAATGTAATATCTAACATAAAAGACCCTTGAAATGCTACCCATCTGAGATTCAATCACCTGTAAGCATGCTGGAACCAAAGTCCAGAACATAATCCTAGAAGCCAAAAAATGTTATTTCAAAAGAGTAAGTAAAGTTAACACATATCTACTGACACTGCCCATCTTTTGTACAATGCCATGAAGAAAGCAGGCAGTTAAAAACCTAGCTTTGGGTCATTCCTCCAGCTGGGAAGAATTAAACCTATGTTTCTCAGTAAAGTGTTATATCTGAAAGGCTGCTAGGAACTTTAAGGAAGATCATACCTTACTGATGCTGTTAAGATCTGGCATCAGCAGAAAGGAATGAAATATTCATGTGGTTAGTGAGATCCTGACTGCAATCTTTCACAGGACATTTTCAAAGGATAATGGTCTCCAGGTGAAACCAAGATACTTGTTTTGATAGGAGACAAATTTTTTTCTGCCAGAATTATTTGCCATTGAATAACTTTTCTTAGATGCAATTCTTATTACTATGGATAGTTAATATATTCTGGCATCTGTCTGCTTATTGAGCTTTTTACTGAACTATCTAACTATGTAGCTAATACTGTCAAAGATATCTGAAGTACATACAACACACAAACACATTTAAAATAATAGAGAACTCTATCCCTGCTGCTTGACATGTTAGCTTACATAGGTATTTGAACCTAAGCAAAGTGAGTGTAAAGTATACAGGAAGCACTGCCAACATCTTCTGTTCACACTGGAACATTCTTCATCTCCTTTTTAATCATATGGCAGAAGATACTGTAGAAATCTGAACCCAAATTTTCAAAGTTTCTGTGAGACCTTATGAGATTCATCTGGACATTAAAGAGACAGTTTTCAAGATTTATGAATTTGCCTTTGTACATTAACCAATAGTTCCTTCATGCTTGCTGTTTCATCTCTTTCACACCATAGAATTTTGTAACACAAGCAAGGACATCTATGATCAGTGACTTGCATAAGGCTGGAATCAAAAAAGCTACTCAAAGCAAACTAATATCTGGAAACAGCTGTCAAATGGCAAGTGTCTTGCTTTTTAAAGAGGCAGTGCAGGTGTATGGTTCAATGTTTAGGCATGGGTAAAATTTGCGTAGAAATGTACAGTCTGGAACAAATGGCAGCTGATATCCAGATTTACACCAAGACTTGGCATACCTGCAACTAACATATATATTAATCAAAGTAACTGCAAGACTCCCTTACAGATCAGTGGTCAGGACAAACCTCTTCCCTCTTTCATATCCCTGTGGCTCATGCATAGTCCTTCTGTAGAGAAGCTTATTTGAACCTCAGCTGCACAGATAGACATTAGGCTGGCAGCCCATGCAAAACCTGGAAAAGAAAGACTAATCAGGGTGACAGCCAAAGATCATAGTGGCTATAGCCACTTATTCCTCCCACCATCCCTCCCAGTTCACTCAGAACAAAGTCAGGGGAATGAAGCAATGTTCACAGCTGTCTGTTTACCTGGCTACTCACAGGAGATTGAAGAAAGCTGCCAGGAGATTAAGTGTTCATTATGAAGTTTCTTAAGCTGTACTGGACATTTCTTATTGCACACACCAGATGCTTTGGCATTTGAAGTGATTTTAAACCACTTGTTAAAGATATCAAAGTTCCCTGAGCACTCTGCAGGCTGAGCACTCCAAGAAGACAGACCCAGGATGTGATTCAAGGCCTGGCTGCTCAACCAAGAGATCCTTCGTTGCCAAGGTCTTCTCATTTAACACTGTCAAGGGTGCAACTAAGCCTAAAAGCACTGATTAAATTATTCAGGAATTATGTCTGAACTATGTAAGGAATTGACTAATGTTTTTACAGTTCATGAGCTTTTTGCTCTCATTCTAGCCACTGAATATTGCACAGTTCTTGTCCAGGCGATATCTGTTTTCTTTTGTATTCCTCCAAATAGTCAGCTCTCATTTTCAAGGAGACTATTCCCTGTTACCCTCAGAGTCTTCCTCTTACCCACCCACCAAGCAGCAGAGAGGACAAAACACATGGGGTTTTTTTAGGTGTTTACAGAGAGAACAGTCAACTGAAATGACTGGTGAGAGACTGGTTGAATGCTTGTTTTAGCTAGAGATAGAGTCTTAGAGAGAAGAAATATGTTTTCTTCACACCATCTGAACTGATGCAAGCACAGATATTTCCATGACAGGAACAGATCTTTAGTGGTGCCTGGAGTAGCTACGCTTAGGAGATTATCTACTAGCTTGTGTGCATTACAGGAATGTCCAATGTTACATAGACAAATGGTTTGAAAATAACCTTGATGTGAACAGCACAGAGTGGACAGAAAAATATTCCAGAGTTATGTATTCCTGCAGCACCAAAGTTTTGCTGAAAAAGAAAACAATCTTTTCCATTGACTTTTATATTAAAGCTTTTGTCTGCTTCAAGGCACTTATTGTATCAATGCAGCCATAGTAATGCAAATACCTCTGCAGAACAGGGTTTGCCAATGTGATTTCATGCTAGGATAAATCTCCATAGTTTGGCAAGCTTTCCCTGCAAAGAAAAGGATTCATATTTTAAAATGGGAATGGGTGTAAACTGCTGATCTGGGTGAAAGCTGCAATGCCGAATGTTGTCAAGTCTACATCGGCTTCAAATTATGAACTAAGTTTTTTATCACATTCTCTATGAAATTGCTTTTAGGTTGAGTTTTCTGTTGAAGTAGAAGGTGCCTAATTGGATTCTTCTCTCCCTGAATTTAACAGCAAGACCTTGGTTTGCCCTGGTATCAGTGGGAGATTGGGCCAGAAGTGGTGTTTTTATTGGATTTCTTTTATTCTCTTTTTTTACTTAATAGGAAATAGGAGACAAACATTTAACAACTTTATTTGTCCACAAAAATTTTATCTAGTAATATGTGTAAAACAAGAAGGTGTCTATTGCTACATTTTGCAATGGACTGACATTTGGCAGTAAACAACCTTTCTAAGTTCAGGCACTGCATTAAAAAGAAGATTATAAAGCGTATCCTTGGAATTGAGAAGGGAAACTGTTACTCAGCATTTCAATTACTGAGATACCTGAGTGGCAGTAGGAAATAATAGACACAAATTATTGCTATTGAATGTTCCTAAATATATATTCAGCAGCCTTGAAAAGTGATTTGTATTTGGATACTATCTGAAATTTGGAAACATTCAAATAAGCTCACTCTTCTGTCTCTACTTTCTGAAAATTCAGTTTCCAAAGAATTTTGTCAATGCAAAATTATGGGTGTTGAATGTTGTCCTTATTAGTCTGATTGCATCTCTATTAACATTTTTCTGCACCTTTTCCCCTGCTGTGAGCATGTATAATTTATTGAAAACATTCTTACAATTTGCAATCCAAGAAAATAAACAGCAAGACACCTTCCATAAAATTTGACATTTTTAATTAGCCCACAGAAAGGAAAGTCTGTGTTACATATATGGTGAGTCCTACAAATGCTGATGAACTTGGAGGGGTTTCTTATCTAAATATTAGAAGTGAATAACATTTATCCTACTTCCTCTGTGTATTACAAACAATGTCTTAAACAAAGTTATATTTTCCTCTCTGTCTTAAGTGTTAACTGAAAGAAAATGTGGGGATAATGTCATGATGAAAATGTGTTTATCATTGGCTGTACTGTCAGGGACGAGGAGAAGAGTGCAAAATAATTTTTAGGCTAGGCTTTTCCTCTTGTTTCCTATAGTCTAAGTCATGCTTAAAATAAAGCAAAACAAGACCAAAGACTAAAAGCCTCAACAAACCAAACTGCACATCTTTGAGGCCAAGTTGCGTTTATCATGGTAACAGAGATATTGCTGTATGGATTTCAGCAGTATTCAGCTGCCACATTTACTCACATGAACTGATCAATCTGCAATGGCTGAAAGACAACAAATGATTTATAAGTTTGTCAGAATTGAATGAAACCACTGAAATTGCCCTTATTAAAAATATGCAATTTTTCACAAGGACTTGTTTGCCTTAATAAATGTGAGAATAAGTTTGATTTCACTCTGAACTAATGTGGTTTGCGATTGAAATGAATTTCACTTCCTGTCTTCAGGAGGTCTGCTGACATTTTTAGTGTAACAACTAAGTCTATGGAATAAAAATGAAGCTAAGATAGAAAATAAGAAAAAGTGTCCATAATTTGCACAATTAATACATTCGATGAGGTCAAAATCAATTAAATTTAGAAAATGTCAATTTGATAAAGGACCAAGCTATTTATTTTACAACATCAATAGCTACTATAATTACTATAACAGAAGAAATCTCAGTATCATATTGATTAAGAGGTAAGTTTCTTAAATACATACTCATTTTGTCAAAATTCCCCTTTCCCTCATTGTCACCTACTCCCACTGCAACTGGAAAGACAACTTCTGTATGATATAAGGAAATTATACTAAACACGTACCTCAGATGATAATAACATAAAGACAGACATTCTTCCACTCTCAAGAGAGAAATATGGCTAATCATAGTTTTGCAGGCTGCCACTTGGACAACACTTCTGGCTGATCTTGTAAAATTACAAGCAATAGGAGATACTTACACACCATTTTAGAATAGTGCACACTTCTAAAAAAAAAATGTTTTCTGAAGAATAGAATAAATACCTTGTTCTTTATCCATAATGCCACACTTTTCCTTAAAGAAATAAAGAAAAGTGATGCTTTTTTCTCATTTTTATATAATTCAGCCTTATTTTCTCAATATTGCTGTCACTACCTTTCTTAGAACATGGTTAATCCTTACACAATGGAAGAAAAATCTCTTCTTGTGCTATACAGAACTTAATGTAATGTCCATCTTGCCTTTAAGGAAAAGTCAAAAAATCCTTTCTTTTGTCTACAGTTAAACTGGTTGGAATAGGAAGAAAATGAACATAACAGAGTCTTGCCATGTCAAGGATCTCTGTTCATTCTGTTTCACTTTCCTGTCCAACATTTCTCACAACTATTGCATACAAGAGCTGTAAAGAAAAATAAAGTGCCAAAATTCACGATATTCACACCAAAAACCACCCCAAAATCCAAAAAACCAAGGGAGAGTTGGAAGAGGAAGTTGATTTGATGAGATTAAACTCGTATCCATACTCTGAAATTCAAAACCAGAGAAACAGTATGATATTTTTTGAAATAAAGAATACTATATATCTTCCAGTGATATCTTCCCATAAATATTGGATATAAGTCTATGTTTACATTGCAGCAAAGATGTGATTTTAAGTAAAGCAGTGGTATAAAACACAGTTCTGCTTACATATTTTGCAGCACACTCTAAATAGCCTAAAGCTAGTTAAAAAATGAATTTTGACTCCCACAGTCAGAATATGTATTCTGTACTTATTTATTTTCTTGAGCAGATGCTGTGCTGACATTTCAGCTGTCTGACTCGTCATCTCCAGGGTCTGTGTCTTCCCCAAGAGGACCAGAAAGCAAAACAGTAGACATGGAACCCGTGAAAGATAAACATAGAATAATCACCCTTGTTATTGAATCAAAACTTAATGTATACTGAAGAAATAAAACAACAAAAGAAACAGGAGACAAAAATATTCCATAACAAACCAGACAGGTATAATGTCAGTTCATGTTGGCATGGAGGATAAGGCTCTCGCCTGGGATACTGAAACAAGAACTGCAATGAAGAAACTCAGGGCAGTATGGAATTGCAAATGAGGACGACTGCATCCACTTAAAGACTAATTCAGTGGAAAAAAGTTTCATTCACTAGGAGAAAACACTTTCAAACAAAGAGGTTGGATAGTATTTGGGGTCTATGGTAACTGAGACTGCAGAATTTACTAACTTGGAGGCTGAAATGTCATTCAAAGGCTTAATGCAGGTAAACCTTAAAAACATGAGACTAAAAATTAAACGTTAGATTGCCATAAATTTCAATACCTTAAGCCTTATCCAAAGCTAATTTTTGGTTGAAAGATTCTTATTTACTTCAAAGTTGTGTCCAGGCACTGTATAAAACCTTGAGCTGCTGAATGACTGTGCAAGATAAATTCACGTTCAAAGTCGACTTCTGGATGGCAACTGACAGCCAGGGGGAAAGTTTTTCCAGGCAGAGGGAGATTTTCTTGTTTGCAATAAGCAGTCATCAAAGCTGAAAAGGCCTCCACTGACAGATGTATTTTCTGTCTCTATACCCTAAAGACATCCAGGAGAGCTTCTCAGTAGATTCATTTAAACTTGAGAGCTGTATTCAACATGTATAAGCATACTTGGGACATATATGGCACAAAACACAGAATCAATAAAATATCAAAAGCATTGTCCGGAGTATCATGCAGACCAGGCAACATGACAACAATCTACTCCCTTCTCTGTGCTGGAGCCTGTTTTTCATACAGGTGAGTTGAACGCTTGTAGAGAGTAGAGCTGTAATCTTCATTGTCATACTTAGTGAAAACATTCAGACGTCAGAATAGTGTCTCGATTTATTTATTTTGCTATGGAGACCTTGGGATCAGGAGGCGGGTAAAATTTCTTTTTTTTTTAAAAAAAATTTATTGCAAATTTGTTTATTTGTTTATTACATATTCTTATTATATAGATATAATATTTTTTTAGATTACACCTATTTATTTTAAAGATCTCTCTAAAACATTGTTGTGCTTGATTAAGTAACATATAGACTGTGAATCTGCTATTGAAAATTACCATGTGTTCCTCGACATTCACACTAAAATCTGTCTGAGAGGGAGTACTTTTTTCCTCTAGCATGAATGCTCAGTGCAAAAACACAGGACTGGAGGTGATTTCCTAGGTCATCTGTTTAAGTCCTTTGATATCACAGGCAATCACAGTCTATATTCCAGTATAATTATTACTTTTTAAAAATAGCTTTGTGTCTCATTCTCACTACTTTTACTGAAAGATCATTTCAGAATCTCACTCCCTTAAGGGTTACAAACATCCCAGTTTCAATTTATTCATAGTTAACTTATCCCTCACACTGTATTCATAAACATCTGTTATATCTCTTCATAGTCTTTGTTTTGATAGCCGAAACAAGCTGTGCTCTTTCACTTTCTAGTAGGCTCTCTTTCCTCTCATCAAATGAGATTGAATTCATCTTTCTTGAATATACTATTTAAAATTGTCTCCCCAGTACTTTTTTAGAATGGCCTTAATACTTCCGTGTCTTTGCTAGAAACTAGTCCCATGACCAGCTTCTTTAGTAACACAAATGACTCTAACCCAGACCTGCTTCTTACCAGGTCCTTACCTACTGTACAGTTCTTCTACAATTCTTCCTTACTTTCACTGTATTTAATAATAAATTCCATAAGTGACCTCATAGTAAATAATTTCCCAATGACAGGTTAGATTAATTTCATGTTCATCATCTAAAATACAGATTGACAATACATGACATGGTTTACCTATGAAAAATGCAGTATATACCTTATTTTATTTTTTATTTATCTGTGTTTAATCACGAATTACTTCTACATTTGTGCTGAGTTCAGACTAAAACGACTGTAATTATCAACAAAACAATAAAAGAATACAAGCTTTTTCTTACTTTCAATAAAACTCAGAGACATTTTTTTCACTGATTTTAGGAGGGTCAGGCCTGAGTCCTAGATTACCTAAATTTTTTTAATTGATGTGTTAAATTTGGATTTCACATGTCTCAGTGTCATTCCTTCTCAAGACTAGTTTTATCAGTAATATGATAGTTTTAATACTAGTCCTAGAATTCAAGGCCAAATATCAGGTCAGAATTCAAGGTCAGATATCTATTATATGATTTTTAACATGGTGTTCTGTTGTAACAGACTGCTTTTTCTAAGCATTTGCGTCTTGGCTCACAAGTTTCAGGAGATAGCGTTAATATCGTATGTACTGTGGAAACACATAAGCATCACAATATTTGATAAAGTTTTCACAAGAAGTTTCGAGAAAACTCATCTTAGTTTGCTTTGTTAAGAACACACGTTGATTCCTCCATTTTGGAGTTCATAAACTGTTGCAGAATAAATGTCACTCAATCAAGTGAAGAACTGTGCTGGGAATCAAAATGAGCAAGATGGCCCAAGTTATGAACATTGTTTCAACATATGCCCCTGGCAAGACAATTGCTATTTTGCAGAGAGGATTGAGACATCTTTTAGAATCACATCAAATCTACTCCCTTTCCTGGATGCCAAGCAACTTTTCTTCCCGTTGTATATGCAATAAAAAGCAAACTTAATTTTTTTCTTATTCTCTTTTTAATGTTGAATCAGGAGATATGATTAATTTTTTTAAAAATCTAAAAATACATGTAGCTTCAAAAAGCAACATGTCTAACAGAATCTAATTATATTGCCTTCATAATCCTATGCAAACTTCAGTTGCTTGGCAATGTGTGGATTTGGCTGGAGATTAAATTAATCCCTGTTTACACATATCACGCAATTCTATCTCCTTTCCCTGAGGGAGAGCATGAAGAATTTCAGAAACATGAGCAAGCATGCTAATTTTGACAGCAATGAGGCAGATTTAGTTAATAAATGTTCTGTGTAACAATAATACTGAGAGAAAGGGCTTCAAGTACCACTCAGAGATCACCTCTTCCTCTCAGCCAGACAAGCAGTTCAGCTGAGTGTCTTCACTTCAGACACTCTTCTGGGATTTAAATCAATCTACATAGCCATCTATGTCACTCCATATGCACACAAGGGATAGCAAGCTGAAGCACTCTATTCACGATATCATTTCCACTAATGCCAGTGAACTCTCTGATGCCCCCTTTTCAAGCAGCTGCTGTTGCTAACAGGTGGCAACATCTGGGAACACAATGCCCAAACATTCATGTATGTTCCTCACTGTTGCCATGCCATGTCAAGTGCCTGCTAGGCTTTAAGAGAAATCGTGAACACTGATTTTATTCCTACCTGTTAGGTTTATTCACCCAAACCCCAGCTATTTAAAACCTCAAATATGTGTCTCTGTAAAAACAATACTCTCAGAATTTTGGAGTAAAATAGTCTAATTCTTTCCCAAAATTTTACAAGGCCAGGAAATATAGATGTATCCTGTAAAGATAAAACAAACCTAAATCCCACAGACTAATGACACAGTTCTCTATTTGTGTTCCCAGACTAAATGGACTTCAATATCAAATTAAAATGTTTTTCTCCATGAGGACAACAATTACAACAAAGATTTAGTATATGTATGACCTATTTCAAAGTTGTCTTTTAGAGACTATAAGTAGGCTAAGACAATGTTCCTAAAATCCCCATTTGTATGGTTAGCTGCCATTCAAAAGCTGTAAGGGAAGAGAGTAACACTGCACAGATGAACAGCTTCAGTTGTAAAGAAACCTGTACAAAAGAGAATTATCTCAATCTCAGCCATGGTGAATGAGGTATCCCTCCTCCACAGTAGAGAGAGGGTGAGCAGAATGGAGTGTGTTAGCTAAAGGTTAGTTCCTCTTTGAAAGAGCTAACCTCCTTTCAAAAGCCAGGATTTAACGGTGTTAAACAATCTTCCTCATATTTTTAACTTGGAAGTCAAAGTGGAGGAACCTTCTTGATTAGCACATAATTTAGGTTACAGAAGGTCAGTTTGACTGTTTTGCATAGACTGTGAAAAGGTTGCTGATAAATACCTGTTAGCAACATACAGTGTAACACAGAGCATTAAATGAAAGACTAAATCAAAGTTATATGAAAATAAACTTTTAAAATGTGCTATCTCCTTAAGGAAGAGAGAATGTCCCAACCTCCTACAAAATGTAAAATTTCAGTATAACATTCAAAAACCATACAACATATTTTTTTCAAGATAGCTGGTAATGTTTCAGGATTCTCAAGAGAGAGTGACTAAAGAAAGCTAAAGAACACGTGGGTCAGAGAACTTACATATAGGGCATAATGAAACACATATAGATAAGAGTTCTGCATTTATGAAGATAACTAGTACCTCTACGTCTGAAAAAGTGACCTCTGGTGGGCAATAATAACCAGAGATCCACCAACTGAATTCTCCTTCCATTTCAGTTCCCTTGTGATGCCCTTTCACAGAATCACAGACTCACAGAATCATCTAAGTTGGAAAAGACCTTGAAGATCATCCAGTCTGACCATTAACCCAACACTGACAGTTCCCAACTACACCATATAACTAAGTGCTATGTCAACCTGACTCTTAAACACCTCCAGGGATGGGGAATCCACCACCTCCTTGGGCAACAATTCCAACGCCTAACAACCCGTTCTGTAAAGAAATACTTCCTAATATCTAGTCTAAACCTTCCCTGGTGCAACTTGAGGCCATTCCCTCTTATCCTATCACTTGTTATTTCATTAAAGAGACTCATCTCCACCTCTCTACAACCTCCTTTCAGGTAATTGTAGAGGGCAAAAACGTCTCCCCTCAGACTCCTCTTCTCCAGACTAAACAACCCCAGTTCCCTCAGCCGCTCCTCGTACGACATGTGCTCCAGACCCTTCACCAGCTTTGTTGCCCTTCTCTGGACACGCTCGAGTAATTCATTGTCCTTTTTGTAGTGAGGGGCCCAAAACTGAACACAGTAACCGAGCTGTGGCCTCACCAGTGCCGAGTACAGGGGTAAGATCACTTCCCTGTCCCTGCTGGCCACGCTATTTCTGATACAAGCCAGGATACCATTGGCCTTCTTGGCCACCTGGACACACTGCTGGCTCATGTTCAGCCGGCTGTCAATCAACACCCCCAGGTCCCTCTCTGACTGGCAGCTCTCCAGCCACTCCTCCCCAAGCCTGTAGCGCTGCTGGGAGTTGTTGTGGCCAAAGTGCAGCACCCGGCATCTGGCCTCATTGAAACTCATACAGTTGGCCTTAGCCCATCGCTCCAGCCTGTCCAGATCTCTCTGCAGAGCCTCCCCACCCTCGAGTAGATCAACACTCCCACCCAACTTGGTGTCGTCTGCAAACTTACTGAGGGTGCGCTCGATCCCCTCATCTAGATCATCAATAAAGATGTTAAACAGGAGTGGCCCTAAAACTGAGCCCTGGGAGACACCACTCGTGACCGACCGCCAACTGGATTTAACTCCATTCACCACAACTCTCTGGGCCCAGCCATCCAACCAGTTTTTTACCCAGAAAAGCGTGCGATCACCCAAGCCTTGAGCAGCCAGTTTCACCAGGAGAATGCTGTGGGAAGTGGTGTCAAAGGCCTTACTGAAGTCGAGTTAAACTACATCCACAGCCTTTCTCTCATCCAATAAGCAGGTCACCCTGTCATAGAAGGAGATCAGATTTGTCAAGCAGGACCTGCCTTTCATAAACCCATGCTGACTGGGCCTGATCATCTGGTTGTCCCGCATGTGTTGTGTGATGGTACTCAGGATGATCTGCTCCATCAGCTTCCCAGACACCGACGTCAAGCTGACAGGCCTGTAATTTCCTGGATCATCCTTCCAACCCTTCTTAAAGATAGGTGTCACACTGGCCAGTTTCCAATCTCTCGGGACCTCCCCGGTCAGCCAGGAATGCTGGCAAATAATGGAAAGCAGCTTGGCGAGCACCCCAGCCAGCTCCTTCAGCACCCTTGGGTGTATCCCATCCGGTCCCATAGACTTGTGTGTGTCTACGTGATGCAGTAGGTCACTGACTGTCTCCTGGATTGTGGGCAGGGTCGTTCTCCCAGACTCTGTCTTCTGGCTGAGGAGGCTGGATTCCCTCATTACAAAAAGGCTTGTTATTAAAAAATGAGGTAAAGAAGGCATTAAGGACCTCAGCCTTTTCCTCATCACTTGTTACCATGTTTCCTCTTGCATCTAGTAGGGGATGGAGACTCTCCCTGGTCTTTCTTTTGCTACTGACATACTTATAGAAACATTTCTTGTTATCTTTGACTGCTGAAGCCAGAGTAATTTCTGGCTGGGCTTTAGACCTCCGGATTTCTGCCCTGCATAACCTCACAGCCTCTTTGTAATCACTGTGAGTGGCTAGTCCCTTCTTCCAAAGGCTGTAAACTTTCCTTTTCTCCCTGAGTTCCAGCCAAAGCTCCCTGTTC
Organism: Strix uralensis; assembly: GCF_047716275.1. NCBI lineage: Eukaryota > Metazoa > Chordata > Aves > Strigiformes > Strigidae > Strix > Strix uralensis. The sequence continues at coordinate 61,356,210 of NC_134012.1, read as the reverse complement.
AGCCAGGGTGGTCTTCTCTGGCACTGGCTTCTCTTCCAGCACCTGGGGACAGCCTGCTCCTGAGCCATTAACACTTCCTTCTTAAAGAGTGCCCAGCCTTCCTGGACCCCTCTACCCTTCAGGATCATCTCCCAAGGGATCCTTTCAAGCAGGTGCCTAAACAAGTCAAGTCATCCCTTTTGAAGTCCAGGATGGCAGTTCTGCTTAGCCCTTTCCTGGCCTCTCTAAGAATAGAGAACTCTCTTGTTTCATGATCGCTGTGCCCTAGTCGTCCTCCAACCGCCACATCCTCCACCAGTCCTTCTCTGTTCACAAAGAGGAGATCCAGCAGGGCACCTTCTCTGGTCGGTTCGCTCACCAGCTGTGTCAGGAAGTTATCTCCCACACATTTCAGGAATCTCCAGGACTGGTCCTGCTCTGCGATGTTGTATTTCCAGCAGATGTCTGGGAAGTTGAAGTCTCCCACAAGAACAAGGGCAAGCAATTGTGAGATTTCTCCTAAATGCCTACAGAATATTTCATCCACCTCTCTGTCCTGGGTGGGTGGCCTATAATAGACTCCTACAACAACATCTGTCCTGTTGGCCTTCCGCCTGATTGTAACGCAAAGACACTCCACCCTGTCTTCACTACACTTGTACTCAAAGCAATCATAACAGTCCCTAACATACAGCGCCACCCCACCACCTCTCCTTCCTTGTCTGTGCCTCCTAAAGAGCTTGTAGCCATCAACAGGCGCACTCCAGTCATGGAGACATCCCACCATGTTTCTGTAATAGCCACAACATTATAATTTTCCTGTTTCATCATGGCTTCAACCTCCTCCTGTTTGTTACCCATGCTGTGTGCATTGGTATACATGCACTTCAGATGGGCTGATGTTTTGCCCCCTTCCCCCTTCAAATCTAGTTTAAAGCTCTGTCAATGAGCCCAGCTAACTCCTCACCCAAGATACTTTTCCCCCTCCAGACAGGTGCATTCCATCTAATGCCAAAATATCTGGTGCCCTGTATACCAACCCATGATTGAAAAATCCAAAGCCCTGACTGTAACACCAGTCTTGGATCCACAAGTTCATCTGTTGAGTTCTCCTGTATTCTTCTTCATCCATCCCCCCAACTGAAGGGATGGTAGGAGAACACAATTTGTGCCCCTAACCCCTTAACCAGTTTCCCCAAGGACCTGAAATCTCTCTTCATTGCTTTAAGACTTCTCCTAGTAATGTCACCACTACCTACCTGAAAAACCAAGAGAGGGTAGTAGTCCTTGGGTCTCACTAGAGCGGGGAGTTTTCCCTGAGGTTCTTGACGCGGGCCCCAGGGAGGCAGCAGACTTCCCTATGAAGTGGGTCCGGTCTGCATATGGGGCCTTCGACACCCCTCAGAATGGAGTCACCCACTACAATGACTCTTCTGGGGTTCTTTTTAGAACTGGTTTTAATACCTGGTCTAGAATGACCTGGCCTTGGTGGACCTTGGTCTTCCTCCTTGTTTGTCTCATTTTCTTCCTCCTTGTCTTCTTCACTGAAAAGTTCCAGGGCCCCGAATCTATTGTGAAGGGACACCATGGAGGTTGAGGGATGTCGGGAGAGGATTTTCATGCCTCCCTGAGTGGGGACCTGTTTCCAGCCTCCCCCATCTCTTCGGTCCCCTCCTTCTGCCTGGTGGCAAGAGGATCAGGGATTACCTACCTCCTTTGGATCCTCCATTTGCTCCTGTTGCTTTAGGGGTGCTAGGGTGTTACTCCACCAATCAATTTCCCTTTCACACTTCCTAATATTTCTTAATCTCTCGACCTCTTCTTTGAGTTCCGCCACCAGGCTGAACAGGTCATCCAGCTGATCACAGCGCACACAGGTGTTATCACTGGTGCCTTCCGACAGGACTGACAGTCTCAAACACTCCCTGCAGCCTGGGACCTGGACCGCTGCATGTTTGCGTGGCAGTTCTGTCTGGGTCGCCACGTCCTTTCTGGTGGTGGTTTTGACCTGAGTGGAGACCATGGTTCAGTCTACTCGTGGAGGATGATAAGATGAAACTAGCTCAGATAAGTTCTAGACCCTGGAGATAGACTGCACCCTCCGCTCGCCCTGCCTGCGTGAACTGCCACGCAAACTAATGCGTCCCACCCTTCTGATGCACCACGTCCTATTTGCTTGCCCTGGTCACTCGCACTCCCTGGGGGCTGCTCTTTTACATGAGGGGTGTGAGGTGTCATCACTCCAGTCTCCGCCCACTCTGACTCACCGCTGACCTCGTTAGCAGCAGCTCACTCTTCCCGCTCAGGGGGAGGCGACTTGAGGCTCTCCCTCTTCCCTGGGCTTCTGCCTTCACGGCTTGTGGTTTTGCCGTGGGTTTTTGATGCTTTCAGGAGGGTCCCCAGCCACTGTTCTCCTCCTCAGAGCCTCTCTCCTCAGCAACTATTATAATTATTATAACATAAATACCAAGAATAGCTTGGAGTTGCAGATATGGAACAGCTTCCAACAGAAGTTCTAGTTCATAAAAACATGGGTTTTTATTTGTACCATTAATCAAAAGATTCAATGGTAAAAAGAGAGAATCCATTTTCTACTGAGGTTAATCTATAATTTTACAACTTGCTCTATTTTCCTACTCGAACCTTTTAGCTCTGAACTCATACTTTCACTTTTTCTTCTACTCTTTCATCTTTCACTATAGTGAGAGTCTGAAATGTCAAATGACTCTCTCAAAGCTTGCTTGTGTATGTGCAAACCTCAAGGACAAGCTGTGGCCTTTGGATTAGTCTAAGGAATGTCACCCAAGGAAGCAGGAGTGTATCGAAGGATGCACCCCCCCACTGCCTTGCATTTGCTTTGTCAAGCTCCTTAGATAAGCCTCAAAGGGAGAGACATGGACTGATGAAACCAAATGTTTATCAGTGGCTCTATCATGTAGCCATTTGTAACTCTATTGTTTATGCCAGACACCATGCATGCATTACTAATGAACTGGTAAGAGGCAAGTGTTTCTGCCCCAGAAGCCAATGATTGCTCAAGAAAGATAAAGTCAGCAAAAACCTGTGGGACCAGAGGAAAAACTAAAGGTGGGCAGATATGCTAATCAGCTGATATGATAAACTTAAAAAGGCAACAGAAAGCTTTGCTGCGTGTGCACCCACCAACAAGGAACTGAAGATTGAGGACCAACAGGACGCCGCTGGATCCATGGTAGTGACTATTTTTGCCACTCTATTCTGCATGCTTGCTTGATAGTAGAAGTATAGACAATACAAGTTGAGGAAAATGCATTTTGTTGTTTACATGAATAACAACCGTATTTGGTCAAGTCATCAATATTTGAGTGTCATGTCTGGTGAAAATATCAACATCTGAAACAACATCTGAGAAAGGTATTTACAAATACCATTTATAAATTATTTTCTAAGAATTACAGGTAGACAGGTAAATGCCCTAAAGATACAACCTGTTGTTGGGTCTGCTCCATCTTCTCATATTTCCATGATGCTGCAAGGACTCCCGAAAATTACTATGACTAATTCCTACAGGGATGGTACTTAACCAGCTTTCCAAGAAACTGTCATGAAATTATCTACCACAACCAACATGCCCCTAGACATTAGGACTAAAAGCAGAAAGATTACAATGAAGAACATGTATTTTTAATAAAGCAAGGAGACAAATCGATCTAGTATGATGTTTCACGCTACACAAAGTTAGAACAGACTTCCAAAGGGAGAAATTCTCTCTCTTGCTTTTTACTCTTAATGATCATTAAATATTGCTTGGACTAAAAAGAAAACAAACTGGGGAAGGAAAACAGACTGTGAGTGGAATCATGGGGGAAATAGGAGTCCCTTTGAGTTGCACCCAGAAATGTAGGGACAAGTAGAGAAATCTTGAACAACACTTAAGAAACACTGCAGTCTGATGAAGAAGGAAACACTCAACACAACACAGAAGGCTGTGAATGGTCTGAGGCCAATCAGTGGTGCAATTTTACAGACCTAAGTCCCAGACAAAAGACACGAACCCAGTTTGGATCTAAGACTAAATATCTCAAGTGTGTCTGCTAGAAAACACAGAATTAAATTTTGACAAACCATCCAGAAAAAAAAGATTCAAAACCATCACCTTTTCCAAGCTATTGCTTAGGAAGAACAACAACCCTAGAGGGCCCAAATACTGCAGAAAAATATATGAGAAGCAAAAATCATGCAGTGCTCAGAATCAGAGTTCACAAAATGACAGTACATGGATCTGCACATGAATCGCCAGACAAGAAAATACACAGTATTTGGAGAAAGATGAAAGAACTACAATGCAATGTATCATTTTGCAAACCCCAGCAGAGCATGAACAGCATGGACAAATCAGATAACAAGAGGCCTATTAGTTCAAAGAAACCCTTCAAAAAAGCTGCAGGCAGTGTTGAAGCAGAAAATGAGTCTAGTAAGTTTGGTGCAGGTGAATACAGTTATATTTGTAACAGTGAATTAGTACTAAGAGAAAAACCAAAACTGGGCAGTAGGAAGGAAATAGGTGAAAGTCAAGGCTTAAAGACTAATCTTTCCAAAGGGAGTTTTGTGTGAAATGCTTGAGGAAGAGCATGTATTCAATTTATAACAGCAGTGAAGAAAAAGTAACAATTACTGGATTCAAAACATGTCATGTCCGCAGTTTTTGCAAGAGGTTGCTCGCACTGGTAGGACTGATTCCTCAACTGTAGACAAGTTCAAAGAGTAATTGCTCTCAGAAAAAGGGAAACTGTCAATGAAGTACAAAATAAAACTAAAGGGGCCCATTCCTCTGCTCCATGAAAATTCTTCTGACCTTAAGGAAGGGGATAAAAGAGAAATTTGATAGGTTCTCTTCTCTGGGAATTATAGAACAAGTCAAAGAAGAAGAAAAGGTTTTTATACTACTTGGTCACTCTAGTGAAAGCAAAGGAAGCAAGCAATGAGGAAAAATGAGTGAAGCTTTGGCTTCTAAATATGTTAAAATATTGTTAAATAAAAGGATGAAAAGACAAAAATATTTCCACTACCTATGAGTAGAATATTCTGGAAAGGTTGATCCATGCAAAGTATTTTAGAGGTTTCATGAGTCAGCAAGGCTCTGGACAATGAAACAGAAATACAAAGTTTGCATTTTCAGACTCTTAACATCTCTTTTGGGGAACAGTTTCTTCAGATAATACCCAAGGTAATTCACAGGAAAATATTACCATCTTTTAATTGTATAGAAGGCAGTAAAGTTCACTGAACTTCCATTTTAATTGTGAAGGAAAAACAATGGATAACCATAAGCAGGCAAAATAAACACTTGTAGAAAAAGCTGGAGCTCTTGGACTAAAGTTTAAAAAAAATCTGATTCTGTATTATGGACCTACTACAGGTGTTATTTAATATAGCAAGGTGTTAACACAATAAATTAGTACAACAAAGGTATACAGGGTGATCCAACACAACATAGACCTTATTAGCATCGGCAAGGAAGAGCTACAAGAGCTTCTTGGGAGGACAAACTTCTTGTCCATACCAGTCATCTGAGAATGATACAACACAGAGAAGCCCAATGAACATGCTGTGCAATATTCAATAACAAAATTGAACTGGTAACTTAGAGAGAGAGAGATGCCTTTTTAGAGGAGACCACAATAATACAGTAAGAACCAGTAAGGAGAAAATTAGATTTCTGCAGTGCTGGTGAAGAATCTCAGAACACTATATTGGTATATAAGACTAGTGACAGGATGCATACAAGTTACAGAGCTTTTGAAGAAAGACAACAAAAATGTGACTTCATTATACGCAAACAAAAAAGAAAACTCTAGTATTACTTGAAGTTTTGTATATAGTTTTGAAGTTTTACCTGTGGGAGACAAAAATTAAACTGAAACTACTTCTTTTTGCCACTACCAGTAAGGGCAAACTTGACGTGGCAACCTTATAATGGAACACTAGCCAGCACTTTGGTCACTAGTGGTCTTTTTAAGGTTATGGGGATTCTTTTCAAGAATTACCCAGCCTTTGAGTGGTTGACATTGAAATCTTAACATTTTTGTATGTAATCCATTTTGGATGTTATATATACCCAGCAGGTAAACAGAGAAAGGTGTAATTTGACTCTATCAAAATGCAGCTACTCCTGTGGTGAACTTTACTTCAACCTTTGTATCACATTTGCCATATGCATTTTATAATTATTCATCATTTTCACATATCAAGTGCACCTTAGTTCCTTTGTTTTAACACTCTAATATGTAGTGCAGAGCAGCTAGCCAGATTGTTCATTCTGTTTATTCAGAGGTTAGAGGAAATGTGAACATTTGAAATCTTGTTAATATGCTTAAAAGGTAAAATAATCTCAACCCTACTTCAGTGTACAGTCTGCTTTTTTAATAAAACACTTTTCATCTAGCTATGAGAGGAAATTTTTTTAAATTATGACTAAGGAATCAGAATGGATAAAGTTTCATCTCATTTTAAATTTCATCTGATTCATGTTCAGCATTCATGCTTGCCTTTCTGAAGGCCAAGATGGTGCTTTGTACCTTTTGTCTTCCCACACTAGGAAGACTTGATCAACCTCTGTAAATAATATATTGGCACTAAATTCTGTGCTTATGGCCAGAGGCAAGATGGCATGGTGTCTGCTAATGAAAATAACTGTGAGGAAACAGAGGGAAAAATAGTGAGAAATAATATCAAACTTTTAAAAAACATGTAAATTACAAATCACTCTCTACTGTTCTCTTTTCATTTGTATAGAAAAAGTGAGCTGACTCTAAATTAGAACTCAGTGAATTATTCATAACAAATAATTTATTAATCAAAATTCACTTCTATTTGTGAACTAAGATCAAATTTCTCAAGTTTATTTGATATTTTAAACTATTAATGTATTTCTTAATTTTTTTTTTTTTTTTAATTATTTCTACAGAGCAATCATAAGCGATACGGTACAAATACCAAGATAGAAAAGATTTTGTAAATTGGGCTTGATGTTGGGACTGGACCAATGACTTCACTGGGTCCAGAATTTCACGCCTTTAAATTTCACAGAATATTTTCTAAGTCCACAAAAGGGTGATGTATGTCACATAACAAAAATGCAGGGTGGAATCTGCATTTTTATTACCTCATTGAAACGTATCATTGAGACTAATATTGTGTCAACAAGACAAACATCTCTACTTAAAAAATTCTGGTCAAGTCACAGCAAAAGAATACTGAAAAGCAGTCATGCCTGAATCAAAGTGGGGCTTATTTTTTCACTGGCAGTGTATACTTGTGGAAAACCTGCTTTTTTTCTGGCTCATCTTATAAATGTTTTTGGAGCTAAACTACATGTATATCAGTTTTTATTATGTCTGACTGGACTGTCTTCTCTTCATATTCTTTTCTCTTTTCAGACTTTCATTCTAAACAAATTGCTTTCAGATGTTAATTAACTCCTACCTAAATCACATTGAATTTCATTGGCCTGGGGCAAAGCTGACAAAAGTTGGAACCTTGTGGAGTGCTTTCACTTCTTTTTCATCTTGTTTTTTCCCCAAAGATAGAAGAGACAATACCTTGTGGCTTGACTCGTTGACTTTTTCTAGCTCTTTCTAACGTTCCTCTTCATCTTCCATGCTTGACATCTCAGCATAGAGAGTGAAGAGGAGCTGCTGAATAGTAAAGGACCAGTGGGCTAAAAAGATCCTTCTTCTCTCTAATGCCTTCTCCTCCTTGTGCTGCCCCCATTATTTCCAAATACCTCTAGATGCTTGCAGCTGAAACTCATTTTTTGTTTCACTAAGTGTGAAGATCCAGGAATAAGGAGAAGTGACAGGGCATTAACAAGGACAAGGAGGCAGTTCTAGGAACACAAAAATTGTTTGCCCAAGGGCCAAAGAGACCTCCTAGACCTGTTGCCTTCTGTTGTGAGCAGCCATAAAGGTTGCCTGGTTAGAAGAGAAAAAGTAGTGAACAGAAGAAAACGTTCTACTGAAAAATACTGACAGGAAAATTGCCTCCCAGCCTGGCAGCCGTGAGCCTGGAAACTAAGCTCTGGAACCAGAAACATCCTTGAAGGGTGCAGCTGGCCTCTTCAAAGTACAGCTGCCATACCTAGAAAGCAGAGACATCCTGAGCTGCCATGAATAAGCACAAAACCATTAAAAAGCAAGAGTAACTTATCATGTGGAACAGTGGGAACAGTCTTGAAAAATAAAATGGGTCTGAAAGAACCAAAAACATCATCATAATTGGAGGTTATGGGTGAAAATAGAAATTAACAGTGCCTATTGGCAGTTTGAAGCTGTGCAGTCCTATGTCCTATTATCTCTATGATATAAAAGGGACTTAATTTTTATCCAAAAGGGAGTATCTTTCTCAGAACTTCCCATGTTGCATGTACTTTTTTTTTTTTTTTCCTAATCTGGTTGAATTCCACACAAAGTTTCTGTGAGATCTTGGACTCCCCCCACAGATGAATGGCTGTTATTAGACTCCTTGACATGACCATTTTTGAGATGAGACTCCATCTGTTATCTTATTGGTCCCCCTTTGGACCTACTTTTTGTAAGTTTCTCTTCCCACCTCTGGTTAAGTCCCCCTTTGGGATCAGTTTGTCTTCCCTTTTGGTATGGTTTAGCCCCTTCTGAAATCTGGATAAATCACTGGGTACTGATACTATACACAGACATTTTCTGAGTTTCAGTAATTAATTTTCCAGCATTATTATTGTTTCTGGATGTAGTTTTCCATAAACAGAAGAGGTCAGAAATTCTAGTTTGCATACTGTGTTGATTCCATCAATGTTTTCTATATGAACTAGATATTGCAGTAGAATGACAAAAAATATCCTCAGTAAGTTTCATGGACACTTGTGATAGAAGAAAAACATGGGATGTGTATCATTTCTGGTTTCATTTTAACTTCTGTGATAGACATTGCTTTCTAGACCCTTCTGTCCTTGGTGTTCTGACTAATTTCTCTCTACCCCATCCCTATATCCATTCCCACATCAGACTTTCTTTTGCACCTTTCTTATTTGCTAATTATAGATGTTCAAATTTGGGAGTCAGCATGGTGACGCTGTGGAAACTTCAGCTTAGCAAACAAAATTGAATCTTACATTTGGAATGAAAGAGCAATTTTTTTTCAAATATTTTGTTTTAAAATGTAAGTGTATTTGCAATTTTAAAGTATTACACATATGGAATCTTAAAAGTTTTAATTTTCTCTGCTTCATACTACTGACGACAGAGGTAAAATGATGTTTTTTAAAAGCCTCTGTGTTACTTTGAATTTCATTTTAGAATTTTATGTAAAGCTTGCCAGTTCTTTGGGTTTGCATTTTCCACATATAGCTTTCACTACCTCTGTTAAAAGGAAACATAAAAAATGAATGCATGAACATTTTAATAGAACTACATAGGAGAGGAAAATCCTAATAACTCATTTTAATACATTACTGTAACTCAGACCTGTCCAGTTTTAATTTTATTATTTTTTCATCAGTTATAAACTTTCTCAGCATGTGTACAATAAAGTTTTTATACTGCTCATGTACAGTGGTTTTCATTGGGGTGGTAGGGGAGACAATGGAAAGAAGAAAAGGAAATGTAAAATGATAGAAAGAACAATTGTGTCACTGGAATGTAAATCAGCACTTTGGCTGAGGATCTGAACCTGATAACTTTTCTGAATATCGGTACAAACCCAAGATAATAATGCTTCAGTATTTCAAAATTTGAGCAGATATACAACAAAACCAGGCTTTTCAAATTGAAACACTGGCCTGGTTTTGATTTGTTATTCCCATATAAACACAGAACATAAACTACTTCCCATTCGTACCATTTTTACCGCAAAGCATGAGCTATATAATCTGGGAACATGAAATGTGAAACAGGCTATTTTTATAAAAGAAACAATGAACTAAAACCATATTTAATGCAGAAAAAGAGTTCTCTTTTCCTGTTATGCAGTCATATGTCCAAAATGAACATTTTTTTTTTTCCCGTATCATAAAGTAAGAGTTATCTCCAACTATTTTGGGCAGGTTAGACTTTTGTTTGAAGGGATAAAGTTAAAATCCAACATGATATGTCACAATTTATTTAGGTATCTTAACATCATTGTGTTTTGTACTATCATGCATTTTCCCTATCTCAGATCTGTAATAAGATCATAAACCAGAGGAAAAGGGAGTATATCCTTGGGCTCATCTTTACTCTGCTTCATACTACTGACCACAGAGGTAAAGTGATGTTTTTTAAAAGCCTCTGTGTTACTGTAGATATAGGTCTGTCCAATGCCTGTTCTAAAATTAGAACTCAAACTGTTCTAATTATGTCCAGCTCTTAATGTTCCCCAGGAACCTATAAAGCCTTTTTGACCTACATAGCACCTATAGATGTTGTTTCCCTAGTGTGTTGTTCTCAGGCAAGTAGGAGGCATTAAGCAATTCAGTTTAAGTTGAGAGAACTATTGGGAATTGTAAATGAGAAACAAAATTGTAGAAATGAGGAGGAGACATCTGAAATGAAGCAGATCCAGAACCTGGATCGTAATGGAGACACCATTATATCTAAGAGACCATGTACGGCTCCAGGGTGACAAATTAGTTCCTAAAGATCAGTGAAATCTTCTCAGAGGTCATATTTTGCCATTAGGAAGAAGAGGAGAGAGAGAAGGTTACATCGTTGCAGCCTTGGATCTGGCAAGTGAGAGCTCTATCCAGGGAAGGGTCTGGGGATACTGATGCTTCTGCTGGAGTCAGACACTTGATTCAAAACCATAAGACTTGGCTACCTTTGGTATATTTGTAAAAGGAGATGCAGATGATGAGACAGAGTGTACTCTCACCAAGTTTTCTGATGACAGAAAGCTTAACGAAGTAGCTGTACCACCAGAGGGTTATACTGCCATCCAGAGGGTCTTCAACAGCCTGAAGAAATGGACTTGACAGGAACCTCATATGGTTCAACAAGGGGAAGTGCAGAGTCCTACACCTGGGGAGGAACAACCCCAGCCACCAATACATGCTAGGGGCCACCGAGCTGGAAAGAAGTTTGGCAGAAAAGGACCTGGGAGTCATCTTGGTAGGACACCAAGTTGACCATGAACTAGCAGTGCCATTTTTTTGATCCCATCATAGTTCTTTCTGGTCGCACAAATAAATATCCATTAGCTGAGGAGAGACAGAGGGTGAATGATTGATTCCATACTTGTTATTAGTGAATTCACCTGACAAATGGGAGCTGTCCTGCTCCAATAGATGTTTGTGTAAAATGGAAGTGCTCCAACAGAAGAGATTAAGAAAAACCCAGGCTATTGTTCACACCATTTATCTGAGAGCAGGGTTCCATGAATATGTAAACAGCTGTTTTTTCTACAGGTTGTGTTTGCTTTAGGCTTCTTAGGCAACCATGCCTGAATGTTTGATCTTGCTGGAGAGGTCTAATATTAGGCCAAAGAATGTCTAACAGACAATCTTGATGGATTATCAGAAATATTGCCTGGGCAGCTCATTAGACACACAACAATTCTAGCATGCTAAATGTGAATGTGGATACATATTTACAGACTGGTGAAAATGTAAGTCTTCCTGGGAATTCTGAGCAGTCACAGAATCACAGAATCACAGAATCATTCAGGTTGGAAAGGACCTTGAAGATCATCTAGTCCAACCATTAACCTAGCACTGACAGTTCCCAACTACACCATATCCCTAAGCGCTATGTCAACCCTACTCTTAAACACCTCCAGGGATGGGGACACCACCACCTCCCTGGGCAGCCCATTCCAACACCTAACAACCCGTTCTGTGAAGAAATACTTCCTAATATCCAGTCTAAACCTTCTCTGGTGCAACTTCAGGCCATTACCTCTTGTCTTATCACTCATTATTTGGTTAAAGAGACTCATCCCCAGCTCTCTGCAACCTCCTTTCATGTAGTTGTAGAGGGCAATGAGTTCTCCCCTCAGCCTCCTCTTCTCCAAACTAAACAACCCCAGTTCCATCACCCACTCCTCATATGACATGTGCTCCAGACCCTTCACCAGTTTTGTTGCCCTTCTCTGGAAACGCTTGAGTAATTCAATGTCCTTTTTGGAGTGAGTGGTCCAAAACTGAACACAGTAACCGAGGTGTGGCCTCACTAGTGCAGAGTACAGGGGCAAGATCTCTTCCCTGTCCCTGCTGGCCACACTATTTCTGATACAAGTGAAGATACCATTGGCCTTCTTGGCCACCTGGGCACACTGCTGGTTCATGTTCAGCCGGCTGTCAATCAACACCCCCAGGTCCCTCTCTGACTGGCAGCTCTCCAGCCACTCCTCCCCAAGCCTGTAGCGCTGCTGGGGGTTGTTGTGGCCCGAGTGCAGCACCCGGCATTTGGCCTTATTGAAACTCCTACAGTTGGCTTTAGCCCATCGCTCCAGCCTGTCCAGATCTCTCTGCAGAGCCTCTCTACTCTCGAGCAGATCAACACTCCCACCCAACTTCGTGTCGTCAGTAGGACTTACATGGTAAACTTGCATATTAAAAGATTTAAGTATCTAAATGTTCACCAAATTATGGCTAAATATCTAAGATAAAAAGAGTGTTGGGGAGGAAGTTTCCTACTGTTCATGATAGTGTTTTACTGTGAAGTCAGATGGGTAGCAGAGCACAGGTCATATCTGGACAGGAGTGAAGTGGGAAAAGGCAAAGTTCTCTTTCAGCCACAGATAGAGTAACTGGATTGACTATACACAGTGGTACTATGTATAAATATGACAGGGTTCAGTCCTTTCTCCAAGGAACTCCCTGAGGGTGTCTCAGGAGCCAGAATAAGACTATAGAACCTTCTTAAAGAACAGTGCAGCTAAGCAGTGCTGTACTGGCCTTAAGTGACATGATGATGTGCATAATCTATGCCACTACAATATGGAAAAACACCTGGATATTTCTAGTTTACTATGACTGGTATCCTATGTGCTGCATAGCATTGTTATCATTCTGTTATCCTACGCATTGCATTCTTTGTTAGTAATGTTATTATTGAGTATACGCATAATCTGTATTTATAACTATTCTTCCTTACAGAGAAATGAATAATATTGTTCAAAGACATACCATGTAATTTTGTACTTTCTCTTTCTGCCAATTTTACTATCTCAATTAGCTAATAACACTGTTCTCAGAGCGAAGACAGTAATGCAAAAAGAGAGATGTCTTTGCATGACAAGACATTATTATAGGTTGAAGTTTTTGTTGCTGTTAAACAAATAAAGGCAAGGATTGAAAATGAGATGATTGCTCTGTCACTCACTGAGCTGAGTAGTCTTGGTTATAAGTTCATTGACTGGTTTTCTGAACAGATATTCACTACCAAAAATTGTCTTCTGTGCATTTCTAGTCACACAAACACTCACAAAAGTTTGAACAGAACAGGGAACAATGTCACCTGGATGCACCTGAAAAAGTCTTGGCATTCAAAGGCCACAAGTCACTTCATATTTTTCCACTAGCAGTTTGTTGAGGTTTGAACTCAGCCGGCAGCCAGATGCCACATGGCCAGCCGTTCACCTTCCCCCTCTCCGGTGAAATAAGGGAGGGACAAAACCAAGAGATTTCGTAGGTTGGATAAAAAGAAAGAATTTACTAAATATAACAAGAGAACAACAGTAACAATATTGAGTCAAAAAGGAAACAGGTAAAATGCAGCAGTGGCTTACTGAGTGCGGCGACCGCCCCCCCACAGCAACACGCGACTGGACACCTGAAAACGACGCACGCCAGAGAGAGGCCACGCCCACCTGTATACCCTGGGCATGACATCACATGGTATAAAGTAGTCCAATGACTGATCGGGTCCTGACCCTCTAGCTGTGCTCTCTCTCAACCCAAGGAAAGTTAACTCTATCCTAGTCAAAACCAGGACAGTCTCTACTCCTTATTCCATACCATTGATGTTATGCTCAGGTTCCAAATACATCCCAAGGAATCACCACCCTTTTTTTCCCCCAGGTCTCACAGATATCATTCCCTTAGTCTATGGGCCATCCTTCCACAATATCTGCTGAGTTCATTTAGTCCATAACTTCCGTTTCCATCTGTCATGACAGTCTATAAGGCTGGAGGAATGCAGTGGAGTTGGCTCAGTCAGTGGAGCAGGAGGCTTTGGATGTGGCAGGGGAATGTTGCAAGGCACTAATTGCAATAACAGGGTTATTTAACAGTTCAGTTCATTGGCTATTCTCACCTAAAATCAAATCTCCCTGAGGCACACATCGGACTTCTCCGTCCTTCTGCATTACCCACCAAGTGCACCCAGGTCCTTGGGCAAAAGTAATCCCATGCATGGGTTTACCTTTACCCAATGCAGGAGTAACCCAGATGGTCTTCCCCAACATATTCCTAATGCTCTTTATCCCTATCCACGGTATGTAGGAGGTTTGATTGAGCAGGGCCAGCTTGCTTGGCAGATCCTCTCATATTGACTAACCAGGTGGCTTTTGCTAATGCAAAATGCACGTCCCAGTGTTTGAAAGTTCCACCACCATTGTTCTCGGTGTAGTTTTTTGCAACCCATTTTATCACTCAATTTTCCCAGAGGCTGGTGCATGGTAGGGAACGTGATATACCCACTCAGTACCATGATCTTTGGCCCAAGCATCTATGAGGTTGTTTTGGAAATGTGTCCCATTATCTGACTCAATTCTTTCTGGCATGCCATGCTGTCATAAGACTTTCTTCTCAAGGCCTAAAATGGTGTTCCGAGCAGTGGCATGGGACACAGCATAAGTTTCCAGCCAACCAGTGGCTACTTCCACCGTTGTAATCACATAGTGTTTGCCATGTCGAGTTTGTGGGAACATGGTATAATCAATCTGCCAGGCCTCCCCATATTTATATTTTGACCATCGTCCTCCATACTAAATGGGCTTTAACTGTTTGGCTTGCTTGATTGTAGCATGTCTCACATTCATGGATTACCTGTGCAACAGCATCCATGGTTAAGTTCACCCCTTGGTCACAAGCCCATCTATATGTTGCATCTCTTCCGTGATGACCTGAGGAGTCATGGGCCCAGCAAGCCATAAATTGTTCACCCTTATGTTGCCAGTCTAGATCTACTTGAGACACTGTCCTGGTTCAACCAGGATAGGGTTAAGTTTCCCCAGCAGTAGTGGGGGGAGCTCTAGCCAGGTTATTCAGATACCATGCAGACTCACATCCTGGCGTGTCACATTTCCTGGCGCGGGAGGGCGGTGCACTCGTGGTTTTGTACATCTGCTCCTCTCACTGCTGTATTTGGTAGCTATTTTGCTCTGTTAATTGCTATCACTATTACTGTTATTGTTATTGTTGTTGTTTGTTGTGTTGCTATTGCACTGTTGTATTAAACCTTTCCTTATTTCAGTCTTGGGGCTTTGTATTTCCTTTGTGGGGGAGGGGCAGCGGCCACGTGGTCTCAGACCCCGGCAGGGGCTAAACCACCACAGACACCTTAATCTTGGCAGCCTGATCTGCCTGTTCATGGTTTTGATGTTTTTCGGTGGTCCGGCTCTTGGATACATGAGCGTCTACATGGCATACTTTCACAACCAGATTCTCTACTCAAGCAGCAGTATCTTGCCATAATTCAGCAGCCCAGATGGGTTTGCCTCTGCGCTGCCAGTTGCTCCATTTCCACTGCTGTAACCACCCCCACAGAGCATTTGCCACCATCCATGAGTCAGTATAGAGGTAGAGCACTGGCCACTTTTCTTACTCAGTGATATTCAAGGCCAGCTGGATAGCTTTAACCTCCGCGAATGACTCGATTCACCTTCTCCTTCAGCAGCTTCAGAAACCCGTCGTGTGGGGCTCCACACAGCTGCTTTCCACCTTCAATGTTTTCCCACAATGCGACAGGACCCGTTGGTAAACAGGGCATATCTCTTCTCATTATCCAGTAGTTTATTATATGGTGGGGCCTCTTCAGCACATGCTACCTCTTCCTCTTGTGTCATTCCAAAATCTCAGCCTTCTGGCCAATTTGTAATCACTTCCAATATTCCTGGACAGCTGGGGCTCCCTATTTGAGCCCATTGTGTGATTAATGCAACCCATTTACTCTACGTGGCATCAGTTGCATGGTGTGTAGAGGGGACACTCCCTTTGAACATCCAGCCCAGCACTGGCAGTCGGGGAGCCAGGAGGAGCTGTGCTTCAGTCCCAATCACCTCTGAAGCATCTCAGACCCCTTCATATGCTGCCAGTATCTCCTTTTCGATTGGAGTATAGTGGTCTTCTGATACCCTGTATCCCTGACTCCAAAACCCCAGGGGTCGACCCCAAGTCTCCCCTGGTGCTCTCTGCCAGAGACCCCAGGTAGGGCCATTCTTCCCGGCTGCAGTGTAAAGCACATTTTTAACATCTTGCCCTGTCTGAACTGGCCCAAGGGCTACTGCATGAACTATTTCCTGCTTAATTTGCTCAAAAGCCTGTCGCTGCTCTGCTCCCCATACAAAATCATTCTTTTTCTGAGTCACTTGATAGAGAGGGCTGACAATCTGACTGTAATTTGGAATGTGCAGTCTCCAGAAATCCGCAACACCCAAGAAAGCTTGTTTCCTTTCTGTTGGTTGGTGGGGACATAGCTGTTATTTTATTAATCACCTCCATTGGAATCTGACGACATCCATCTTGCCATTTTACTCCTAAAAACTCAATCTGTGCAGGTCCCTTGACCTTACCACACTTTATGGCAAAACTGGCTCTCAGAAGGATCTGATTATTTTCTCCCCTTTCTAAAAAACTTCTTCTGCTGTATTACCCCATATAATGATGTCATCAATGTACCGTAAATGTTCTGGGGCTTCACCTTGTTCCAGTGCAGCATGGATCAGTCCATGTCAAATGGTGGGGCTGTGTTTCCACCCCTGGGGCAGTTGATTCCAGGTGTATTGGACACCCCTCCAGGTAAAAGCAAACTGTGGCCTGCATTCTGCTGCCAGAGAGAAGGATGGAGAAAAATGCGTTGGGAATATCAATTGTGGCGTACCACTTGGCTGCCTTTGACTCTAGTTCATACTGAAGTTCTAACATGTCTGGCACAGCAGCACTCAGCGGTGGCGTGACTTCATTCAGGCCACGATAGTCCACTGTCAATCTCCACTCTCCATTGGACTTTTGCACTGGCCATATGGGGCTGTTAAAGGGGGAGTGCATCTTGCTGATGACTCCTTGGCTCTCTAGATGATGAATGGATAGGGATTTTCAGAGTCTAGACTGGTGTGATATTACCATTGGTGCACGGTTGTAGTGGTAGTTGGCACCTGTTGTTCTTTGACCCTCAGCAATCCCACAACAGAAGGATCCTCTCATAGACCAGGTAACAGAGACAGCTGTTTAATTCCTTCTGTTTCCAAGGCAGCTATGCCAAAAGCCCACCAATACCCTTTTGGGTCCTTAAAATACCCTCTTCTGAGATAATCTGTACCAAGAATACATGGAGTGTCTGGGCCAGTCACAATGGGGTGTTTTTGCACTCTTTTCCACTCTATTGGAGGCTCACCTTGGTCTC
This sequence comes from Strix uralensis, assembly GCF_047716275.1. Lineage (NCBI taxonomy): Eukaryota > Metazoa > Chordata > Aves > Strigiformes > Strigidae > Strix > Strix uralensis. The sequence goes on along the minus strand of NC_134012.1, from coordinate 61,338,676 downwards.
CAATACAGTCAACTGTTGAGACTCTCTTGTCACTCCTGAAATACAAATGGGTTCTGCCCCTTTAAAATTTGATGGTATTAGGGTGCATTGAGCACCAGTGTCCACTAGAGCCTTATACTGCTGGGGGTCAGATGTGCCAGGCCATCGAATCCACATGGTCCAGTAAACTCGGTTGTCCCTGTTCTCCTCCTGGCTGAAGGCAGGGCACTCTAATGTTGGCCGTAATACCCGCTAACGACAAATGGGTTAGTGTGGTGTGCACGGGTTTCAGCCTCATCTTGATGACTCACTTGTGAATACAAGTCAGAAGTTCTTCTCACAGGATCATGAGCAATGTTGACCTTTCTGCTGTGTTTGGGCACTTGATTACTGGAAACCGGAGCAGCATTTCTCCTGAAAGAACTGTGTTTTGTACTTGTTCTTCCTGCCAGCTCGCATACCTGTTCTTCTAGGAGGTAGGTAGGTTTTCCATCCCATTTCTTCATGTCTTCTCCATAGTCACGCAGGCAATGCCACAGCTTCCCCCGTGGTGTGTACTGGTTCTCTCGAGTAGAGAAACGTCTGCTCCTGATAGCCGAGATTCTGGTCCGTGCAGGTGGGGAGTAGGACATGCCCTCTTTAAATTGCTAGAAATCTTGAGATAATTTGTTCACAGCTGTGATGATGGGGTAAGAGGCACTTTGTTCATATTGTCTTAGTCAGCAAACCAGTTCATTCACTGTTGGTCCCTCTTCGTTTCTCCAATCCATTAGTGCTAATGCATTGGCATATAATGATGGTGTGTTCCGTACAAACGTCCTCCACATGGGCCAGGTGCATCGGACTTCATCTGGATCTGTGGGTAGCTGTGCATTATCTGGGTCACAGTAAACTGTCTCCCGCACACCTAGCTCCCTCAAGTATTGAATGCCTCTTTCCATAGTGGTCCACTTAATTGGTCAACATGCAAAGTCTTCCTTGAAGGGATACCTCTCCCTCACACTTGACAGAAATCACCTCCAGAGACTGAGATTCTGTGTCTCCTTTCCAATGGCTTTGTCAATACCCCCTTCCCTAGACAGGGATCCCAGCTGCCTGGCCTCCCTGCTCTCTAGTTCCATGCCATTGGCCCAGCTATCTCAGCATCTGAGCAGCCAGGTAATGAGTTGCTCATCTGGATGGCAGCTGAAATTTTTTCTTATGTCTCGCAACTCACTCAGGCATAAGGATTGGGTGACTATCACTGTCTCTGACTCCTCCTCCTGTTCTCGTGATGGGTCTGGTTCATCATCACCCTGTACACTGCGAGGAGATTTTCTTGTGTTTTTCTTTTTCTGTATGGGAGCAACTGACACCATCATGGGTTGGTTCTCTAGTTCTGGGTTGGTTCTCTGGGTCAGCTGCAGTGCCTGTTCTCGGGGTTGTAGTGGCTGCAGTTTCTGTTACTTGGTTACCAGTTGCAGAGCCCTTCTCTTCCTCTTGAGGGTGCTGAACAGAGTTTAATAGCACTTGGTAAGCAGGGACTAGGGCCCAGCATGTTGCAGTGAGCTGTGCCTCTCTAGAATTACCCGGGTGACAACATACTTTTTCCAAATATTCCACTGGTTCTTCAGGATTCTGCACCTCTGCAGGAGTGAAGTTCCAATGCACTGGAGGTGTCCACTGTTCTAGGTACTTGCCCATTCTACTCCACACCCCCAGCCACTCATAATTCTCCAACCCTGGGGTAGGTTTCCAAGTGATATTCTTAAATAGTTGCTTAACCCTGAACAAAACCAGAACCACATGCAGGAACACACTAGCTCCTAACAGCACAACAACCATGTTTATGTCAACATTCCAAAGATATCTGAACTCCCTGAATTCCTTAAACACAACTGTAAATAGCCCCAGGGCAGATGACTATAGCTATCATAGATGAGCATCACATAGTACAACAGAAACAAAATCTTAGCCCCACTCTCATGGAATGTGAACAACAGCATGGGAAACACGTATTGTAAATGAGGTGATAAGATCTTAAGAAGCCAAGCAATCCACATTCTACGTGTTTTGTTGTTATCTCAAAAAAAACCCCAAACCCTCGTGCCCCATGTTGAACGCCAGAAACTGTTGAGGTTTGAACTCAGCCTCAGCCAGATGCCACGTGGCCGGCCATTCACCTCCCCCCTCCCCGGTGAAATAGGGGAGGGACAAAAAGAAGAAAATTCGTAAGTTGAATAAAAAGAAAGAATTCACTAAATATAACAAGAGAGCAACAGTAACAATAGTGAGTCCAAAACCAAACAGGTAAAATGCGGCAGTGGCTTACTGAGAGCGGCAACCACCCCCACAACAACACACAACTGGACACCCAAAACCAGCATGTGCCAGAGAGAGGCCGCACCCACCTGTATACCCTGGACATGACATCACATGGAATGAAATACTCCAATGACTGATCAGGACCCAGTGCTCTAGCTGTGGTCTCAACCCAGGGAAAGTTAAGTCTATCCTGGTCAAAACCAGGACACAGTTATAATAAAGCTCCATTAACTGGATTTGCATGAGTTTATAAGGAGGTAAAATTGAAGGTACAAGAGTGGGGACATAAAGTCTAAATGATCTGACTAGATTTAAAAAAAACCCCAAATAAATTATTATTGGCTTTCCTTTCTTCCTCTGGTACTATATGCTGGTATCTCAGTTGGTTCGGAGGAAGCACTGTTGGAATCACAGCTGTTTTTCTGAACTGGCAATTAAAAATCACCATACAGCAAATTGGGTCCTACGTTTTGATCAAAGGGTAGTATTTTATGCTTTATCTAGAAGTCTCTTTTCTTCTTGTCCGTAATTCTTCCTTCCTTCTGCTACCCCTGCCCTTGGCCTTGCCCTCGCCCTTTCCATTTCTGGAAAAACTGCTATCAGAGTGTCAATAATAAGCTGCAGAAAACTGACTTTTGTAGGCTCCCTTGTCTTCTTTCCACTAATGGAGCACCTGACCTGGAGGTGAATGGTGTGTAATGGTGAGCAAACATTATATTAAAGTAAATTTTACAGGTAATAAATAACTGTAAGATAAATGTGCTTGAGGAAAACAGGAGTAAGTCTTCAAGGCTGTTAGTCTAACAACTTTATGGAAAAACAGCAAGTAAATGATGAAATACAACAACAGTTGTCATGGCTGTATTCACAAACCGAGAAGTGCATGAACCTGTTAATGCACTTTACCTTCTAAGCTCATTAGCACTGGGTTCTTGTTTGTAGTTACTGCTCAGGATAGACAGCGGGTTTTGTTGGAGACAAAAATCACATATATCTCTACAAAACATGGAGAGGGAATTACTTCCCTAACATATATGTTACAGTTCCAGAGGGAAGAGCTGTCTGCAGAAAATAGACAAGTTGTCTTGTTCATCTAGTCTCATGCCTTTTCTCTGAATAGTGAGGTGTCCTCTTAGTGTCAAATGTACTGAGAAATTTGTGAAGTAGACACATACTCATCCTTTGAATGAGGCAAATATCCTCAATCTATCCACTTATTATTAATCAGTACTTGCATTAGATCAGTGACCTACATTGTTGGGGTTTTTTTTGTTAAAATGAAGCTTCCAATTACTTCTTAGTCTGAAAAAGGACACCTTTCAAACCCTGCACACCCTCCAAACACATCCCTTTAACTGTATTGCTTTTCAAAATACAAAAGAAAAAAACATTAGGCAGAGAATGAAATTAATATTAGCCACTTGGTTTTTAGCAGTGTTCTTTTCTTCTTTTTTACCTTTCATATCTCTTTTTTAGTCCTAATAAACTTTGGCTTCTAAAATAATGAGTGTATTGTTGAAAACTTGTAATTTACAAAACACAGAAAGTCACATAAACTTTGGACTGTGATGTTACATTCGCCAAGTAATTCAAATGAGGGAAAATGTATATGTTTTTAAGTTTCTCCTGTCAAACTCAGAAGTGCTGGCAGTTGAAGGACACAGAAAAGGGAGACTGCAATGGATGCAGCTAGCACCTGAAGCAGTCTCCTCAATACTCTGCACAAGAATCATATCAATATGTTGCTAGCATGTTGTACCCAGTGACTTTTCCTGCCTTGAGTATGGGCTTTCTGGAGTGTCTGGTAGCTGGTACTGCAGGGAACATAAAATGTAAAAACTGCCTGAAGTAAAGTCTGGATCAGTTGCCTTGCTCTGTGACCTGGGTCTACAGGGATAGTTTAATTCAGATTTGCACTTGAGTGTCTGAACTCAATGCTCATTCACATGTGAAAATCTTTAGATTGTTTACAATTTTCCTTACAAAACGTAAACCAGATCCTCTAAAACTCCCCAGGATTTCCAGATACCTGCTAATCCTCTATAGTTTTCCAACCTACAGCTCTGGATTTAAATTAGTTTCTCTGTACTTTTTCCATAGAGAACAGGAAATCTCAATGAATAAAACCTGTTTGTAATTCTCAATACTTAGTTTAAATCCTCTTTGGGTGGTCAAGGAAATCACAGGAACTTTGCCTTCAAAGATTTACCTTAGTACTTACTGGAAGAAAGTGGACCCGCAAGTAGCTTTATGTAATGCAACATGCAAATATAGAATAGTTAACATACTATCTAATATATGAGATGAAGAACAAATGTAGTCAAGAAGTCCTTATATTCAATGTTTGAGAGGTTCACGAAACTACCAGATTATGCTATAGAGATTTCTGTGTTGGGCAAGTTAATGATCATAGAATCATAGAATCACAGAATCATTCAGGTTGGAAAAGACCGTTGGGATCATTGAGTCCAGCCATCAGCCCTACTCTACAAAGTTCTCCCCTACACCATATCCCCCAACATCTCATCTAAACAACTTTTAAACACATCCAGGGATGGTGACTCCACCACCTCCCTGGGGCAGCCTATTCCACTGTCTGACCACTCTTTCTGTGAAAATTTTTTTCCTAATGTCCAGTCTGAACCCCCCCTGTTGCAGTTTAAAGCCATTCCCTCTTGTTCTGTCACTAATTACCTGTGAGAGAGACCAGCACCAACCTCTCTACAATGTCCTTTCAGGTAGTTGCAGAGAGTGATGAGGTCTCCCCTTAGCCTTCACCTCCTCAAACTGGACAGTCCCAGCTCCTTCAATCGCTCCTCATAGGATTTATTCTCCAGGCCCTTCACCAGCTTCGTTGCCCTCCTCTGCACTCACCCCAGCACCTCAATATCTCTCTCATATTGAGGCGTCCAAAACTGGACACAATACTCCAGGTGTGGCCTCATCAGTGCAGAGAACAGGGGGACTATCACCTCCCTACTTCTGCTGGTCACACTATTTCTAATACAAGCCAGGATGCCGTTGGCTTTCTTGGCCACCTGGGCACACTGCTGGCTCATGTTCAGCTGCTTGTTGATTAGAATCCCCAGATCCTTCTCTTCCAGACAGCTCTCCAGCCACACCTCCCCAAGCCTGTAGCGATGCATGGGGTTGCTGTGCCCAAGCGCAGGACCTGGCACTTGGCCTTGTTGAAGCTCATCCCGTTAAAGTTGGCCCACCGATCCAATCTATCCAAGTCTCTCTGTAGAGCCTCCCTGTTTTCACGCAGATCAGCACTCCCACCTAACTTGGTGTCATCTGCGAACTTACTGATGATACACTCTATGTCCTTATCAAGATCATCAATAAAGATATTGAACAGAAATGGTCCCAACACCGAGCCCTGAGGAACACCACTTGTGACCGGCTGCCAGCTGGATTTAGCTCCACTCTCTGGGACCGTCCATCCAGCCAGTGCTTAACCCAGCAGACTGTTTGCTCATCCAGGCCATGGGCAGCCAGTTTTTCTATGAGAATCTTATGGGGAACTGTGTTGAATGCTTTTTGAAAATCCAGGTAGACAATATCCACAGCTTTTCCCTCATCCAATAGTTGGGTCACTTTGTCATTGAAGGAGATCAGGTTTGTCAGGCAGGACCTGCCTTTCATAAACCCATGACGGTTCATTGGGTATAATTTCATCACTGTACACTTTAAGTGGATGTAGCACTCAGGCTTAGAAAATTACCTGCCACAGGCACAGGCTTAAAAACCATAAAAATTCTTGGTGTGTGTATGTAGTACATGTGGAAACAAGTGAAAGCTTGAGTGTACATGACCTGGCCCAGTAGTTTTTATTTCAAGCAGAGGCTTGAACCATGAATGTGAGCCACAATGCACCTAAACTTCCATGTAACACAGGTTATGTGGATTCAGCCTGACACTCTTGTGTGGTCATGAGTGAATATGTGAGAAAGACAGTGAAGAAAACTCAGAGCTGCCCCTATGTTTGGTCTTATTGTGCACCCACATCTAGTCTGTACCAGTTAGCATACATTTGAAGTGCTCTTGTGCCCCTGCTGTGAAGCCGACAGAGCCTTCACAGAGGATCCTGGTGCTGCATGGTACAGGGACAGCTAGCATCTGTAGGTCACCTGAATCTTATATATGTGATGGACCAGACTACAGGTCTATCTTATGGTTACCAGACTGATACAGATTTTGTGTCACCTCTATGCTCAGTTAATTCTCATCAATCCAGAAAATCTTTAAATTGTTATGTGCAGGAACATATCAAATGCTGCTTCTCCCAGACCTTCAGCCATCATATCTTTGACAAATTTTTGGAAAGTGTGTTGCCTGAAAGCTAAATGACCTCTGGCACCATCCAGAAATTGGGGAAATAAAATGCATGTCCTGAAGTCAGTGATTAGGTACTAGATCAAGATCTGACAAATAAGGACCTTCTTATTTTTAAAATCAATGCATATTTCATTGGCTGATGACTTAGCTCTTTTAAATTAGTCAAATGGTTCTTTGTCTTCTACCCTGGACCATTTGAAATGTAATAGCTGCGCTTTACCATTTTTAAAGTGCCAGAGTCAAATTTTCACAAAAATGTCTTGCATTAAGTTCAACAGACAGGTTGACTGAATTTCTCAGGTTCTGCGCTGGGGTCTGATCAAATCCTGAAGTCTTTATTTAAAGAAAATTCCCACTGATCTCATAGTTTTACCTGGGAAGAGGCTCATAGATTTGGCACTGCTTACATACTATAGAAAGCGGAACTTTAAAGGGTCTATAATAAGGAAGCCTCACCTAGTGACACCAAGTATGAAACTAAGCAAAAACATCACCTTAACAGGCTGTTGAGCAACCTTTCCTCTGACTAGAGGGGAACATATTGTGAGCATGAATGACGAGTGTTCTCACACTTGCCATTATTTTTCCCATTTGTGGGAAGGATTACAAGGATTATTTTGTTACCTACAGCTAAATGTTACTTCATCTGATCCTTTGATCTGTCTGCTTCACAATGTTTTTATGTAAATCGTATGTACAATCTCAAGAGATTTTTCTCAATAAAATGTTTGTAATTAAACAAACCAGTAAAAAAAAACCCCAAAACAAACAAACAAACAAAAACCAAAACAAAAAAAAAACCAAACAGTGAAGTTTGATTAATCTCAAGAGTCGCATAACTCCAGAGTCCCTCTGGTCACTGTACAGAAGTGGCCCACTGCAACGCAGGACTAGGTGTTTCAGAAGAAATCATAGAAGCAGTTGAAAGCTAGGCCTATGTCCAACCATTCTTCTAGATTATCTCACAACCCCATTTCATGCATAGGTGTTCTAGATGTAGAGGAGTAAAGAAAACCTCCATCATCGAGGTCATGTAATATTGTGTGCTTCTATAGATTATGGCTTCCATTCTCTTCTTTTATTCTACAGCATGTTTCTATGAAATAATTATTAAAGTATTGATTCTGGGTTGAAACCTCAGCTTCTGTTCTTGTCCCTCTATACTTTTTCCCACATAATAGCCAGAAAGTAGCTAGAAAATTATCTTTAAAGGGTAACGGAAGGTTCTCCCACACTAAATAAGTTCCCATGGCGTCACAGAGCCAGAGAAGCATGCATGGTCAGTTAAAGACAGACTTGAGATGTCCTACCTGGCTGCTACAGTCAGTGTAATTTAAATAAGCTATAATGGCCTTTTCAGTGAAACTAAAAAAAAGTATCTTTGAATCACTTCCCTTTCATGGTCCCCTTCTCATCTGTTCTACATATGACTTCAGCATAAACTGAGACTTTGCATATGATAACTCTGCATTGTTTCAGGTTTATCTACAGGCACTCTGAAAGTCTTATAACAATAAACGCTTTGATACAAGAACAAAGAAATGAGTTAACTCCTGGAATAATTGAATCAGTTACCAGCTTTAAACTGTTACAAAAGGTTTGTCTTTCTGGATAAAAAGTCTATTCAAATAAATAATTTCTTGTACAGCATATTTCTGGATGCCAAGGGAAAAAAAAAAAAAAAAAACCAAACCAAAATCCCATCCAACTGTTGTTTGTACTTTGGTCAGTTGTCCTTACAAAGAGATGGCAAAAATCATTCTGAAGCTGATTGTTTCCCCTTAAAGAAAAATATGGCAGTGGTACATTTGCAGAAATGTTACCATTTTGTTGTTGTTCTTTGAACAGCCCTTCTCGTCACGTTTTCCTGCTTTTTTCTCTGTTATGCAGAGTTTTTAAAGCAACATTGTGCTTAAACTTTAAATGATATTTCAACTTACTGCAAAACCCCAAGGCAATGGCACACTTCCAAGGAATTTAGGACTTCTCCCCCTTTAAAAAGAGAGAGGAAAGAGAGTGCATAAGGGGAGGGGGGGGGAAGGGGGGGGAGCGGGGAGAAACAACTTGTAATGAATTCCACACCTGCATAGCTGAAAGGCTTTTTATGTATTAAAAGTCTCTGGAGTTTTTCAGGTCTGGAGACTATGTTGCAATTACAGCAGGCATTGTAGTAGCACTCATTATCTTAGCAGATCTGTATCATCTGTAATTGACAGAGAATGTTTAGTTTGAGACATTTAGTAAAATAATGTCTGGAATGTTTACATTAAGTAGAGGGGAAAGAAACCATGGTTGGGGTCATATTACATTTTGAAAGACAAAATAAGCAATAATTCTGTGAAAACCTCCATTTCCAAGGGAAAAGAACAACACAGGTGTGGTTCTTCCAGTAAGGATTAATTTGTGAGGTTGATTAATTGCCAAGTTTCTTGGTTTTGGCTTCTAATAAGTCATTTGTGATTTTATTTCATCCACTAACCACAGCCATTTTCATTTCATTTTGGAGTAAATACTTTATAAAAAGAAAAACAGTCTTGGAAACACTGGAGGAAGGAGGTAAGGAGAAAGATTTCCTGAAGCAAAGTTTATTTAAGAAGTGAATATTAGTCATATCAAAGCATCAGCAGACACTCTAAAGTACTCCAGCTGGGGTCACTCTCTTAAAAGCCGTGGAGATCTTTGGGATCAGATACATCCATGTGAAGGGGAAACACACTCATTTATGTAAACCTATTCTTTTTTCTAAATAGTGGGTCCCAATGACAGAAAATAAATTTATCTACTCCTGTGACTACATCATATCACACTACGATTCCCATTTTTCATGTATTTTTCTATGATCTAGAAAGAAACAAGTGCTATTACAACATTCTTCTCAGTGTAAATAGCCTGCAGAGCTGCAACTACGCCATTAGAGTCATGTTTATTCATAAAATAGGCCACAGTCTTGGCTAGGCTAGGTTTTTTTTGCAGCTGATATTATTTACTTTTGGAAATTCTTGTCCAGTGTGTGAGAAAAGCTGGGGACATCATCACAGCTACTGTTGAACACCAGGTCACAGGGACTGAAAGATTTAATAGATTCTGGTCTCTCCTGAGTGGATAAACGGGAAAAAGGGGTAGTGGAATGTGACATGGAGAAAAGTTGGAATTCAGGCTGAAAGAGTTTACAAATCACAAATGCAGACAATTTTATTCAAAAATCTTAAAGGTAAACTATCAGAGAAATAGCAAAACTCTGATAATCTCTCCAGCCCACACTTCTTAATTGTTAACAACACTATTTTATGAAGTTTGGTAAGCTGCCACATTAGATGACCTGTAATGGTTTAGCCCCTGTGGGGTCTGAGACCACGCAGCCGCTGCCCCTCTCCCACAAAGGGAGTGAAATACAAAGCCCCAAGACTGAAATAAGGAAAGGTTTAATACAACAGTGCAATAGCAACACAACAAACAATAACAATAACAGTAATAGTGATAGCAATGAACAGAGTAAAATATCTACCAATACAGCAGTGAGAGGAGTAGATGTACAAAACCACGAGTGCACCGCGCTCCTGCGCCAGGAAATGTGACGCGCCAGGATGTGACGTCCGCATGGTATCTGAATAACCCGGCTAGAGCTCCCCCCCACTGCTGGGGAAACTTAACCCTATCCTGGTTGAACCAGGACATGACCAAATATTATTATCTATGAGTGGTTTTCTTCCAACCATTCTTCTAGATTATCTCACAATCCCATTTCGCCAGATTGTGTTGGATACAAAAAGACCTGTGTCACATATGCTTAGAAAACATACAACAACAAAAAGCACTTCTTAGCTGTTTACACAGCATTAGAAAAATGAGGATAATGTGGAATATGTATTCTAAAATTTGAAAGTGATTGTAGTAGTTCGTTGTTTAAATCCTTTCACAAATATCTTTCTCAATAGGGGTGTAATAAGACTAATTCACAGGTCACAAATTATACTTATGCTCCTCTGAAAAGTACACACTGTGTGTGCTTTAGTAGAGATTGAATCCTCCATTGAGAAGACTTAATCATATACAGTGCACAAAGGAAAACAAAGCTGTACTTTATCCTCCACAGATCCACTGGAATGGCCTTCTGCTCCTTTACTTTGTATATCCCAGCTAAAAAAAGTGACTGCAGTAACCTGAAAATTCTTCTGTGTGTGAAACTGTCACTGTATTTTAACCATTTTGTTTCCTTACCTCTAATTCATCAGACATTGAGAAGTCATTGAGAAAAAAACACATATCAATCTTTTCTTAACTCAGGACAAGAAATGATTCTGAAAAACCCATTTTATGTTTCTATCTTCCAGAAAAATATGGGAGAAAATAATAGGAAGCAATCTGAAAGTTTTGGACCCCTCATTACAAAAAGAACATTGAATTACTCGAGTGTGTCCAAAGAAGGGCAACGAAGCTGGTGAAGGGTCTGGAGCACACGTCATATGAGGAGTGGCTGAGGGAACTGGGGTTGTTTAGTCTGGAGAAGAGAAGGCTGAGGGAAGACCTCATCGCCCTCTACAACTACCTGAAAGGAGGTTGCAGAGAGCTGGAGATGAGCCTCTTTAACCAAGTAATAAGCGATAGAACAAGAGGGAATGGCCTCAAGTTGCGCCAGGGAAGATTTAGACTAGATGTCAGGAAGTATTTCTTCACAGAACGGGTTATTAGGCAGTGGAATGGGCTCCCCAGGGAGGTGGTGGAGTCCCCATCCCTGGAGGTGTTTAAGAGTCGGTTTGACATAGCACTTAGGGATATGATGTAGTTGGGAACGGTCAGTGTTAGGTTAATGGTTGCACTAGATGATCTTCAAGGTCTTTTCCAACCTGAATGATTCTGTGATTCTGTGAAAGAGGATCTCAGGAGCAAGAGCATGTGGGCTGACTCATAAAAGACAGCAAGGAACAAAGACACCTTTTCATAAATGTAAAAAAAGAGCTGTCCCTTGGCAGAGAGATGCAATTATTGACCAAGAAGAGATTATATGAATAAAAAAATGCATACCTACAGAAAAACCAGGGCAGGAGAAAAACCATTAAAGAAATGCCAGTAACTGAAACTAAAAATAAAATTCCACTATAGCATGCTTGTCAGGATTGCTTCTAGACATTAGTGCTGGATGGAAGCAGAGAGTTGTATCAAAAGTGAGTAGGATTCTCAGTCAGCCTTTTTTTTTTTTTTTTTTTTTGTGTGATTAGCTGCCACTACAACCATCAGTAATGCAGCCAAATTTATTTTACAGCTAATCTGTATCTTGTCCCCACCCTTTGTCTTGTATTATAATCTATTTTTTCCTATTTTCATTTTTTCTTGGATATCTTCTGGCCCTTTTAGAAGGACTGATACAAATGAGGATAGCTTCATGTTTTTTTTTTTTCTTTTTGTTTAAGCTCTAGCCTCAGTAGTTTCCAAGGTATGCAATCAGCCAAACACATACGGTAGACACAGTTTTTGCTAGAGCAGGTGCTTCCTAAACTAGTCTCTCTAAGTTTATTTCTACATTTCTCCTGACTACCACATATAATAGATCTTGTCTGACAGTCATCAAAATTATTTTTCAAAATCAAAATGTCATGTTCAGTTCTCCTAATTAATTATTCTATGTGTAAGTATGGGTGTTGCACTCTTTCTGAATGATGTCTTGCAGTATCTGGAAGTTCGGTTCAGTGTAAATCTCCAAGGCCAGATGAGAGATCAGCTGGTACAAATTTATCTTAAACACTTTACTTTCTCTCTGACATTACACCCATTATCAACACTACTGTGCTTCACAATATCAAAAAACCAAGGCATTTTCCTAGAAGCTGAATTAGTGAGATAAGTGTACTTGGAAAACTTTAAAGGGATGTGGAAGTACAGAATTTGCTTTTCCATGAAGTATTTATTGCCCATTTTCAGGCTGATTCCTCTGTGTTCTTGAATAACTCAGAAACAGCATTTGGGGGGAGAGGTAAGATGAAATTCATGGGGAAGAGAAAGCTCATCCATGCAAGATCCCTGCTGACCTTGGGAGCTGATGACAGAGCTCCTGGATGCAGAAGATGGGCCTGCCCCATGCAGGCATCCATTGCCAGGGTGAGTTATTCCAGGCACAGTTGCTTGATTCACCAGATATTTGGGGTCCAGATGTTCTTCATAGCTATATGGGATTTGCCTCATTTAGTACTCACTAATTAGCTATGATGACTTTGTCCAGTGTTTCATGTGGTGAGGGAGTGTGAATTCAGAAGAGAGAAGAGAATTTTGTGAATCCTGAAACTTTCACCATGATCAACATTTTGTTTTCTGAAGAAAAGAATCCTTGCAGCCTATACACCTTCCTTTTGTGGCTTTTTAGTTCATAAGTGCTGCTTGCACTGGTAGAAATCTGCAGACACAACAGTCACAGTGCTAATACAAAAAAATGAACATGCCAGTTTGTCTCCAGAGTTGAGAAAAGGGTTGAGCTGTGGCAGAGGCATAGTCTAAAACCACTTTGTGAATATTTAACATGAGTACATGCTTAGATTTTTTATTAATTTTGTGGGGGAGAGAATTCTGAGCCTGCATCTGCTCTGACCCTTCCATATTCTCTTTATCATGATGAAAAGTCACATTTCCATTTTTCTTTGCAGTACTGCAGGAAATAGCCTGTACCCCAAAAAAACAAGTGCATAAGATCTAGGTGAAAGCAGACATAGAACTTTAAAGCACAAATGAGTACATATAACTTGTGTCAGCAGTATTTTCAATTACATGAATCAGATTTAGGCAGCTGGCTGCATCTTTGTAGGTAATAGCATTAAAATGCTTAGATTTCTGAACAATTAACAACTTATTCAACAGCATTAACAGTTTGTGGCTCCACTCAAGGCTGTTAACTTTGAAATTGACCTTTTAACCTCAGTAATATTGATTTCAACAATAATATTACATCAATATTGATGATGTCACATTCTGGAAGTTTCTACGGCAACATATCTGTGGTCTGTGAAATACGTTTCAATGGAAGACCGGGAACTTAATGTTAGCAATCTAAGTATATAATAATGCAATCTTTTAATATATTAGTCACAACTTGGTTATACAGAGACTTCATGAGCAGAAAAGAATAAGGATTTCAGTCTCTTATGTAGCACTGAATGACACAATGTAGAAAGAGGAACTCTTCCTTAAAAGGAAATCTAGGCCTTCATATTCCTGTCTCTCTTTTAAGTAATTTCTTTCACTGAGGAGTGTCTGTGCCTGGGCCCGATAAGTGACTGCTATAACTTACAACTTTAAATATAATTAGTTTTATCTACTGAAATAATGTATTCTAAATTGAATATCCTTTTTCAACATTATTGCCTGGCAATTTTCATCTTGAGACTTAGCCAATGAGAAATATTATATGTCAGTATTTTTCCCACCCTGATAGCTTTGAGATGTAACAGGAGAAAGCAGCCCAGGACTTACAGACCTGTTACTGGTAACAAATTGAGAGTGGGAATATCAAGCTACACTAATGACTACAGCGTCAGGCTTCCAATCTGAGTTCTTTTTCACCCTAACTTCTTTATAAATGGAAACATTTTCATGTGATTTACACCAAATAATTCATTATCAGAAAACAAATTATTTCATCACTTACTGGATCTTATAATTCTAGGGTTCTGCCACTTAGTTTACTTAGGTTTTATATTAACTTCCTGTTATTTGCATAGTAAAAACTTGGCTTGAGATAGCTTTGGCTGAATTGCTTCTAGACACTATTGTTTTTAAGAATTACTTTACACAAAGAATAGAAAAACACTGTAGCTCATAAAACATTTTCATAACACTCGCTTCTGCAAGGAGAGGGAAAGGTGATGATGGACCTCTGTATAAACATAGTCAAGGTTGAAAGGAAAGTGCTTCAACAAAATCTGCCAATAGATTTAATTGCAAGAGAAATCACACCTTGTGGTTTCTGAAGACAACAGCCTTATTTTACTGCAAATCACAAACTAATGGTAATTTCAATGGCAATGAAACTATTTCAAAACTTTTCACACATATCCCTAAATTTACAGGAGAGAGAGACAGTGTGCCTTCTCATATGTGTGAAATTTGGAGCGGGGAAAGAGGGCTGTCTGCAAGAGCCACTGCAAGAAGCGGCTACAAGTAAGAAATACATTGTTTCATTTAGTCCAGAAATTTTCTCCATGTTTGTATAGTACCTCAATGGAGCAGGATTCTGATTCTGGGAATAGACTATAGTTACAAGGCTAGTAACAGCAGCAGCAGACTGGATAGTTACCTAATTTTCTAGTATCTCATTGCATAGGGTTGTGGAGGTTTAAAAGGTAATCATTATTTTGGAGAATTTAGACACTTAAAGTGAATTTTCTGGTACTGAATGAAAGTGTTTAGATTTTAACAATACCACAAAAAAAAAGTGGGTGTTCTTCTCTAGGAGTATGTACATAGCAATAAGGCACTAATGTTATTGTATTTTAGAAAACAAAGGTGTAGATCACAGAATCACAGAATCATTCAGGTTGGAAAAGACCGTTGGGATCATTGAGTCCAGCCATCAGCCCTACTCTACAAAGTTCTCCCCTACACCATATCCCCCAACATCTCATCTAAACAACTTTTAAACACATCCAGGGATGGTGACTCCACCACCTCCCTGGGGCAGCCTATTCCACTGTCTGACCACTCTTTCTGTGAAAATTTTTTTCCTAATGTCCAGTCTGAACCCCCCCTGTTGCAGTTTAAAGCCATTCCCTCTTGTTCTGTCACTAATTACCTGTGAGAGAGACCAGCACCAACCTCTCTACAATGTCCTTTCAGGTAGTTGCAGAGAGTGATGAGGTCTCCCCTTAGCCTTCACCTCCTCAAACTGGACAGTCCCAGCTCCTTCAATCACTCCTCATAGGATTTATTCTCCAGGCCCTTCACCAGCTTCGTTGCCCTCCTCTGCACTCACTCCAGCACCTCAATATCTCTCTCATATTGAGGCATCCAAAACTGGACACAATACTCCAGGTGTGGCCTCATCAGTGCAGAGAACAGGGGGACTATCACCTCCCTACTTCTGCTGGTCACACTATTTCTAATACAAGCCAGGATGCCGTTGGCTTTCTTGGCCACCTGGGCACACTGCTGGCTCATGTGCAGCTGCTCGTCAATGAGAACCCCCAGATCCTTCTCTTCCAGACAGCTCTCCAGCCACACCTCCCCAAGCCTGTAGCGATGCATGGGGTTGTTGTGCCCAAGCGCAGGACCTGGCACTTGGCCTTGTTGAAGCTCATCCCGTTAAAGTTGGCCCACAGATCCAATCTATCCAAGTCTCTCTGTAGAGCCTCCCTGTTTTCACGCAGATCAGCACTCCCACCTAACTTGGTGTCATCTGAGAATTTACTGATGATACACTCTATGTCCTTATCAAGATCATCAATAAAGATGTTAAACAGAAATGGTCCCAACACCGAGCCCTGAGGAACACCACTTGTGACCGGCTGCCAGCTGGATTTAGCTCCACTCTCTGGGATCGTCCATCCAGCCAGTGCTTAACCCAGCAGACTGTTTGCTCATCCAGGCCATGGGCAGCCAGTTTTTCTATGAGAATCTTATGGGGAACTGTGTTGAATGCTTTTTGAAAATCCAGGTAGACAATATCCACAGCTTTTCCCTCGTCCAATGGTGTCACCTTGTTCAGGTGACACTAAGCTGAGTGGTGCAGCTGATTCAGTAGAAAGAAGTGAAGCCATCCAAAACACTCCCAATATCAGTACAGACTGGTAGATGAATTGATTGAGAGCAGTGGAGGAGGACTTGGGGATACTGCTCTATGTAAAATTTTACATGAGTTGTCAGTGTGTGCTTGCAGCCCAGAAAGCCAATCATGTCCTTGTTGGTATAAAAAGAAGCATAACAAGCAGGTCGAGGGAGGTGATTCTCTCCCTCTACTCCACTCTCGTGAGACCCCACCTGCAGTACTGTGTGCAGCTCTGGGTGTCGTGGATGAAAGTATTGACATGGTAATGATTTAGTAAGAAATCTAGATTTATTAATAACTAAGAGCAATTTATTATTATTACAAAATAATTCAGAAATGCTGAAAGGAAAGCGACTTATTCACAGATTCTAAAATGACAAGATTCACACTAACTTACTTAACGGTACCTTAATTTATACATATATACATGCACATACACAAAACATACAAACACACACACAGAAACAAAAGTATCTGGACCCAGTAGAATGAAGTACGTACCCACACACCAATAAGTAGAGAAAGAACTGGTGAAAGAGAAGCTAGCTCAAAGTAAAATTTCCCTCTCAAGTTTAGAGTAAATACTCACAATGCCTTGGCATTCCTCAACAGGCGATAATTGAGACTCGAGCGGGTGGACTTCTCCCTGGCCTTCTGTCAGCTCTGGCAGCAGATGACACCTTAAGGGTTTGGTACCTGAGAGGCGTCCCAGCTCAGGGGAGATGCTGGTCACAGGCCCGCTGCGATCCAGGAGAGCTCAAAGGGTCTCCCTTGTGGTTGCCTTTTATAGGGTCCAAGATAATTGACTTTTGTCAGATACCATCTGGTGCCTTCCAGGAGTTGCACAAGAACTTGATGAATGTGCAACTCTGTTATTGTTCCCATTTGACCACATCCCAGTCACAGGTGTGCCAGGCCCTTAGGAGATGATGAGCTGTTGTAACCATTTCCAAGCAATCCAGAGGGGCAGGAGCCAGGCTCATTAACATTATCAGTCCTTATCTCCACAGATTGGTGTATAGCTCCGGGGATGTGGGTCAAATCACACCTAGCACCAAGCAGCCCAACAAGGAGGGGCGGGGAGGGGTAATAATTGCACCACCACACTGGGGTCCACAGTATAAGAAAGACATGGAGCTATTTGCATGGGTCCAGAGGAGAGCCAAAAAATGGTCAGAGGGCTGGAACACCTCTGCTGTGAAGAAAGGCTGAGTGAGTTGCCTTGTTCAACCTGGAGAAGAGAAGGCTCTGATGAGACCTTATTAGATACTTTCAATACATTAAGGAAGCTTACAAGAAAGATAGACAAAGACTTTTTACCAAGACCTGTAGAGACAGGATGAGGGGCAATGGTTTTAAACTAAAAGAGTTTCAGTTTAGATTGGGTGTAAGGAATAATTTTTTTTATGATGAGGGTGGTGAGACACTGGAACAGTTTGCACAGAGAAGTTGTGGATACCCCATCTTTGGCAGTGTTCAAAATCAGGTTGAAGGGGGCTTTGAGCAACTAGTGGAAGATGTCACTGCCCATAGCAGAGGACTTGGACTAGATGATCTTTGAAGGTCCCTTCCAACCCAAACCATTCTGTGATTCCATGATTCTATGATTCCATGATAAACACAAAGTAGTTTAGTTATTAATCATTACTTTTTTTTTAAGCCAAATTTTTTATTCATTTGTACCTGTATCACTAGGGATCTATTCTACTTTTTAATTAATATCTTTTGACCTTGTTAATTTCTGGAACCTTGCTGTTATGCACTCTTTTTAAGTTTATTCCCCTATAAGTTCTCATTAGATTTAAGTACTCTTTTTTAGATTTAAGTACTCTTTTATACATTTAAATATTTAAGATAAATACTGTAAACATTAATCAAAATTTGCCCATGTATATATAAATTAAAATAATTGAGACATTCCAGATTCTCTGCTAAGCTTTTAAACCCAGGGATGCAAAATACATCACAGCAAACTCAGGCTGATTTTAATATAACTGGGAAAGGTTTCAACAGATCAGCCAAATATTTTGGCTTTTGTTTGCAGGTAGATATTAAAGTGGAAAATGGTTTGTTTCTGATTTTGATATAAATTAAGCTAAAATTTCTATTTTATCAAGATTTTGGTGTTTTAGGCTACATGCCTAAACCTTGTTTTGTCTTTTACATGATCTTACCTAGTTATGAAAACTAAACATCAAGGTATCAATGACTGTTTCTTCACATTATGTTTAAGGTTGTTAAAGATTCTTTTTAAATCAATGATGTGCTTTTATAATGTTTCCAAATAAAAGTTTCTTCCTGACTTCCTGAAAGTGGTTTAGTATATAATTTTCTAATCGTACAAGTATATGAGATTTTAAAGTTCATGGAACTTGAAGACATTTATCTATGTGAATAAAATATATTGTTGAGTTAATAAAAAAAAAACCCAAAACAAAACCGATGTCTCAGTAACCCTCTGTGCTACTTAAGCATGAAAAATATCTTGCCAGTTAAGAGAGAGACCATGTTCCCTTCATGTTCCCACAATGAGAACTGACAATGAGAGATTACTATATCAGGGTACAACTTGCCCTGCAACTGACTACTTGAGCTGCCAGACAAAAGAACTTTGGAAAAGAGTTACACTGATGATATGTTCATACCAGATTTATTTGTGCTTTTGAGTAACTTTTTGTTGTCCTTATAACTTCAGAGAATTATACCACTTACATGAAAGATGAATTTGGCCTCATGGGTTGAAACTCTACTGGCATTCAGAGAAATAGGTCCAAGGCAGGGCCAACAAGATGGCAATGAAGAAGAAGGTCCTGATTCTACTAGATAAAAATACACATTTCAGAACTCTGAAGAGAATAAAAGAATATCTTGCATTATTTTCTTGATACACTAAGCTCAAAATAAAAAGTTATTTTTCCCTCCATCAACTATAATTCAAGAAACTGGAGACTTGAATGGAATTGTTTTCTTCTAGTGGAGGAATTCCAGATTCTGAAAGTACACCTTTTCTTATCTTTTCTACCATGAGAATCTCTCTCTTCCTTACTTTAGCCAACATCAACTCCTTTTCACATTAGTATAATTCAGAAGTGAAGAACAGAGAATACCTTGGGGGTGAAACTGAATTACCCAACAGACTTTTTTCTCTCTACTTAGTACCTCATACAGGTTTCTATTTTGTTGCCTCAGAGCACATACATGACAATTATCATGAAAAGAGCTAAGTAAAGTTTTGACATGAAGAATTTCAAAAGAATCAGGACACTATATTGTCTGACATTCTCCCAGCACTTCCTCTGTGGTCATTTTCTGCTTTCAAATCTGTTACAACACATTTGAAGTGCAGACTTCTAGCTATGATTTTTCACTACTTACATATGTTAAACATTCTTACTAAGGGCATTTTATTCTTCACTTTGTTCTCTTAAGGTATCATTATTCTTTTGGTGTTTAAGTATGCACTTCTCTGTCCTCAGCTGTTCAAATTCCTTTCAGGTTGACAGTTATCCTTCTAAGGATAATAGTAAAATGATATAGTGAACAGTAGTAACACACAGTCCTTCAGAAGGTCCTTGAGAGGCACAAATTAGAGATGCATTATATATTTATTTTTTAAAATGTTCAATCTGCTATGCAGTTATGATCCCACTGAAGCATTATCCTTTATTTCTCAACAAGCTGAGCCAACAGTCTGTGTCCTACACAGTGGATAGACTATTTTATGCCTCCCTTTCTATGTTGTCAACTTGTGCTAATTGAAATGTTTATAAAATGCTGATACTGAAATATTGCAGCTTAGTAGTTCAATAGTTCTTTAATGAGCCCTCTGTTTCATTAATAAAATGATTTATGGAAATATTTAATCTCACAGATTTACCATTAGCATTAATGAGTCTAGTTATTAAGAACTTTATTTCAGAATGCCACAAAACCACAAAACCTGTAAAACATGCAGTATCTTGTACTGTTGTTTTGTATTTAGAGCGAATCAATGGTGTTGAAGTCTCAGTTTTTCCTTAGTGAAGCAGAGTTATTAATTAGCATAGAAATAGATGACTCTTTTCTATAATTTCCCTGTCATTATTATCAGATTTTATGCAAATAATTTAGCACAGGGCCAGTCACAAAAGTATTCCCAAAGACTGAAAATAGAAGTGCATAGGCAATCAGTAGAAATTAAGTTATTTCCATTGTCCCTGACCATCAAAGAAAGACTGCTTCATTACTGGCTGTTAGTAAGAATTTGATTCTTTATTACTCTTAATGTAGTTTCTTGAGGTAAATAATTTTCAAACATGTTATGGGCTATTACAATATATTTTAAACTAATACAGCCATCCTTCTTCTTTATAGGTACATTTACATTGTTGCACAAATGAAGCACTACTAGACAGCTTTCCCCCAGCCTCATGCATTAGGAAGCTCATAAAATGGTCACTTTATTTTGGGAGTAACTTTCTACCATGATGAGTTCAATGAAGATGCTGTGAAAGAGTCCTGGAAGGTGCCACAGGCAAACTGTTTCCCTCATTGACCCCTCCCAGCTTCAGCTGCAGTTATCTAGAAAAGCCAAATAAGAGAAAAAATGATTTTCTTAGTTCCATCAGTACTTTTGACCTATTCTTTCATGTTCTTCTGTGGTTTGTGAAGAGGGAGGCTTTTGTCTTTTTTAGTCAAAGGACTGTGACTTTTTTTTTTCCTTCAATATCTAGACTTTGCCATGCAAAATTGCATTTATGCATTTTGGCCCGTATTTTCCTTATTTGGAAACCCTGTTTAATGGAAAATTTTGGTATAATCATGGTAATCTGATTTCAGTGATAATATTTATTTCTATTTTTTCCTTTTTAAAAGGAAATTTAGTTTCATGTGTATTTGCTGGAAGGTTAATTAAGGCCTCTCTAAATGTCTGAGTGTCACTAGACCTTCTGAGAAATGTCATAGATCAGGGTCGGCCTGACATATCTTATTTATGTCATGTATAACCAGAGTTCTCTGAGGTTTTGTAGGTGATTTCTGTGGTCTTAGGTTCATTTTACAGAGTCTCAATTTGCCCAGTTTTTCTGTTTTTAGGGACTCACTTCTCTTGGTGAGACAGAAGTGGTGCTATCACATCTATGATTAGCAGAGGGCATTTATGTAGGAGCACATGGAAGTAGGGGCTTATGTCTCCTAGAGAAAGATTTAAGTACACAGAGAATGACGTATGCATTAATGTAAAAATCCATGTTTTTCAATGGTGGATTAAACCACCATTTTTATAGGAAAAAAAACTTATGAAAGGGTCTTTCTCTTACTGGAGCATCTTTTCTCTGACTAGGCCGATGTGCGGATGTGGTGATTTCACCAGAATGTAAGCTACACTGTCTGGTGCTAATGTGTTGCAGTAGAGACGGACACAACAAACATCAGATTGTGTGAAATGACCAAAATGGCTGCAAAAGCACCTTTATTGTTCTAACAAGCTTTTTTATAACCTTCTTCAAAGTAGGTGTTCATACAGGATTGGTTTACTTTAGTAACTAACAGTTCACGATTGGGTGATAGTTTCTTGCCTGAATCGTCAGGACAGTTCTTCTTATCTTAGTTCTCTAATCTTGTTTCCATGGCACTTCTCGGGACTTTCTGGCCTCTCATGGATACACTGGAATCTCGTCAAAGTTAAATTCTTCTTCAGTTAGACTAGAGGCAGACCCGCTGCCTCCCCCGACACTAATGGGAGGACATAGTGGAAGTCATAAAAGCTCCCTTTTCTACAGTGTAAATAATTCTCTGATCTGAACTAAGTCTTCATGTACAGAATTCAATTTTTATATTGATCTGAAGTAAATCCAGACAGTCAGGCTATATTCTGTATTTATTCTCTATTGCTGCATTCTAAATTTCTGCATCTATTTTTCCTTCAAGGCATTTCTGGTTGGTCTGAGGATGACAGGTTGCTGCCTGCATTTCCATTATTAATTATTTCTATTATGATTGCTCTTCTACTACTATAATATTGTACTTTCAGAGCAAAAGAAAAGTTAGCACTTTTCTTTTGCTCTGAAAGTTGACATGTTGAAGCTTAGAGACATGCAAATAAAGTGAACAAAACCCTCAGAAATAGGTATTTTCCAGGCAATATTAGCCTATTAAATCAGGCTATAGCTGCTGCTTTTTCCCATAGCTCCTTCCTTCCTTTCTCCTGTGAGGAGAGGCAGTCATTACCCTTTCCAATAAAAGACAGAGCTGCAGGGAAACTTGTGAGTTTACGTCACTGTGATACACTCTGTATGAGTGTCTGTGTGTGTGTGGATGTGTGTTGATTTTGATGATGAGGTGCTTTCTTTTTTAAGAATGTGTCTGCACCATTCATCTGTGTATTTTAATAAAGTAGTTGGGAATGTAAGATACTTTAGCCTTAAACTGTCAAAAATGAGATTCCAAAGTATACAAAATATCATAAAAAGAGCTTTGACACTATTTATCTCTGCTTGTCAGCTTGTAATATTGATGTTTGATATGTCATAAAAAAACACTGAAATGAATACAGCTACATAAAAAAGTGAAGCTACATGGCCACAAACACTGAAATACTTCTGATTGCTCCCTGTCTCCCTCCATATACACACACACACACACATGAAGACACACACACTCACAGTGATTCTGTTATAAATCTGTTATTTGACAGCATACAGATGTGATGTCCAAAGAATTACAAAGAAAATGGTAAGAGCTTTTTTGTGTATATTCCAAATTCATAGTTTCCATTGACCTCAGTTACAGTGATGAGGCTCAACACCTTCTACAATCCAGGTCTACATGCGATTTTCCGCCTCTTTACAATTCCATAATCTTTTTTTTTTTTTTTTTTTTTTTTTAAATTCTTTATATATTTATATGGTTTGTAACTTAGAAAAATGCAAAAACTTTGATTTTTCCCCCCTTATTGATATGAATAATTATACAGAATACATAAATAAATATAATACACAGGACAAGAGACTTCATTTATTTAATCAGTTTTAATGTTTATTTAGGGGAAATCAATTCACATTAAATCACTAAATCACAAGTTTTCACAATATTTGTAAAAGAAGACAGTATGCCTGGCTTTTTCATGATTATTAAAAGATTTCCCTGCAAGAAAGGAAATTAAGTAAAAAAAAAAAAAATCCTCCAAACAGACTTGTTAATAGGAATATCAATAAACAAACTCCCTGTGTTTAGATGTTGACCTGGTAACAAATCTCTAACACAATCCCAGTGTGAAACAACAGCAAAGTATGGGATTGCTAACCTAAATAAAATATGTGTCACTTTTATAAAGTAATGAAAAAAGAACACTTTAAAATCTATTTCTTTTAGCACTGCAGCTAGTTTCCAATGAGTTTTCAATATTATGTTACGTCCACTAGGTCAGATATTCTGCTGATATCAGTGGAGCAAAGTCCATAGATTCATAGACTAATAGAATGGTGTGTGTTGGAAGGGACCTTAAGGATCATCTAGTTCCACATGCCCTGCCATGGACAGAGACACCTTTTGTTAGATCAGGTTGGTCAAAGCCTCATCCAAACTGACCTTGAACACTTCCAGGGAGAGGGCATACACAGCTTCTCTGGGAAACTTGTTCCAGTGTCTCACCACCGTCACAGTAAAGAATTTCTTCCTTATATCTAATCTAAATTGACCCTTTTCAGTTTAAAACCATTACCCCTTGTAATATCACTACACTCCCTGAGAATCCCTCATTGTCTTTCTTGTAGGCTCCCTTCAAGTACTAGAAGGCCACTATAATATCTCCCTGGAGCCTTTTCTCTAGGTTAAACAACCCCAAATCTCTCAGCCTGTCCTCATAAGGGAGGTGCTTAAGCCCCCTGATCATCTTTGTGGCCCTTCTCTGGACTCACTTGAGCAGGTCCATGTTCTTCTTATGTTGAGTGTCCCAGAGCTGAACACAGCACTGTAGGTGGGATATCACAAGAGCAGAGCAGAGGGAGAGAATCACCTCTCTGAACCTGCTGGACACACTTCTCTTCACAGAATCACAGAATCATCTAGGTTGGAAAACATGTTGAAGATCATCTAGTCCAACCATTAACCTAACACTGACAGTCCTCTACTACACCATATCCCTAAGCGCCATGTCAACCTGATTATTAAGTACCTCCAGGGATGGGGACTCCACCACTGCCCTGGGCAGACCATTCCGACACCTAACAACATGTTCTGTAAAGAAATATTTCCTGATATCCAGTCTAAACCTTCCCTGGTGCAACTTGAGGCCATTCCCTCTTGTCCTATCGCTTGTTACTTGGTTAAAGAGACTCATCCCCAGTTCTCTGCAACTTCCTTTCAGGTGGCTGTAGAAGGAAATGAGGTCTCCCCTCAGCCTCCTCTCCTCCAGACTAAACAACCCCAGTTCCCTCACCTGCTCCTCGTACGACATGTGCTCCAGACCCTTCACCAGCTTTGTTGCCCTTCTCTGGACACGCTCGAGTAATTCAATGTTCTTTTTGGAATGAGGGGCCCAAAACTGAACACAGTCATCGAGGTGCAGCCTCACCAGTGCCAAGTAGAGGGGCAAGATGACTTCCCTGTCCCTGCTGGCCACACTATTTCTGATACAAGCCAGGATGCCATTGGCCTTCTTGGCCACCTGGGCACACTGCTGGCTCATGTTCAGCTGGCTGTCAGTCAACACCCCCAGGTCCCTCTCTGACTGGCAGCTCTCCAGCTACTCCTCCCCAAGCCTGTAGCGCTCTTGGGGGTTTTTGTGGCCAAAGTACAGAACCTGGCATTTGGCCTTATTGAAACTCATGCAGTTGGCCTTAGCCCATCACTCCAGCCTGTCCAGATCTCTCTGCAGAGCCTCCCTACCCACGAACAGATCAACACTCCCACCCAACTTGGTGTCATCTGCAAACTTACTGAGGGTGCACTCGATCCCCTTGTCGAGATCGTCAATAAAGATGTTAAACAGGAGTGGACCCAAAACCAAGCTCTGGGGGGGCACCACTCATGACCGACCGCCAACTGGATTTAACTCCATTCACCACAACTCTTTGGGCCCGGCCATCCAGCCAGTTTTTTACCCAGCGAAGCGTGTGCCCTTCCAAGCCGCGAGCAGCCAGTTTTGCCAGGAGAATGCTGTGGGAAACGGTGTCATAGGCCTTACTAAAGTCCACGTAGACAACATCCACAGCCTTTCCTTCATCTAGTCAGCAGGTCGCCCTGCCGTAGAAGGAGATCAGGTTTGTCAAGCAGGACCTGCCTTTCATAAACCCATGCTGACTGGGCCTGATCATCCGGTTGTCCTGCACGTTTTGTGTGATGGTACTCAGGATGAGCTGCTCCATCAGCTTCCTGGGCACCGACGTCAAGCTGACAAGCCTGTAATTTCCCGGATCATCCTTCCGACCCTTCTTATAGATGGACGTCACACTGGCCAGTTTCCAATCTGTCAGGACCTCCCCGGTCAGCCAGGACTGCTGGTAAATGATGGAAAGAGGCTTGGTGAGCACCTCAGCCAACTCCTTCAGCAACCTTGGGTGTATCCCATCTGGTCCCATAGAATTGTGTGTGTCTATGTGATGCGGTAGGTCACTGACTATGTCCTCCTGGATTGCAGGGGGCGTCATTCTCCCAGTCTCTGTCTTCTGGTTGAGGAGGTTGGATTCATTCAGTACAATTAGTCTTGGTGTTAAAGACTGAGGAAAAGAAGGAATTAAGGACCTCGGCCTTTTCCTCATCACTTGTTACCATGTTTCTTCCCACGTCTAGCAGGGAATGGAGGCTCTCCCTGGTCTTTCTTTTGCTACTGACATACTTATAGAAACATTTCTTGTTATCTTTGATTGCTGAAGCCACAGTGATTTCTAGCTGGGCTTTAGACCTCTGATTTCCGCCCTGCATAGCCTCACAGCATCTTTGTAATTACTGTGAGTCCCTAACCCCTTCTTCCAAAGGCCGTAAACTCTTCTTTTTTCCCTGAGTTGCAGCCAAAGCTCCCTGTTCAGCCAGGGTGGTCTTCTCTGTCGCCAGCTTCTCTTCCAGCACCTGGGGACAGCCTGCTCCTGAGCCATTAAGACTTCCTTCTGAAAGAGTGCCCAGCCTTCCTGGACCCCTATACCTTTCAGGACCGTCTCCCAAGGGATTCTGTCAAGCAGGTGCCTGAACAAGGTAAAGTCAGCCCTTTGGAAGTCCAGGATGTAGTTCTACTGCCCCCTCTCCTGGCCTCTCTAAGAATAGAGAACTCTCTTGTTTCATGATCACTCTGCCCTAGTCGTCCTCTGATCGCCACATCCTCCACCAGTCCTTCTCTGTTCACAAAGAGGAGACCCAGCAAGGCACCTTCTCTGGTTGGTTCGCTCACCAGCTGCGTCAGGAAGTTATCTTCCACACATTCCAGGAATCTCCGGGACTGGTCCTGCTCTGCTGTGTTGCATTTCCAGCAGATGTCTGGGAAGTTAAAGTCTCCCGCAAGAACAAGGGCAAGCAATTGTGAGATTTCTCCGAAGTGCTTGTAGAATATTTCATCCACCTCTCTGTCCTGGTTGCATGGCCTATAGTAGTCTCCTACTGCAACATCTGCCCTGTTGACCTTCCCCCTGATTCTAACGTAAAGACACTCCACCTTGTCTTCACTACACTTGTGCTCAAAGCAATCTTAGCAGTCCTTAACATACAGCACCGCCTCACCTTGTCTATCTCTTCTAAAGAGCTTGTAGCCATGAATTGACACACTCTAGTCATCAGAGACATCCCATCATGTTTCTGTGATAGCCACTACATGATAATTTACCTGTTTCATCATGGCTGCAGGCTCCTCCTCTTTGTTACCCATGTTGTGTGTATTGGTATAGATGCTCTTCAGATGGGCTGATGTCCCCACCACCTTTTTGCATTTAGAGGTCCTAAGTCTGGCCTGACCTTTCACAGGTGTTACCACAGTTACTGATCCATCAATATCCCTTGCACCTTTGTTGTGCTGCATGTCTCCATCCCTTGCCTACACTGAGATGGCCGGGTGAGGGTCATCGCTGGAACAACAGCCCTCAAACTGTGGTAATCTACCCTGGGGCTTATGTCTAGGAGTTCCAGTTTTGTCCCCTTCCCCCTTCAAATCTAGTTTAAAGCTCTGTCAATGAGCCCAGTTAACTCCTGCCCCAAGATCCTTTTCCCCTTCCAGGACAGGTGGCATCTGATGTCAAAAGGTCTGGCATCCTGTTCACTAACCCGTGATTGAAAAATCCAAAGCCCTGCAGGTAACACCAGCCTCAGAGCCACAAGTTCATCTGTTGAGTTCTCCTGTATTCTTTTTCATCCATTCCCTTAACCGTTTTCCCCAAGGACCTGAAATCTCTCTTCATTGCTTTAGGACTTCTCCTTGTAAAGTCGTCACTACCTACCTGAAAAACCAAGAGCGGGTAGTAGTCCTTGGGTCTCACTAGAGTGGGGAATTTTTACCCTGAGGTTTTGACGTGGGCCCCAGGGAGGCAGCAGACTTCCCTATGAAGCGGGTCCGGTCTGCATATGGGGCCTTCGACACCCCTCAGAATGGAGTCACCCACTACAATGACCCTTCTGGGGTTCTTTTTAGAATTGGTTTTAATACCTGGTCTAGAGCGACCCGGCCTTGGTGGACCTTGGTCTTCCTCCTTGTTTGACTCATCTTCTTCATCCTTCTCTGCTTCATTCACAAGTTCCAGGGCCCCATATCTATTGTGAAGGGGCACCATGGAAGGTGAGGGAGGGCAGGAGGGGATTTTCGTGCCTCCCTGAGCAGGGACCTGTTTTCAGCCTCCCCCATCTCTTAGGTCCCCTCCTTCTGCCTGGTAGCAAGAGGGTAAGGGACTACCTGACTCTTTTGGAGCCTGCATTTTCTCCTTTTGCTTCAGGGGTGCTAAAGTGCTACTCCACTAATCAATTTCCCTTTCACTTCTTAACTTCTTAAGTGTTCCTTAACACTTCTTCATCTTTCAACCTCTTCTTTGAGTTCCTCCAGCAGGCTGAGCAGGTCATCCAGCTGATCACAGCACACATGGGTGTTGTCACTGCTGCCCTCTGGCAGGATTGACAGGCTCAGGCACTCCCTGCAGCCTGGGACCTGGACCACTGCATGTTTGTGTAGCAGCTTTGTCTGGGTCATGACATTTCTTCTGTTGCTGCTTTTGACCTGAGTGGAGACCATAGTTCAGTCTGCTCATGGAGGACGATAAGATGACATCTATCTCAGATAAGCTCTAGACCCAGGAGAAAGACTATGCCCTGTCTGCTCGCCCTGCCTGTGGGAACTGCCGTGCCACACCCTTCTGATGCACCACGCCCTTTTTTCTCATCCTGTTTGTCGCACTCCTGGTCACTTGCGCTCCCAGGGGGCTGCTCTTGTACGTGAGGGGCGTTGGGCATCGTCACTATAGGCTCTGCCCACCCTGGATCCCCCCTGCCCTCGTTTGCAGCTCATTCTTCCAGCTCAGGTGGGAGGCGGATCAAGGCATTCCCTCTTCCCTGGGTTTCTGCCTTCTTGGCTTGCGGTTTTGCCATGGTTTTTTTTACACTTTCAGAAGGGTCCCCCGCCACTCTCCTATTCAGAGCCCATCTCCTCAGCAATTTGAAGCAGCCCAGGATATTGTTGGCTTTCCAGGCTGCGAGTGCACTTTACTGGCTCATATTCACTCTTCCATCCACCAGTACACCCAAGTCCTTTTCCACAAGGCTGTTCTCAACCCACTCATTGCACAATATGTATTTGTGTGGGGTTGCCTTGACCCATGTGCAGGATCTTGTATTTGGCTTTGAACTTCATGAGGTTTGCACAGGCTCAGTTCTCAAGCATGTCAAGGTGCCTCTGAATGGTATCCCTTCACTCAACCATATCACACATCTTGGTGTCATTGGCAAACTCGCTGAGGGTATACTCAAGCCCACTGGCCAAGTCACCAACAAAGATGTTAAAAAAATCTGTCCCATAATCTGTACTTTGTCCGACCAGCAGTCCAAACTTAAACACTTTACAGAGAATTGACTTTCAGAACAAATTTAGTTGCCTGGATGTAATAGGAACCAGAATTTGTTCTCATGTTTTTATTATCATGTGAGATTGTTTTTTCACTACATGAGCACATTTTCCTTCATTTCCACTTCTACTTTTCATTTTTTACTTTTATTCATTTTCCGTTTCACGCTTTGAATATGCCCATCCCACATAGTGTCCCTCTTTGTTTGCAAGATTATTTTTCTGTGGCAAGCACTTGCTTACATTGAGAATAGCAATACTATTTCTGTGTGCCTAATAAACAAAAATGTAACAGAAGGAATATTCAGTTACCCAGAGGGACTGTGTAAGTCTCTCTGTAAGAGAGACATCTCTGTCTTTTAGAACAGGTATTAAAGCAGTTCTACAAAGAACCCCAGAAGAGTCATTGTAGTGGGTGACTCCATTCTGAGGGGTGTCGAAGGCCCCATATGCAGACCGGACCCACTTCATAGGGAAGTCTGCTGCCTCCCTGGGGCCCGCGTCAAGAACCTCAGGGAAAACTCCCCGCTCTAGTGAGACCCAAGGACTACTACCCTCTCTTGGTTTTTCAGGTAGGTAGTGGTGACATTACTAGGAGAAGTCCTAAAGCAATGAAGAGAGATTTCAGGTCCTTGGGGAAACTGGTTAAGGGGTTAGGGGCACAAATTGTGTTCTCCTACCATCCCTTCAGTTGGGGGGATGGATGAAGAAGAATACAGGAGAACTCAACAGATGAACTTGTGGATCCAAGACTGGTGTTACAGTCAGGGCTTTGGATTTTTCAATCATGGGTTGGTATACAGGGCACCAGATATTTTGGCATTAGATGGAATGCACCTGTCTGGAGGGGGAAAAGTATCTTGGGTGAGGAGTTAGCTGGGCTCATTGACAGAGCTTTAAACTAGATTTGAAGGGGGAAGGGGGCAAAACATCAGCCCATCTGAAGTGCATGTATACCAATGCACACAGCATGGGTAACAAACAGGAGGAGCTTGAAGCCATGATGAAACAGGAAAAATATGATGTCGTGGCTATTACAGAAACATGGTGGGATGTCTCCATGACTGGAGTGCGCCTGTTGATGGCTACAAGCTCTTTAGGAGGCACAGACAAGGAAGGAGAGGTGGTGGGGTGGCACTGTATGTCAGGGACTGTTATGATTGCTTTGAGTACAAGTGTAGTGAAGACAGGGTGGAGTGTCTTTGTGTTAGAATCAGGCGGAAAGTCAACAGGGCAGGTGTTGTAGTAGGAGTCTACTATAGGCCACCCACCCAGGAAAGAGAGGTGGATGAAATATTCTGTAGGCATTTAGGAGAAATCTCACAATTGCTTGCCCTTGTTCTTGTGGGAGACTTCAACTTCCCAGATATCTGCTGGAAATGCAACACAGCAGAGCGGGACCAGTCCTGGAGATTCCTGAAATGTGTGGGAGACAACTTCCTGATGCAGCTGGTGAGCGAACCAACCAGAGAAGGTGCCTTGCTGGATCTCCTCTTTGTGAACATAGAAGGACTGGTGGAGGATGTGGCGATCAGAGGACGACTAGGGCACAGCGATCATGAAACAAGAGAGTTCTCTACTCTTAGAGAGGCCAGGAGAGCGCTAAGCAGAACTGCCATCCTGGACTTCAAAAGGGATGACTTTGCCTTGTTTAGGCACCTGCTTGAAAGGATCCCTTGGGAGACGGTCCTGAAAGGTATAGGGGTCCAGGAAGGCTGGGCACTCTTTCAGAAGGAAGTCTTAATGGCTCAGGAGCAGGCTGTCCCCAGGTGCTGGAAGAGAAGCTGGCGACAGAGAAGACCACCCTGGCTGAACAGGGAGCTTTGGTTGGAACTCAAGGAGAAAAGGAAAGTTTACAGCCTTTAGAAGAAGGGGCTTGCCACTCACAGTGATTACAAAGATGCTGTGAGGCTATGCAGGGCGGAAATCAGGAGGTCTAAAGCCCAGCTGGAAATCACTGTGGCTTCAGCAGTCAAAGATAACAAGAAATGTTTCTATAAGTATGTCAGTAGCAAAAGAAAGACCAGGGAGAGTCTCCATCCCCTACTAGATGCAAGAGGAAACATGGTAACAAGTGATGAGGAGAAGGCTGAGGTCCTGAATGCCTTCTTTGTCTCAGTCTTTAATAACAAGACTAGTTGTATTGAGGGAATCCAGCCTCCTCGGCCAGAGGACAGAGACTGGGAGAATGAACCCCCTCAGTCCAGGAGGAGACAGTCAGTGACCTACTGCATCACATAGACATACACAAGTCTATGGGACCAGATGGGATACACCCGAAGGTGCTGAAGAAGATGGCTGGGGTGCTCACCAAGCCACTTTCCATCATTTACCAGGAGTCCTGGCTGACCGGAAGGTCCCGACAGATTGGAAATTGGCCAGTGTGATGTCCATCTATAAGAAGGGTCAGAAGGATGATCCAAGAAATTAAAGGCCTGTCAGCTTGACTTCGGTGCCTGGGAAACTGATGGAGCAGCTCATCCTGAGTACCATCATATAACACATGCAGGACAACCGGATATCAGGCCCAGTCAGCATGGGTTTATGAAAGGCAGGTCCTGCTTGACAAACCTGATCTCCTTCTATGACAGGGCGACCTGCTTATTGGATGAGGGAAAGGCTGTGGATGTTGTCTACGTGGACTTTAGTAAGGCCTATGACACCGTTTCCCACAGCATTCTCCTGGCAAAACTGGCTGCTTGTGGCTTGGACGATCGCATGCTTCGCTGGGTAAAAAACTGGCTGGATGGCCAGGTCCAAAGAGTGGTGGTGAACAGAGTTAAATCCAGTTAGTGGCTGATCACGAGTGGTGACCCCCAGGGCTTGGTTTTGGGGCTACTCCTGTTTAACATCTTTATTGACGATCTCGACAAGGGGAACAAGTGCACCCTCAGTAAGTTTGCGGATGACACCAAGTTGGGTGGGAATATTGATCTGCTCAAGGGTAGGGAGGCTCTGCAGAGTGATCTGGACAGGCTGGAGTGATGGGCTAAGGCCAACTGCATGAGTTTCAATAAGGCCAAATGCCAGGTTCTGCACTGCAGCCACAACAAGCCCCAACAGCGCTACAGGCTTGGGGAGGAGTGGCTGGAGAGCTGCCACTCAGAGAGGGACCTGGGGGTGTTGATTGACAGCCGGCTGAACAGGTGGCCAAGAAGGCCAATGGCATCCTGGTTTGTATCAGAAATAGCGTGGCCAGCAGGGACAGGGAAGTCATCTTGCCCCTCTACTTGGCACTGGTGAGGCTGCACCTCGATTACTGTGTTCAGTTTTGGGCCCCTCACTCCAAAAAGAACATTGAATTACTCGAGCGTGTGCAGAGAAGGGCACCGAAGCTGGTGAAGGGTCTGGAGCACACATCTTACTAGACGCGGCTGAAGAAACTGGGGCTGTTTAGTCTGGAGAAGAGGAGTCTGAGGGGAGACCTCATCGCCCTCTATAGCTACCTGAAAGGAGGTTGCAGAGAGCTGGGGATGAGCCTCTTTAACCAAGTAACAAGCGATGGGACAAGAGGGAATGGCCTCAGGTTGTGCCAGGAAAGGTTTAGACTGGATATTAAGAAGCATTTCTTTACAGAACATGTTGTTAGGTGTTGGAATGGTCTGCCCAGGGTGGTGGTGGAGTCCCCATCCCTGGAGGTTTTCAAGAAGCGGGTTGACATAGCGCTCAGGGATATGGTGTAGTTGGGAACTGTCAGTGTTAGGTTAACGGTTGAACTAGATGATCTTCAAGGTCCTTTCCAACCTAGATGATTCTGTGAGATTCTATGAGATTATGTATTACATGAAATGTAATTGACTATTGTAATTATATGCAAATATATGATATAAATTACATATGCACACACATGCACAGAAATGACAGTTGCTGGTTATGAGCACAGAAAAGAAGAATATACTGCTGGAGGAATAAACAGTTTCTGAATGTGTAGCCCATTGTTTGAAAGCAAAAAGAAAACAATATATCTGAGTGACCTGTCTCTACTGGAGAACATTAGAAAGAGAAAATATCATGAAGGCACTTACTGTTTGTTTCATTAGCTTGTGGATTTTTTAAAATCTTACAGAGTCCTTAGTCATTCAGTGAAGAAACATTGCTAAGATATTTTTGCCATGATGTCTGTGTGAGGAGATGGATTTCAACCCATTTCAAGATAGAGAATACTACATGTTGAAATCATTACTCCTCCTGTCATCTCAAAATATTATCAAAGGAAAGCAACTGACTGTTACTGGAGAAGGCATTGCATTGGCCATCCTCCATCTTGAATCACACCTCCTCTTCTCACTACATGTCTCTAAGGTGACCAGTCTCCCATGGATCTTAGGTGCTGATTATGACAACTGTTTTATGCTGTTGCTATGGTCACAGATACCCTGCTGCAAAAGTCAGATTTTGCTTTTCCTAGCATTTTCTACATGTTTCATGCTTTAGTGTTCAAAGCAAAAGAAATTTTCTGAACTGATCTTGTATTTAGTTTCTGAAAAAATATAAGGGATAACTGCAGATAAAAAGTGTATTTTTTTAATTACCCCTTAACATATGTAAGAACAGAACTGTCATATGTTAACAGTCTTTCACACATTAGGACTTTAACATGGGTTAACAAATATCTCAAAAACCATGATCAACCAACTGAATTTCCTGTTTTAGAAGAGCAAGAGAGCTAAATGTCATGAGAAGATGAGACCTGAAGGTTCAGTATGTTCTATTCCTTGTCATGAATCAGGGAAATGGAAATACCATTCACAATATTTCTTAACCTCCATCTTAAAATCAGCTATATTTCTGTTAGATACTAGCTCAATTATGTATGGAGGCAAGTGTCTTTGAAATTTAAATCCTCTGATAACAAGATTTTTTTCTTAATATCTATCCCATGCATCCATTCTTATACCTGTTCACAGATTCAATTATGCAGAATAGTTATATACTTGTGGAGATTCATTTCTAGGCAGAACTCAGATCATGCCTTTATATGGAGTGAAAATCAAATTATTCTTGTTTCTTCTCATAAAATGGATTTTTCTCTTCCTCAAAAGTCCTAGTTGCCCTTCTCTGCATCTAAAACAAATTAAATTAATCTTTCTTCATTATGGGTCAGCAGAGATATATTTTCTATATCACATAAGGTATCAAAAGTTTTTGTATAAGGAAATGAATACTCCCACATCTCTCTGAGAAACAGATAACCCACCATTCGAAGGTAAAATGTTACACCTTTTTATTCATCTCTGGCTGAATAAAGCTGGGAGGAACGAAGAGCTCGTTCAACAAAACTGAAACCAATGGTGTTAGAAACTGAAAATTTAGTGGTGGCCTTACAAAAAGAAACTATCAGTGCTGTTTAATAGAAATCAGACTATAAGATGGGCCATCCTAAGACAACATGATTAAAACTAGAGAGGTCATAATACAGTGTTCAATATGTCACAGATTTCATAGATAACTTTTCAAGGGCCCACCAGAGAGTCAAGTAGACTGCACAATAGAATTCAGTCCTGTGATAATTTAAATAGAGATGAAAGAAAAAAAAAAATTAAGATGTCTGACATTAGAATTGGATCAGGTGTTTTGAAAAAAAGTAGTAAAATCCTTTTTAGACCATCTTTTAAAAATATTAATTGAATTATCTATTTCTTCATATTGTAGCAGTTGCTATTTTACCTGAAAAATCAACTGTTGTCATTGTAAAGTCTTTTTTGTCTTTATTGAGGACTTGATAACATCACTGTGGAGTAGTGTAAAAGCAACATCTCCAATTTATAGTCAGGGATGGGGACACACACATGGAAATTTTGAATCTCATCCACTGGATTTATTTGAACGGATAGTTTGAAAATACCTCATATATAATGTGATATATCTTAATACTTTCCATTTTTAAAACCTTGTGTTAAAATGGTCCCAGGACCAAATTTAGATATGATTTGAGAAAGCACCCGCATAAAAAGGCTAATGGAATAACAAAGGAATTTTTTTAGAAATTCCACCATAAAATTTGCTGAAATAACAACAGTTAGAAAATACAAGGGACTATATATTTTTAAATGAGACAATTATTAATTTCTTTTAGTTTCATTAAAAACTCTTCACAGTTCTGTTAATGTTAAAATCAATAGATTCACTGGTCCTAACTGCAGAATGATAAGGACAAGTAATATTTATGAACTCCAAGCACCCACATGTGGTATTAGCAAATGCACAGAACTGTACTTGACCTTAAATAATCAGTGAAGGAAAGCACATAATAAAGCTGTTCATAATTTTTATAACACATAATAAAGTTGTTCAAAGATTGCAGAGTGACTGATTAAGTGATTAATTTTCCTGAGATAAAAAATATGCTGATTTAAAGCTTAGCACAAATCTTTGAAGAAATTTGTTGGGTAAATCTCTTTCCATGTAAGAAGTTTTCACTAGGAAAAAATGGAACAGATGGTTTCATATACAATCATTTTTCCTTTATCAGAAATTTTCTAATACTAGATGCCCTGTGTCATTTGTCATGTGGAAAACCGAGCAATAGCAATAAAATTATTAGGGAAAAAAAAAAAAAGAAGTAATAATATAAAAGATTTATGTAAATGTAGCAGACTAGATATTTGTCTTGTGTTTCTGAACACCTTGAAACAGATTAAACTTAGCACATATATACCCAGTTCTGATTATTTATCAAGAAGCTGCTCATAAAATGGCTTTTGAGGTGAATTGAGGCAGTGCCACATACTCAGAATGTTTTGCTGTCCAGGAGTTCGGATTTAGACTTGTTAGAGCCGTGCTTGTTCGTGCAGTGATGGGGCAGGGAGAAGGTGCCATCTCCCAGCATGCTCTTACCCAGAAACAAAGGCAAGAAAGAGGCTGCAAGAAGAGAAATGTTCTGATGAAAGGCATGGTTTACAGAGAAGGAGGAAAAAAAAAAAAAAAAGAGATTGGTATATCTTACCCTGCATATGAATGAAAGAAAGGACCACAACTGGGAGAGTCTAATATTTATTTTGACAGGTGGAATATTGCTGTATTTAATTTACATGTAATTTAATTAATAGTTTATTGCCAAGGAATGTAAAGATAGTAAGCTTCCAGTTTAGAAAACTGCACCAAGTAGAAAACTACATATATGCTTTCCTCAGTAAACAACATACAGGGCTTATAAGAAACTATTTAATCAATCAGAATGATCTCTAGAACACAGCTGCTATAATAATTAAATCTTTGAAACATACTCAACTGATCATGTTTTAGACCTTGGCTAGACCAAGTTTCAAAAAATATAGTCATATCAGATTCATACTATGGGTCAAGGTATTTGGAAAAAGTGGTTTGGAAAACAGAGTAATCTAAATAAAACATTAGGAAGTCAAAATACTTGGAATGAATAATGTCTCAGAGCTGAGAGCAGAGGAAAGATTCTAACACCACTGACTGAAGCTTTCTGCCATGGGATGATATGATGAGTTCCTATGGGAAAGTTATATATATATATATAATAGATATGAAACTCACATATATGTACATGTACCTTTATATACACGTTTTTTTTCTTTTCTTTGATGTAGGACACGTGTAGGGGTTGTGGAGAAAGACAGACAGAGAAACAAAAGTTTTGTTCCTTCCCCATGATCTAATCTGAAAATGTTCAGAATAATTGTATTTAGGAAAGTCTTATTTAGTGATGTAAACAAACTTTTCATACAATTATTTTTCTCTTGCATACTGATATTTTTTAACAAGCTTGACTTTTGGAAATGCACTGTTGAATGTTGGGGAAATTCAGCAAGTTTTTTCCTTGAGGATAAGAGGTATCCCACAGTCATGTGAAAGAAAAGATAAGGAGCATAGGAATCCACCTGAAATTATCTCTTGGCAATCCAAGTCTCCTAATAAACAGTGATAAACTCTGTTTTGAGTGGCAGTCCAACTGTAATATACAGTAATATACAAATAAATATAAAAACAAATAAAAACAAATAAATACAAGTTATATACAGTAATATCAAATAAAGTAAACAATGAAAGAAAGAAAATCAAACATTTATCTTTTGTGTTTTTCCTTCCATTTCAATTTAACTAAGCTTATATTTTCTCCAATTAGCATTTATCTTTTTGTCCCAGGCCCATGAGAGCTGTGTAAAGAAGCTGACTAATTTCATTCCTTCCATTAAGGAGCCAGCATAATACTAGGAGAACATACTGGAAACTTCACTGCAATTTACTTTGCATTCTGCTTTCAAATCTTTGGGAATGGGTTTTTGGAAAAGATAAGGTCTAGGTTTGTGTACAGTTCCACCAGCTACCTTAACTAGCTGTTTGGATGTCCTGCTAGGTCTTGACAAATACCAGCTATGTGCATGCAAAAAGAACTATTTGTCTCATTCAGCACTATGCGTTTAGAAACCATATCAACCTAAGTAAACAGTCATTGTGTATGTTATTCTACCCACCGACTGGCAACAACAAGGACTGAGTTTGATTTCTACTTATAATTATTAAATAATGTTGGAAAACTCACTGGGAAATCGGGGAAATTACATGAAACTGACTGTTAAATGAACTATTAGACTCCACTGACAGGTGATGAATCAAATGTCCTTAACAAAACAGCATGTTAAGGGAGAGAGGAATGAAAACAAGAGCAAGACAAACAGCATAATATGAGACAAGCAGCTACTCTTTTGCTGATGGCTTCAAGCACCCTGTGCTAATACCTTTGAGAGACAACTGACAAGTCTGCTTTCTACCACTTACAGCTTTTCCTTCATGGTAAAGTCCTGTAACTGTGTTATCTACCCAGCAAGGTTTCACATATTAGTAATTTCCTATATCAACTCTTCTTTTCCATGGGTCTTTCTGCTTCTTCAAGGGCTTTTGCTCTTCAGAAGGAATACCAAAACTCGTAGGCCCATCTTCAACTCTTAACTGACAGAAAACACCACCTTCATCTCCTATTATCTGGAAACTTTTTCATATTAAAACTTTGAGCAGCTGCATTGGAAATTTACTCATCCCAGGCATATTTTTGGCACCATTAACTTGCCCAGAATTGCACATAGTGCAAACATGTCCATAAAATATCACTAAACCTAAGTATGATGAAAACAATAAATGCAGAATGAACAAGTTTCAGTCACTGCTTCCATGCAGTTCCCTTTCTGTACACCAGACACATAGAGTTTTCTTACACCTTGGGCTTCTAACCCCACTAGTTTTTCTAGGAATCAGTACACTTTGCCTTAGACCTCATCCACCTTTTTACAGTTTGAAACTGAGACACTGCAAAATTATATGTTCAGCCCAAAGTCGCTAGAATTTGTGACAGAGAAAAACAATAAATCCTCATGTCTGAGTGTGGTGTCTTAGACAAAAACTCATTGACTATCTGGAAATTTCAGCAATATTGTTCCAAAAATAAGCTAGCATGACTTAACTAAACGAGACAGATTAACCAAAATTTGGCATTTCTGCAGAATGGGTTTTCAAATAATTTTGAGACTGAGGATATATTTTAAAGTAAATATGATGACTGACACCTTTTTTTTTTTTTTTTTAATCAGAGGCAGAAAACTTGTGAAAGTGAAGAACAATTTAGATGTTATATGAATGCAGAGCAACAAATTACTTTAGATTTTTATAATGTAAGGCAACTACTAAAATTGGTAAAGTTATTGTATTATACAATAAAACTCTGTAAATACTCTTTAAAAAGCGGACTCAGGGTAGGACTAAATCCTGCCCCTTGGCACTCACATATGACATTCATTCATATACCTTTTTGAAAAGCATTTTCCACTGGATTTTTGAAAGACAAATTATTTGAATTTAGTCACTATTTATGCCCCATTTGTATTGATTTTACTTTGAAGAACAGGTCAAAACTAAAGAAAATCATTGAAGCAGATATATTTACTGTTCATCTTTCATCTGTAATCCATATAAATGGAGGCTTCATAATTTCAGAATTTATTTCTGGGGCCAATAAGTAAAAGAAAGCTGGTAGGCTGGAGGGAGAGTGTCTTAGTTCCAACTAAAATGTACAATCCATTCTTATTAAAAAAACAATTATTGGATTTTTTTTCAAATAAAAGGACTGATGTTTGCGTTAAGCCTCTTGTGGGAATATCTAACTTCCACACTTGCTATTTATGGGGATTTTCAAGCTCAATTTACTTACCTATTCATTAAGGGAAAGTAATTGTTATCCCATTCCTTTCATTAAATGATGCAAATACTATCTCTACAGTACAGAAGTGCTTCTTCAAATTCAATGTCAGAATATAGGGTTTATTCCAGCAGTTTGAACATGCATTTAAGGGACAATTAATCTATTTTCAGTGAACAAGCATTTTTCTAAATTTGGTTTTTATTCAGTTTTAAAACAAATAATTATATGGAAAATAGAAATCTGAGGGGAAGAAAATGAATACAGGGCACAGCTGTTTTATTTATGATTTGCTACTTAGTTCAGGCTTCCTTTCCATATATTGATATTTTTTTTTTCCTGAAAGGCAAATACAATTCTTTGTATTACAACTGAGTATAGGTATGTGGAGTAATGGACTTCTATATCAGTCATGGGCAAAGCAAAAGACTCTTACGACTGATTTGCAGATGCTGTCCTAAAGAGAGAATGTTGATATGTCTTCCTAGTAAATGAGATAAACTGTTCTGCTTAGGACAAGCTGTAAACTCCAATCAGCTGAAAATCAGATTTCTCTGGTAATTCCTGGAGAAATTGTGATCCAGGACAAGGACACAAGAAACACAATGAGTTCAAAGTTGGTATGATTCTTTTAGGGCAGCTGGGTATCACTTAGCCCTGAGGACAACTCCAGGATAAAAAGGGTGCAGATGTGTTCTGAAGATACTGCTGTATTCTCTGATTCTCTGTGGCCTACAGGAGAGGGTATCACTGCATCAGTTTCACTGTTTCTGCTAGAAGCTGTCATTAGATGGGTAAAAGTATGGTATATCAGAGGATATTTAGAGATGAGAGTTAGAAGACAGGGGGCATGAGT
This sequence comes from Strix uralensis, assembly GCF_047716275.1. Classification (NCBI taxonomy): domain Eukaryota; kingdom Metazoa; phylum Chordata; class Aves; order Strigiformes; family Strigidae; genus Strix; species Strix uralensis. The sequence continues at coordinate 61,298,289 of NC_134012.1, read as the reverse complement.
TAGTCTCGATTTGCAGAGGTTCATAAGAACACAGATCAATTCACAACAGCTTTTACTCACTTAGTCCTCTGTACTTGGGTGAAATGAAACTGATGTGGTCTATTTTTATCAGATGGTCTGCTTTTATGAGTTGCGGACTTGCTGGCTGCGTATAATTCACATTTCTTTACCAGTTCTATTGGTAAACTTTATTTATTCTTTCTTATTTTGACAGTCTTTTGATAGTCACAAACCATGTATTTATGCTATAGTTTACTGTTTGAAGTGCCTGGATGTCTTTGTTTTCAACAGGCACTTCAATTACTTTTAGTAGTAAGCACAGATGTGGAGAATGAGTACAGAGAGATTTTACTTCAACACGTTTATGTCTGCCTACATTTTGAACTACCTTTGGATTTTAATGAAGCAGCACAAAATACATGGACTGAACACCAATTTCAGCTGCACCTGATAGAAAACCCCTTGCATGATACAGATCACTGTAGGAAAACAAAGATGCAAAATGAACACGCATTATTTATCTCCTATCTAGTCCTGCACTAGAGACATTAATATAGATTGGAAAGGTGTAAGCACTCTTCCCTCAAACAGAGAGAAGTGTGCTGTAACAGATATCTGTGCCTTTTATTTGGAGGTACTGAAGGATCTCTGCCAGATGAGTCCTGAGACCTAAAGGGTTTTTCTGTAAATAGGTCTGCTCAGTGTGATTGAGCATCCGTGACCTTCCATGATTAAAAGAATGTTAAAGAATGTTCCAGTTTCTGTCTTTGTCAAGTGGTAAGTAAATAATAGCTCAAATGTTCCTTGCTTGCCACTTACGCTCCCACAGAGATTTATTTCTACTTTTGGTTGGAGAAAGACGCAGTATCTTGTCTGTCTGTAAGAAAGTCAATTGACAAGGGATTTTTATGATACAAATAAGGAAAAATACCACCGATACATTGGGAGGGTAAAAATTCTTGGGCTGTAATAAAATTAAATGGAATCTGTATCACCTCCTGCCCTGTCTCGCTATTGACAAATAGGTTGCATCAGCTTAAATGACCACTGGTGTCATCTCTACCTGCTCACTGTTCTTCAAGAAAAATGTCTTGCTGAGATAAATGATTGCTATCTCTTTCAGCAAGGCAGGGAAGAGAAAAAAAAAAAAAACCCAAACTTTTAAACTGATGTAGGTGTCACCAAAATGAGATAAAAGAACTTATCGATACCAATTTGATGTAGATAAGCAGACACTCCTTTATTAACAGCCAGGTGGGCAGGGGAGTCGTCTCACCAACGTTGCACACCTAACTCGTGTAACATGCTGATTATATTGGATAAAATAATGCATATTAATCAAGTTCTCATACATAAACATGATAATTCCTGTAACCTATTTTTGTATTCCCATCTCTTTCTGGTCATGTGCACTTGAGTCCTGAAATGAGTCGGGGGGCTGCTTTTGCGACCACCACAGATTACTGACTCAAAAGAAAGACCCCCAGTGTCCTTGACTCAAGGACTTCGGCTCACATTGCGATTTTAACATGCTTTGAGGCCCCTTCACAATACAACTTTTAAAATACCTAGTCTCCAGGACTATAAATCATCCTTACTAAACAGTCTAACAATGATATCTCGTCTGGCAGCGTAACTGGTTGTATGGTTACTTTAAACTAAACACAACATCTCTATGACTACTGAAAACATTACACCACTATCTTCTACAAAACCCGATATTTTTGTGAGATTCCATTCAACTGATTCGTCCTAATCATTCCCTATCAAAATCACCAAAAATCATCAACCCAAATTAATAACAAATCAGTAACAATCGGTAACATAGGCAGTAAGAATATTGTATGGAAATTTTCTTAACCTCCTTTAAAAGTAGTGTAAATGCATGGATCTGAAGACCTATTCTGAAAGCAAGATAATTGACTAGATTGAAGAACTTCTTCTGAGAAATCAGTAGGTGTGAGAATGCTGATTCTGAAACAAAGAAGGTGTAAAGCATAGCTGTTCAGCACTGTGAAAACAGTCCTCTGTGTACTAATGATGAAGTCTGGTGGGAAAATGTAGAATTACTTTTTTGTCATTGTCTGTGGGGAATGCAGTTAAAGTGTGATATTTTTCCTCATCACTTCCAACCCCCTCAAGCAAGTGTGTGTGTCATTCCCTCCCCTTCCCTGCCCCTCTGATTTCTGAACATTATACAGCACACAACAAATGAGGTAAAGAAAAAAATCCCAACATCCATCTAGGCACTCCTATACTAAAGGTGGTCTTAGGAGTTCTGCTGTGTAAAGGATGCACAGTAATTTCTGTGGCTTTCATGGTCCACCAATGTCACACATTATAAAAAGCAGGATTAGTTGGTGGATCTAGCACTTTGCTTTTCACCTGTGTTAAACCTTCCCACAACTGATTTTGTAGTCTCAAATCATTCCCTCCTGAGAGATATCACTTTTCATCTTTGATATATATGATTCAACATTCTGTCTCTCAACATTGACTTTGTCTTTTTGACTGAAGAAAAAGCTGGAATACAACTTTATTAAAGGTTATTAGTGATAAATTACAAATAAGTCCACATATTTTTCTTTTTATTCTTTTAAAATAAGATTTTCCATTACGTACATAAACTATTTATAGAAAATCTGCACTAGTTCTCTTTAATTTGTTAAAAACTTTGATTAAATGGATCAAAAAATAGGGAAGGAATTATAGATAGGATTTATAGAACTGTTGCCTGCTTAACACAAATGAAGTTATTACTTATGTGAAACACTTCAGAATGCATCACATATTACTAAGTCTGGAGTGGAAAATTGAACATACTAATAAGAAAACTAAAGTTGCAGTTTGAAACAGTAATAAAATCTGAGATAATACTGGTTGTTTTTCTGTCTTTTTTTCTGTAGTACAACATAAAACTTGGGATATTTTTGGGGTAGAGAAAAGTAGACACATAATGTTTTGGAACATAGTGGAAAATCCAAGAATCACACTGTAACTTCCATTTTGTACTCTTATTCCTATCATGAGTTAGAAGGTCAATTTTTTGCTATGTGTTATGGGTCTTACATGAAACCTTGCTGGAGTTATAATCTATTAGTAAGTCCATGTCAGAAGTTTGGTCTGGTGTTGTAGATCCCAGCTAGTAAATCAGTTCATTCTTGTGCTGTCTCTTAAAACAAGATCAACTTCTTACTGCTGGCCCAACTCCTGACAGGATAAGCCTTGTGCTCAGCTTGCCAGACAGCCTTTTTTTTTTTTTTTTTTTCTTTTTTTTTTTCTCCCTGCTCAGTTTTGGGCTGGGAAATCCTGTTTTTTGAAGTATCTGATGAATAACCTCGGAGAAGCCATCAAGAAAGTGGTGAGATTGCATCTCAGCAGCTAACCTGTTTTCACAGATCAGTAGTCTCTTCACAGAGGTGACTGGTCTCTGAGTACACCATGAGAGACATGGCAGAAGTAACACACATTGTATTTAGGAAGGTTTGCTTTTCTCCTCCAGTCTAGCTCTCTCACATGCAAGAAAACTGGAATGGAAACAGAGGAAGTGGAAATTATAATATTCTCACATGATGATTAATAAAGGTCTCTTAGGAAAACCTTATAAATATGGTGGGCATTTAATATAATAATATGAAACCTAATAAATGTTATAGGTATAGCTTGACAGGGGAAGAAACATATGCATATGTTCTCCTTGAGGTTGATAGCCATGTATCTTACCGATTCAGCTGGATTCATGTTACCACACTGAATCCAAGCCTTAAACAGAACCATGTTGTCATAAGAGAAAATCTGTCTAGATGAAAATGCGAACAGGACTTTAGTCCACTTAGAGAGATAAGTCAGATTTGAGATGAGTAGCAAGAAGCTGAGGATCAACAGAAGCATGCAAAAATATTTGGAAGCAGTTACAGGGTGGGAAGGCACTTAAGGAAGTTGATATACAATTTTCCAGGGTCCAAAGAACAAATATTTCATTGAAAGAAAGGATTCAGACAAAAGTGTTCCCAGAGCACTGGGAACAGTGACTACAGTTGGCTGAGACACAGTAGACCCAGAAACAGCTGAACAAACTTAACTCATACAAGCAATGAAAAGGATCAAGTTGTAGGTGCAATGCAGCAACACTGCCATGAAACAGGAACAACTGTTTTCATATTCTTTGGATGCCTGTGTTGAAATTCAGCAGATTTGCCCTCTGCTTATGCATTTCATTTAAAAAATGCGACAATTCTGTGAAATGTAAATTTCAACATTCTATTAGTCTGTGCTTAAAAGAGGTAATATGACAAAAAAGATGGAGTGATTTTACAAATATTTAGAGGGACTCCTGTCAAACATGAGGGAGAAACCAGAAACTATAACTGTAAAAAATTTTCCTAATGACAGTTTGTCTTTTATTAGCTGGGATTGGCATTTGGTAGAGAAGGAAAATTGACAGGTAGACAGTGGGTAAATAAGTTAAATCAAAACAATAAAAACTTCCCAAATGTTCAGATTTAACTGAAATTTATTCTTGGTGGGGTGTCAATGCAATTCATATTTCAAATTATCTCTTTTGTCCTTTCATATTGAAAATAAAATTTCAACCAGAACTGTATAGCCAACATAGAGTGTTTATAGCAGCCTTAATAAAACCCACAAACATTCCCTCCAAAAGAAAATGTAGGGATGGCTCAATATGTATCTTTTTGTTAGTAGTACAAGTACCAAGAATAAAAATGCCATTTCAATTGGTTTTATTAATAACATTTTTGCCATAATAAAAGAGTATATAAAAATAGAAGAAATAATATATTTTTAGTATTTGTATATGGTGTTAAGTCATTTAGAGATTAAGAAAGCTCTTATGCATCTGAATTCAATGGGAGGTAGGCATGTTTCAAAGACAATGTCATAGTATTGACTTGAGCTATGTCTGATATAATGTCTGATGATACGAAAATCATCCCAGTATTCCTCGGTAATTTTTACACACTATTGCTAGTGACCTTTTCCCAAGCCAGCACAGACCCATCCATGACTTGCAAATTTTAAAGACCTAAATTCCCACTGATCACAACAAACATGCTCATGGCTACATGTCTTATGAAACTAGCTCCTTCTTTTGTGTGCTCTACAGGAAGAGAAGATTAAAAGAGAAAATATTTATTTCCTACTTTTTCTTTTTTTTTTAAATGGTGAACTTACTCATGTCAGGTTATTTAACAAGATCTAGAAAACATGCAGCAGCAGTACCAGCAGTCATTTTGTTGTTCCACAAGTAGTGGTGTAGCTGTCCTTTCCTTGCAGCAGGAGGGCCCATGGTTTGTTACATGTGTGCATTACAGATGAGCTAGTGCTCAGATTTGCAGACACATGCACGATTTTGTTAAGAAATGTGCTGGCACCACTGGTCAGCTGACTAGGGAGAAAAACCTCACAAAGTGGGAGGGTTAAAGGATCTGGTTTTGTAGGAATAAAAGTCAATAATCTTGAAGATAAAAGGAGCCCTGTATCATTAACTCTGAAATGGCAGGAACTACTTGAGACTGGCTGTGACATTATAGAGAGTTTATACAGTACCAATCAGCAGGAACTTAGACACAGAAACCTCATTTCTGCATCTTCTGAACTGTGTGGTTTGAGAGCATTGTACAGAGAATACCTCAGATGAAAGAACAGGTCAATTAAAGCCCTCCAAAGCTGAATACCCTTGAAGATCTGGTAGATAAATGATAATGGTAAAAATGGTGCTTTATTCTGTTTCTAAAAGCAGTCGGCATGAATAAAAATGTTGTATCAATAGACTTACATTTTACTGGAACTAGAGCTGAAACCACCAATGTTGTTAATAATTTGAAGTAAATTTGAGCAGAGAAAGATAACTATGAATCCACGTTACACTTCTGTGAGAAATACTATCTTACATCAAAAAAGGAATTCTATGACAAATAGATTTTTATAAAGGGGGGGGGGGAATGTACAAGAGTTTTTAATTATCTGAGTCTTAAAAGACAATTTTACAATTTTTCAATCCTTGATAAGAAGTCTAGAGCAAAAGATTCAGAGAGTGAAGGAGATGCAGAAAAAAAGCCTTACCAGTATAAGGGAAACTTGCCAAACAAAGGAGATTCTTACTCCACATGGAAACTTACTGGATGTTGACAAGCCTCTGAACATTAGGGAGAATAAAAAACACTGGAAAAGAGATTTGAGACAGAAAGGTTAGACATTAAAAATCAATGAAACAGGAAAACATCAAACTGCAAATACTCTTGTAAACAATATAACATCTGATTTTTGGGGGGGAGAGGAAGGGGAAGTGCAGCAGATGATATCACTTTGCATGAGCTTCCATGTGACATTAAACTGACTTTGCACAGCAGTCAGAAAGTTTCTTCATATGATAATAGTGTGTTAAATCGTGCATTCAGATCAGAAATCTCAAAGAAGATGGAGGATTTTTTCTAAAATGAATTTTAATATATGTGCATGAAAAAATGTGATGTTGAAATAATTGATGTTACCAAAGAAAGATCTCCCCTCTGCTCAAAAGAAGTAGAATAAAAACTAAGTAAAACTTTGGCTGACAGTGTTGCAGTCATAACTTGCAAAAGACTGTGTATAAAAAAATGTGAGAAAATTACATACACAAGTTATATCGTTATGGTATTATGGAGAGAAAAATATCAAATATTGAGTCATATATACATCAACTCTTTGGTCTGATACATCCACTGAAAGGAAAGGGGACTAAAATAATAGAGAAAAAAAAGCTTGAGAAAATTAAGGAATTGAACAAAAATATGATTAAAGGAGCACGTATGTTGTTTGAGTATTGGTCTTGGAATTCCAATGCCTTCAAACAGATAGTTGTTAAAGAAATATAGGGTGTTTTGTTGTTATTGATATTTTTTCCTTTGGAAATCTCTGGATGAATAGACTAACTGAGTACCAATACAGTTGTTCATCTTTGTTGAAGAAAATACATGAAAAACATTATTTAACTGTAAACATCATGTATCTACATAAATGTATAAAGCTGAAACATTTACTGCTAACTGTAATGGGGAAATTACTGGTGAAATGGCAGCTGCTTGCTATTTCTCTTTGCTATGTTGTTTATCAGCAGGGTTCTGAATAGTGTCATTACAAAATAGTGTATTTTTACGTCCCATATCTCATTGAGAGACTTAAATTCTTTGTGCAACTGTTTGTGTTGCTTTAGGTTCTTGAGTTGTTTCATGGGAAGAAAACAAAGAAAAAAAAAAGAATATATCACTTTGATATTAATAAAATAAGGTTTGCTTTAAGAATAAATAGGACTGAAGTAATCAATTTTGCCTCAAGGAACAAATGCAGACATGAAGATTACTTGGCAGGGTAAAAGTTAAGATAAAATTATGTTAATCTACCATAATATGCTATTCTGACATGCACATTACATATTAGAGACTAGGAGTTAGTGATTCTAAATACTGAGGTAATAGGTTTCTTTTCAAACTTTTTGGAAACATGAATACTAATTAGATATCTAAGTAAGACTCTCACCTCTTGCAGATAGCCCCATTGAGGACAACACAGCTCATAGCGGGGATTTACAAAATGTTACATGAAGTTAAATGCAAACTATGGTGAAATAAAGGACCTTTATGCATGCAGAAGTGGAAGAAGAAAGGATAGTGGGACATTATTTGCCCAAAGATATCTCACCAAGGCAACAGAGGTGGAACCCATCTCACAACAGTCATGATGATGTGCCGTGAGAGGCTGAAAGGCTCAGAGTTTAACTTTTTGAAAGTGTTTATGCTTCTGTATTATTTTTAATTAGAACCTGCTGTTATGATCTTTGAGACAGAAAACGAAGACTTTCTTAAGAACATCTGTAAGTGGTGCTATGACATTTTTTGTAATACTGAAGGATTAGAATTCAGACTTCAAATGAGGCATATCCATTGAAAGTCCCAGACATTTGGGCACCTAATTCACACTGAAATCAGGGGGACATAGATGTTTAAATATCTTTAAGAATCTGAGCTGAAATTCTTACATTAATGAAAAGAACAGAACACCCAAAAGCATTTGATTTTGATATCTTATAGACCAACATGTAACAAATTATTGGTTTTCTTTCTCTAGGATAATGTAATCAGAGTAAACATCTCCAGTTAAAACTTTCTCATAATAAAAAATATTGACCTATATATAAAAAAAAAAAAGATCTATGTAGTGAACTCAGCCTGTGACTTTATTAATTAAAAAGGTCCTATAAAATTTCCCACTAACTCATGAAGCAAGATAAATAGTAATTAAATATATTATTGTCCACACTAATTTTCATATCTACTATTGCATGTCCTGGGAACTATCACTGTCATAATTTAAGTTCAGAGTGATCCTATACCCTATGGTAATTTTGTAACGCATCTTGTAGGATGGGGAAGATGCACAGATCTGAAACTATTGTATAAAAACAGAAAGTAGTTTAAACTTCTACAAGTTGTGCAGCAAGCATGTAAAGCTCCATTGCTGTTCAGCTGAGAGGATGTTATTTTTCTCTGTGTGTTTTTTACACTGTTATTGAATATCTGTCTTTAAATAAGAGATTTATTCTTCTTTACATAGTTTCTTCCACCACTTCTTACTGATTTTTCCTGCTTGTCTACTGGTTTGCTCACAACTAGTTTTATGGTAAGCTGATTTTCTACTATTTCTGTTGCTGTTAGTTTTGTTTGAAACTGTCATTGATTACAGTTTTAGTAAAATGCAGCCTCCAAATTTTTAAGGCTGTGAAACAACTGTCAGGTGTGTTGGTCTTAAAACTTACACAGCCTGGCTGATAACCCTTCCAGTAAGTTTTCTGTTGCAGAAGGTGGTTAATCTTTAACAGAAGACGTTAGAGATGCTGGAATGAAATTTCCCCAGGACATACCAGGACAGAAGCTGTGATCAAATCTCAGACATAGGTATCCATGTTGAATTTGAAGTGACATCACCAACCATTCTTACTGATCAGAGTTGAAATCCCAGCTAACAGCAGTATTGGAATGTTACTATTGGCGTGATATTTGAGTTTTAGTATTAACCTTTCTTTTGCAGCCATATCTATATTTGGATGCAACACTGATATTTTAAACTGAAAATAGAGTAAACTGTTGTAACTCTTCCTTGTTTTTTCTTACTCTTTTTCTTCCATCTGGCTTCAAACTTCTGTCTACCTTTTAGAAAACTGCCAAATTTCAGATCCATTATTTGCTTTCCACTTGGTGCAAGCTATTGAGGCAGTCATTGCAATTAAATTTAATTTTTCAGTTTGTGCATCTCCAGTGACTTCAAAAGGCTTCATTTGATTTATGCATCTCATCTCTTTCAGTTCTGCTAGTACATCTAGTCCAAAATCTTGAAGATGTTGGTAGTCATATTTAGTTTTAAATTATTGGGATAAGAAAACTCTTGACATAAAATTCTACTGTTTTCATTTCTGGATCAGTTGTTAATGTAAATAAGTACTAAGATAGTAAGCAGATCTAGTTTTGGCTCTTGGAAATAATTTTTTTTAGTTTTTTTAGCATGGATTTTTATTATATTTATTTTGATGTTTTAGATCCTGAGGAAGAACTGCAGTATTCGCACAAGAAAGGCTCCTATTTTCTGGATGAATATGAAGAACAGGATTTGAGATTAATTCCTGGCTATACTGAAGTTTATGGGAGGGTTGCCACTGAAGGTCTCCGTGGATCCTGTTTTCCATTAATGACATCTGGATAGTATATTGTGCAGTTATGACTCAGAGTACACTGACTTTATCTACCAAAATCTTGAAAACAGCATGTTCTTGTTTAGGGCCATTTGGACAATCTTGCAATGTCTCTTTCCATTAACGCACCATACATTTAAAAGCATACCATGACATCAGATACAATGCCCAGATTGTCACAAAAATTGATCAACTTTGTTTCAATTCTCATTTCCATAACAACTTTTATGAATGGATGAACATAATTTTACCCTGAGTTCTCTTTACAGTCTTAAGATTGTCACAAGAATGGATTGGGTGTCATTTTCTGTTCTTGTTATAGTCTCTGTTATGAGTTCTCACAGGCCTTTAATGCTTGATATGTTCTCATTCTCATTACATATTCTCATTCCCATAACAAAGATTATCATGAGAGAAGAAAATGTCATAAAATTAATCCATTCTCATAACAGACAGTAATGAGGACAGAAAATGGAACAAAATTAATCCATTCTTATACCAATGTGAAGATTGTAATAAGAACAGAAAATGACATGAAATTTATCCTTCTTGAGACAGCCTTAAAATTGTAGCAGGGCAGGAAAGGACACAAGATTAACTGGCCCTCAAGATAAAAGCTTTAGGTAGAGCTGAACATTGTACCAAAGTAATCCATTCTTGCCATAAAAACAATAAGTGTAATTCTATGGTTATGTGGAGATGCCATATGTAAATCACTAACCACTTCAAAGTCCCCTGAAATAGCTTGAGACTTAGACCTATATTACCACAGGGGACTGAAAAAAGCACATATAGTTTGTAACACTCAGACTTGAGGTTAAAATTCCAGCTCGTGATTGGAAAAAAGTCATGTAAGTTACACCATTAAAATTTAATGTGCTGAAGTATAATGTGCTTAACTCTGAAAACTCATTATTTGTATTGAACAAATTTCACCAAATATTCAAGCATGTATATTTCACCTTTAAACTTTTCTCCAAGATTACATAAAAACTTTAACACCTCTCATTCCTCAGGTATGTGGGGCTTCATGCACAAAAGGCTTCAGGTGCTAAACTCCTCCTAATGTTCCCATTAAGTTTGTCAGTCAAAAGTTCTGACCCGCAAACCTCTTCTCAGCCATCCCTTGCAGAAACCTGGAGGTATTGGGAGGTTTTAGACAGTATCAGTTTTCTATTTCTAAGTTCTTCAGTAGTTTAGGGTTTGCTTGCAGATGTGATGTACCTTAAGAGTCATGATCATTTCTAGTGTATTTGAAGACTGAATGGTCCCTCCTGTCAGCTGTCCTTCTGTTCACCTTCCAAAGCAGCATTCTGTTTATGGTGGATCCCATCCCAAGGTGCTGAGCTCTCTCTCCATTTGTGCAAATTCAGGTTAGTAGATGCTGCTCTGACAGGGTACAATGACTTTAGGGCAATGCTTAATACTGCAGAGCCCACACCTCTTGGGGACACTTAGCTCATACTCTGATCATGAAATGGCGATAATTAAGAAATCAGCATTTGCCAAACACTGCCATTTAGGGACATAAGCATGATTTAAACAACATAAATATTTTTTATCCTAAATTATACCACATTAAGATGAAAGTACTTCCCATGTCTTATCTAAGAATTTAGTAATCTATACTGGTTGGGGAAAAAAAAAAAAAAAAAAGTATACAAACTCAACGATTTTTTAAAGTATCTGACTCATTTATGGATAATCCAGATGAAATACCCAATATATAATCATCTATGAATTTATTGAAAGTAATTGTCTTTGTGTAGCCTCATGGATGAAAATTGCTTACTGTTTTTGAGTCTATCTACTCTGTTTGATAGGGTGCACTGTTTTTACTAAGCTGTTAGTATATCTTCTCTTGTTCCCTGAGTATGGATCTATCCATGAGAGATAGACAGACTTTTATTTTTACCACTGTAAACATGCACCGTTACAGCTGGTGACTTGCGGAAAACAGGCTCTACAACTCGAATAGAGTTATAAAGCAGGTATATTTACTCCAGCACCGGGGTGCAAGGGGAATTCTCCACAAAGCTTGCACACCCACAGCACATTTTACCAAAAACTTACAGAGTGTGGATATACATATTCATTGGATTACATAACACAAACATACATATGCATGAGTAAGGCTGGGTTAGTTCTAGAAGCTGGTGTCAGCAGTTTATGTTCTCTACACCTGCGCATTGCCTCGTGCTGGTTGTCTTCGGGGGCCTTTGGGAGGAAGGCTCGTAGTCTTTCTCACCTTGTACTTTTCCCAGGAGCATGCGCAGATTCTCTTGGCCAATTTCTTGAATAACAAGAGTGTTTTCAGCCGGTTTACTCATTCTATCTTACCTAATAGAACCAATGGAACTTCTACCATCTGTATATGGCTATCTTTACTCATTACCAAGACCCAACTAGTTAGAGCACATCTGTTTCCCAAGGACAAAAACATGATATTTTGCTGAACACTGCAGTTCTTGGTAGATTTTTACAGTAAACTGCTTTGTTTTGATGAACACAGTAGTCCTTGGTAAAATTCCACAGAACAGTCTGGACAAGCAGGATTCTTAGCAATATTCAAAAATAAGTAATACTATAACTTGCTATAAGTAAGTAAATAAGTTGCTAAGCAGTTTGTTACAAGTAAATAAGTCTGAAAACAAGTAATCATTTCTCTGTATCACTGGGAATTTTTGCTCATTTTTGTTTTTATACTGTCTTCTAGAAACTGCAACCACAGAAGATTTCCTATCATTTAACTCCCAGGAATTTTCATCCTGTACAGTACTGCTTCTATAATTATGTAGCATAAATGAAAGCTAACTATTCTTATTCAAACTAACATGTCTCATAATAGAAATAGTACTTTATTAATTAACCTAAATTGACATTTATAAGTCAATGAGAGGAGTAATATGTAAAGAGAGCAATAGAAATTTTATTAATTTTTTTCTTTGTGTCACCTTTTTCTCCATTTGGACTTGCTTTATTTTTGATTGGTTTAAATTTTCAGTGTCTGATTATGAGAATTCACTTTTCCAGCTGAATTTTGAAAAATAAACCCGTGTTATTTCCAATGTTTCACTGAATGATCTGTTCACCCTGTTAGTCTTTCTTATTCTTTCTTGTCCACTGAAGTCAAAACCCATTGTCCAGTAACACCAGTGAATATCCTTTCATATGTCTTGTAATTCCTTATCTTAAATGTAAGCTTTCTGAAGTGGACACTGCTCACTTTATCTTTCTGAAGTACCATCTATGGGCTTATTTTTCAGAAGCTCTCACTTTTTAGCGGGTTTTAAAAAGTAATATTTTCTATCTGCTCTTTCACCTCCAAGGTTTAAAAGCTGTAAGTCCCTCAGAGATTCCATTTGTTGCTGAACCATCATTTCCAGTTAACTGCATTCCTACCATTTGGTCAAGAAGGGAAATGAGAATAACATGGTTTAAGCTCAGTCCAGAAATATGTTGTTGTAAAGGTATAAAAGTGTATGATGACCACAGGTTATTACAGCTCTATTTATTTTCTATCAGTGTTCACCATTGTGAAGGCAAATTTCTGCTGTGAGGTGTTTTTCTACAGAAGAAATCCTATAAACCATCTGATGATGAATGTTACATATTTTATACACAATTCACTAACAAGTTGTAATGGCCTCTTTGTGATGTGGATCTTAGAGATTCTTTTCATGTCATAAAGATACATCACTAAGAGGATAATGTACATGGAATTAGAAGTCTCACCTAATTGGGAAGTCAGTTGCTAAGCAAAGTATGTTTGTATCAGTGTGCTATATGTAAATATGTACATTTCATAAATGTTATAGGTATAATTTCAGATGTAGTTTATAATTTCACTTTACACATCCTAACAAAACATACTTTAGGAACTGGTAACCCACAAGCACCATTTCCGATTTTATTCTCATGTTTTATTCTAATTTCTTCATAAACAGGTAGCCCAGGTATATTCTTAGAAGTGGGGAAGAGACTATTTTTGAATTTTGAAGAACTGCAGAACTTTTTTTCCTGCAGCCAGCCGGCACTGACTCAGTGTAAATCACACCTAAAAAGGAAAATATTCTTTTGACTGTAGACAGTTCACGACTCATTTATGAATAGATAAGTTTTTACAGGGTGTGGAATCAACTCTCCTCTCTGTAGCAGAGGAAAATAAAGAGGAAGGGTAGGCAGATATTACCATTACCAATGCAATTTCCAGGCAGTACATAGAAATAACTTTTTTTTTTTTTTTTTTTACCTCTGACAGTAATCAAGCATTTAACATTTGTTTGCACTCTGTTCCATGACTGAAATGCTATAGGAGTGGTAGAAAAGACAACGAAATTAAATACTCTTAATAATGGTGTATACATGAATTTTCTTTATATATTTTAAAGTAACGGTCTTGGCATCTTTCCCCAGCAAAATGTGGCTTTTTAAATTTTTTTCTTGCCCTTTTTTTTTTTTTCCCATTGAATCAGCCTCTCTGGTTTAAAAACTCTAGTACAGTGAGAAACCTAAAGCTCTATTGCACAACCAAAACTTTTAAACATAGGGCAGCTGAACCATGATGAACAATGTAAGTGCACAAAATCAATAAATTACATTTTTAGGATTTTTTATGTTAAAGAGATCTTCCTTGGCCAGGTCACTTGTTGTTCAGCTAAGTGAGATTTTTTCTTAGATTTTCAACAAAATATGGAAAATTTTGTTTCCTAAAGAAGAAGACAAAATCAATATGTTTTTGGCATCAGCCAGTTACCAAAAGAAAAGGAAGTCCTAGATTTGATTCTGAATGTCCTAGATTTATACTACAGGTCTGTATTATTCAAGAACACATTCAGTT